>NC_088243.1:58330037-58642537 GCF_036934945.1 Oncorhynchus masou masou
GAATGGCTGACGGCCAAGGACGAGGAGCTGTCAGAGCAGCTGCCCATAGGGGGTGACGTGGGGGCCGTCCAACATCAGAGGGAGTTCCACCAGGTACTGTGTTGGGCCCCTTTCAAAAGCTACATCACACAAACACTGAAACAAGCCAAAATGTGTAACGGCATTCAGAGGAAGAAGGTGAGGACCAAGATGCAGCGTGGTACGTGTCCATATTTATTAAATAGAACTGAACACTAAATACAAAGTAACAAAAGGAATAACTTGAAACAGTTCTGAAAGGTGATACAAACACTAAACAGAAAACAACTACCCACAAAACCCATGTGGGCAAGAGCTACCTAAGTATGGTTTTCAATCAGAGACAACGACAGACAGCTGTCCCTGATTGAAAACCATACCCGGCCAAAAACAAAGAAATACAAAAACATAGAAAAAATAACACAGAATGCCCACCCTAGTCACACCCTGGCCTAACCAAAATAGAGAATAAACAGCCTGTCTATGGCCAGGGTGTGACAAAATGGTAGGTAATAATTAGGATTTTCTTACAAGGCAGGGTTCTCTAACCCTGTTCCTGGAGAGCTACCCTCCCATTTTATTCCACATTTTTTTCTGTGGCACTAAGGAACATTCAACTCATTCCATGGATTCTATAGAAAGTGTGATTTAATTAATTTACTGTAGGCAGATGCACAGTAACTACAGTGAACTATAGTTACAAATTGCTTGAGTGGAAACCATCATTCATGCCGAGCTGCAGGAATGTGTGTTTGAGTTACCATCCAGTTGACTCGTATTGATCAAACAAATTCAAAGGCGCCTTTACAGCACAAACCAGTAACACTTTGTCTCTCCCTAGAAACTCGTTATTTACCTGTTTGGAATGAATAAGGCCACTCGGTTATGTTTTAGTGCTTTGACACTAACCTTAGTTTAAGGTTAGCCCATCGGTAACATTAAGGATAGAGGGAAGTAAGCACTTTGAGAGCCGTACATACCTAAACCCTCCCTCCCTCCAAAGGGATTTACCTACTTTCAATTAGCAACCACTTCGATTTGAGGCTCTCTTAATTTGGCCATCTATCAAAATAACGACTCTATTTCAGGATTTAAGACTCTGGCTGTTATCTGCAGGAGAGATCGGGACCAACAAAATGGCCATGGTGTGTTTTGAAAGTAGTGGTGGAAAATGTACTGTATTGTCATACTTGAGTAAAGGTAAAGATCCCTTAATAGAAAATGACTGAAGTAAAGGTGAAATTCATCCAGTAAAATACTACTTTATTAAATGTTTTAAAGTATTTGGTTTTAAATATACTTAAGTATCAAAAGTAAATGTAATTTCTAAAATATACTTAAGTATCAAAAGTATAAATAATTTCAAATTCCTTATATTAAGCAAACCAGACTGCACTATTTTCTTGTTTTTTAAATTTACGGATACATAATTTACAAATGAAGCATGTGTGTTTAGTGAGTCCGCCAGATGAGAGGCAGTAGGGATGACCAGGGATGTTCTCTTGATAAGTGCATAAATTGGACCATTTTCCTGTCCTGCTAAGCATTCAAAATGTAATGAGTACTTTTGGGTGTCAGGGAAAACGTATGGAGTAAAAAGTACATCATTTTCTTTAGGAATGTAGTGAAGAAAAAGTTGTCAAACATATATATATAGTAAAGTAAAGTACAGATATCCCAAAAAACGACTTAGGTAGTACATTAAAGTATTTGTACTTAAGTACTTTACACCACTGGTTAAAACCACCCAGTGGTGAATCTATAAAAGATACCCTGAACTATCATTAAATAAGAGTGGTTCAGCTGAAATCTTTTTATTTGACATGTTAAAAAGCCCCAGCTGCTCTGTGTTGATGGAGAGGGGAATTCAACTAGTTGAAAGCTGAGAGTTGTGGAGCCAAACAAGCAGATGCCGGGTGCAGAATATAAGAGGAGGAAAGATAGAGTCTCTCACATTCAGGGGCTTGTTCTGCACTCGTCCTTATTCTGTAGTTGAACATAGGAAAAATCCTTCCTTGCAATGGTTTCAGTTTTTTTTTAAATCCATTTCCCGGTAAAAACATCTCCATTTGGTATGATATGTCCTCCAAACACAAACAGGCAGGCAGGAAGGCAGATGTGTGTTGTACACACACACACACACACACACACACACACACACACACACACACACACACACACACACACACACACACACACACACACACACACACACACACACACACACACACACACACACACCATAATTGGTCCTGTACTACAGCAGAATGCTCTTTCCACCTACATTCCAATTTTCTCAGCTGTCAGTTTGTGCAGTGTGTCTCTGAGGAGAGAGAGCCGTATTGACAGTGAGAGTGGTCCTCACCTACCCCTCCCCCTCCCCCCTCCATTGCCACAGACTGCTGCTGTGAAATCAGCTTCCAAATTAACAGGACAAAAACCATAGTCACACACCATCTCTCTCTCTCTCTCTCTCTCTCTCTCTCTCTCTCTCTCTCCTGCTAATCTCTCTATCTCTCTATCTACTGCTAAGAGATTATAGCCCACTGTGCTGTTTCCTCCCTCCCACTCATACTACAGATTTTGTTACTTAGTATATACCTGCTAAAATCACAATAGATTCCCCTCCTCTACACTCCACCCTCCTCCTTCCTCCCCCCTTTCCTCCCACCATCCCTTTTCTTTTCCCTATGTCCCCATTTTTATGCAATATTCCTTTATAATCTAAGGAGCTCCCACTCCCCAAGTGTGACGTTGCTCTAAAACTTTTCAGACAAAGCGGAAAGGGAAATTGTATGGAGTTTTCTGTGGAGAATTACAGGGTTTAAGAAATGTGAGTTATTGATCTTAAGTGGATTTGTTCTGCAGTATTTCAGTGCGTGGGGAAGTGTCCCTTTCAGTGTGTGTGTGTGCGCGCGTGTGCTTGTGTGCGTGCGCATCGCTCTATAAGTATGTGTGTGTGTAGCGTTCTATAAGTGTGCGTGTGTTGTGTTCTATACGTGTGTGTGTAGTGTTCTATAAGTGTGCGTGTGTTGTGTTCTATACGTGTGTGTGTAGTGTTCTATAAGTGTGCGTGTGTTGTGTTCTATACGTGTGTGTGTAGCGTTCTATAAGTGTGCATGTGTAGTGTTCTATAAGTGTGTGTGTGTAGTGTTCTATAAGTGTGCGTGTATTGTGTTCTATAAGTGTGTCTGTAGTGTTCTATACGTGTGTGTAGTGTTCTATAAGTGTGTGTGTGTAGTGTTCTATAAGTGTGTGTTTAGTGTTCTATAAGTGTGTGTGTGTAGTGTTCTATAAGTGTGTGTGTGTGTAGTGTTCTATAAGTGTGTGTGTGTAGTGTTCTATAAGTGTGTGTGTTTAGTGTTCTATAAGTGTGTGTGTGTTTCGTGTTCTACAAGTGTGTTTGTGTAGAGTTCTATAAGTGTGTGTGTTTAGTGTTCTATAAGTGTGTGTGTGTAGTGTTCTATAAGTGTGTGTGTAGTGTTCTATTGGTGTGTGTATGTGTGTAGTGTTCTATAAGTCTATGTGTAGTGTTCTATAAGTGTGTGTGTAGTGTTCTATAAGTGTGTGTGTGTGTGTGTATTGTTCTATGAGTGTGTGTGTAGTGTTCTATAAGTGTGTGTGTGTAGAGTTCTACAAGTGTGTGTGTGTAGAGTTCTACAAGTGTGTGTGTTTAGTGTTCTATAAGTGTGTGTGTGTAGTGTTCTATAAGTGTGTGTGTAGTGTTCTATTGGTGTGTGTATGTGTGTAGTGTTCTATAAGTGTGTGTGTAGTGTTCTATAAGTGTGTGTATGTGTGTAGTGTTCTATAAGTCTGTGTGTAGTGTTCTATAGGTGTGTGTGTAGTGTTCTATAGGTGTGTGTGTCGTGTTCTATAGGTGTGTGTGTAGTGTTCTATAGGTGTGTGTGTAGTGTTCTATAGGTGTGTGTGTAGTGTTCTATAAGTGTGTGTGTTTAGTGTTCTATAAGTGTTTGTGTGTAGTGTTCTATAAGTGTGTGTGTAGTGTTCTATAAGTGTGTGTGGTGTTCTATAGGTGTGTGTGTAGTGTTCTATAGGTGTGTATGTGTGTGTAGTGTTCTATAAGTGTGTGTGTAGTGTTCTATAAGTGTGTGTGTGGTGTTCTATAGGTGTGTGTGTATGTGTGTGTAGTGTTCTATAAGTGTGTGTATGTGTGTGTAGTGTTCTATAGGTGTGTATGTGTGTGTAGTGTTCTATAAGTGTGTGTGTAGTGTTCTATAAGTGTGTGTGTAGTGTTCTATAGGTGTGTGTTTAGTGTTCTATAAGTGTGTGTGTAGTGTTCTATAAGTGTGTGTGTAGTGTTCTATAAGTGTGTGTATGTGTGTAGTGTTCTATAAGTGTGTGTGTAGTGTTCTATAAGTGTGTGTGGTGTTCTATAGGTGTGTGTAGTGTTCTATAGGTGTGTATGTGTGTGTAGTGTTCTATAAGTGTGTGTGTAGTGTTCTATAAGTGTGTGTGTAGTGTTCTATAGGTGTGTGTGTATGTGTGTGTAGTGTTCTATAAGTGTGTGTATGTTTGTGTAGTGTTCTATAAGTGTGTGTGTAGTGTTCTATAAGTGTGTGTGTAGTGTTCTATAGGTGTGTGTTTAGTGTTCTATAAGTGTGTGTGTAGTGTTCTATAGGTGTGTGTGTAGTGTTCTATAAGTGTGTGTGTAGTGTTCTATAAGTGTGTGTGTGTAGTGTTCTATAAGTGTGTGTGTAGTGTTCTATAAGTGTGTGTGTAGTGTTCTATAAGTGTGTGTATGTGTGTAGTGTTCTATAAGTGTGTGTGTAGTGTTATATAAGTGTGTGTGTCGTGTTCTATAAGTGTGTGTATGTGTGTAGTGTTCTATAAGTCTGTGTGTAGTGTTCTATAGGTGTGTGTGTAGTGTTCTATAGGTGTGTGTGTAGTGTTCTATAGGTGTGTGTGTAGTGTTCTATAGGTGTGTGTAGTGTTCTATAGGTGTGTGTGTAGTGTTCTATAGGTGTGTGTGTAGTGTTCTATAGGTGTGTGTGTAGTGTTCTATAGGTGTGTGTGTAGTGTTCTATAGGTGTGTGTGTAGTGTTCTATAAGTGTGCGTGTGTTGTGTTCTATACGTGTGTGTGTAGTGTTCTATAAGTGTGCGTGTGTTGTGTTCTATACGTGTGTGTGTAGCGTTCTATAAGTGTGCATGTGTAGTGTTCTATAAGTGTGTGTGTGTAGTGTTCTATAAGTGTGCGTGTATTGTGTTCTATAAGTGTGTCTGTAGTGTTCTATACGTGTGTGTAGTGTTCTATAAGTGTGTGTGTGTAGTGTTCTATAAGTGTGTGTTTAGTGTTCTATAAGTGTGTGTGTGTAGTGTTCTATAAGTGTGTGTGTGTGTAGTGTTCTATAAGTGTGTGTGTGTAGTGTTCTATAAGTGTGTGTGTTTAGTGTTCTATAAGTGTGTGTGTGTTTCGTGTTCTACAAGTGTGTTTGTGTAGAGTTCTATAAGTGTGTGTGTTTAGTGTTCTATAAGTGTGTGTGTGTAGTGTTCTATAAGTGTGTGTGTAGTGTTCTATTGGTGTGTGTATGTGTGTAGTGTTCTATAAGTCTATGTGTAGTGTTCTATAAGTGTGTGTGTAGTGTTCTATAAGTGTGTGTGTGTGTGTATTGTTCTATGAGTGTGTGTGTAGTGTTCTATAAGTGTGTGTGTGTAGAGTTCTACAAGTGTGTGTGTGTAGAGTTCTACAAGTGTGTGTGTTTAGTGTTCTATAAGTGTGTGTGTGTAGTGTTCTATAAGTGTGTGTGTAGTGTTCTATTGGTGTGTGTATGTGTGTAGTGTTCTATAAGTGTGTGTGTTTAGTGTTCTATAAGTGTTTGTGTGTAGTGTTCTATAAGTGTGTGTGTAGTGTTCTATAAGTGTGTGTGGTGTTCTATAGGTGTGTGTGTAGTGTTCTATAGGTGTGTATGTGTGTGTAGTGTTCTATAAGTGTGTGTGTAGTGTTCTATAAGTGTGTGTGTGGTGTTCTATAGGTGTGTGTGTATGTGTGTGTAGTGTTCTATAAGTGTGTGTATGTGTGTGTAGTGTTCTATAGGTGTGTATGTGTGTGTAGTGTTCTATAAGTGTGTGTGTAGTGTTCTATAAGTGTGTGTGTAGTGTTCTATAGGTGTGTGTTTAGTGTTCTATAAGTGTGTGTGTAGTGTTCTATAAGTGTGTGTGTAGTGTTCTATAAGTGTGTGTATGTGTGTAGTGTTCTATAAGTGTGTGTGTAGTGTTCTATAAGTGTGTGTGGTGTTCTATAGGTGTGTGTGTAGTGTTCTATAGGTGTGTATGTGTGTGTAGTGTTCTATAAGTGTGTGTGTAGTGTTCTATAAGTGTGTGTGTAGTGTTCTATAGGTGTGTGTGTATGTGTGTGTAGTGTTCTATAAGTGTGTGTATGTTTGTGTAGTGTTCTATAAGTGTGTGTGTAGTGTTCTATAAGTGTGTGTGTAGTGTTCTATAGGTGTGTGTTTAGTGTTCTATAAGTGTGTGTGTAGTGTTCTATAGGTGTGTGTGTAGTGTTCTATAAGTGTGTGTGTAGTGTTCTATAAGTGTGTGTGTGTAGTGTTCTATAAGTGTGTGTGTAGTGTTCTATAAGTGTGTGTGTAGTGTTCTATAAGTGTGTGTATGTGTGTAGTGTTCTATAAGTGTGTGTGTAGTGTTATATAAGTGTGTGTGTAGTGTTCTATAAGTGTGTGTATGTGTGTAGTGTTCTATAAGTCTGTGTGTAGTGTTCTATAGGTGTGTGTGTAGTGTTCTATAGGTGTGTGTGTAGTGTTCTATAGGTGTGTGTGTAGTGTTCTATAGGTGTGTGTAGTGTTCTATAGGTGTGTGTGTAGTGTTCTATAGGTGTGTGTGTAGTGTTCTATAGGTGTGTGTGTAGTGTTCTATAGGTGTGTGTGTAGTGTTCTATAGGTGTGTGTGTAGTGTTCTATAAGTGTGTGTGTAGTGTTCTATAGGTGTGTGTAGTGTTCTATAGGTGTGTGTGTAGTGTTCTATAGGTGTGTGTAGTGTTCTATAGGTGTGTGTGTAGTGTTCTATAAGTGTGTGTGTAGTGTTCTACAAGTGTGTGTAGTGTTCTATAGGTGTGTGTGTAGTGTTCTATAGGTGTGTGTGTAGTGTTCTATAAGTGTGTGTGTAGTGTTCTACAGGTGTGTGTGTAGTGTTCTATAGGTGTGTGTAGTGTTCTATAGGTGTGTGTAGTGTTCTATAAGTGTGTGTGTAGTGTTCTATAGGTGTGTGTGTAGTGTTCTATAGGTGTGTGTGTAGTGTTCTATAGGTGTGTGTGTAGTGTTCTATAAGTGTGTGTGTAGTGTTCTATAGGTGTGTGTGTAGTGTTCTATAGGTGTGTGTGTAGTGTTCTATAGGTGTGTGTGTAGTGTTCTATAGGTGTGTGTGTAGTGTTCTATAGGTGTGTGTGTAGTGTTCTATAGGTGTGTGTGTAGTGTTCTATAAGTGTGTGTGTAGTGTTCTACAGGTGTGTGTGTAGTGTTCTATAGGTGTGTGTAGTGTTCTATAGGTGTGTGTAGTGTTCTATAAGTGTGTGTGTAGTGTTCTATAGGTGTGTGTGTAGTGTTCTATAGGTGTGTGTGTAGTGTTCTATAGGTGTGTGTGTAGTGTTCTATAAGTGTGTGTGTAGTGTTCTATAGGTGTGTGTGTAGTGTTCTACAGGTGTGTGTGTAGTGTTCTATAGGTGTGTGTAGTGTTCTATAGGTGTGTGTAGTGTTCTATAAGTGTGTGTGTAGTGTTCTATAGGTGTGTGTGTAGTGTTCTATAGGTGTGTGTGTAGTGTTCTATAGGTGTGTGTGTAGTGTTCTATAGGTGTGTGTGTAGTGCATAATCTATTCATCCAGAGAAAAGAGAGGAGGATGAAGTAATAATGAACCTAAAAAGAATTATAATAATATATGCCATTTAGCAGACGCTTTTATCGAAAGCGACTTACAGTCATGCGTACATACATTTTACGAATGGGTGGTCCCTGGAGTCAAACCCCCTTCCCTGACGTTACAAGAGCCATGTGTTCTGAGAAAGCTCAGTGTAATGGGGTCTCTGGGGGCCCCAGAAATAAATAGGGGACCATCAACATGTTTGGAGGGGGCAATGAAACCATTTCCTTCTCTGACTCTTCCTCCTCCATCATGCATAATGTAGCCTAATTGGATCTGAAGTCTTTCTATTTTATGTTCCTTCAGCCAAAGACGGCACCCCTCAGTGTGAAATTTAGCTGGAATTAAAGTTTTAACGCAGCGGAGGCCTAAGGGAGGGAAGTAAACCCGCAATCCCACCCTGGGTACCAATCGCTCACTCAGAAAAAAACGAAACAAGCGGGTTAAAATCTGAGTTTCCTTAGTAACCTCACCAGGAAATCTTATCATAAACCACAGCTCCTGCACAGAACACATTTCTGCATGTTTGCTAAGCATCAGTGGTATATGCCAGTTCAGTGGTCCTCCGTATTTAATTCCGTCAGTGAGGAGGGAGGCTGGTGTTATCAGGGAGTGACTGGCTGCAGTCATGGGGTTTAATAGCCACTGAAAGAAAGTCGCCACTGCGCCGCTCGCCACAGGGGAAACCCTGTCCCGGCTCCACGAGGGAGCAAAAGGGGGCTCAGTTGAAACGTGTGCCCCCTCAGTTTTAGTTTCATGTCCCTTTATAAAAATCGCAAAAAAAGTTACAATGATTAAAAGTTAAAAAGTTAAAGTGACACGTTGGCGCAAAATCTAAATCTTCTCTGCACTGTGTCAGCACAATGGACAGCGCTAGCTGCGATGTGTGTAGGGGAGCTATGGAAAGCCACTGAGGTGGTTAGCAATGAATAGGGCTGTTACAGTGACCATATTACCACCGCACCGGCAGTCATGCCCACATTCAAATTCCACGTGACCGTTTAGTCGCGTAATTAGGCTTCAAGCTCTGATGCTGCTGATGGTCATTAGTAGCCTACCAAACTTGCTAACTGCCTGGTACTCAGCACTCTATTGTCCCTCTAATCACTCTGACATCAATGCAAATGTTTTCAAAAATAAAATCAATCACTTCATGAGAGCCCATGAGCTCATGTTGCGCAACATTTCTATAGGCTATGCAATTGTGTGAGAAAACAGAGTTTTGATTACCTCTATTAAAAAGAGGAGGATGCCATTAGTTTCTATAGACTAGGCCTACTATATTTATTCATCAGCTTTCCTAATATTAAGGTAATTTCTTTGCTTTACAACCGGAGTATAGTCTGCCTGGCTGGTATGAAAATGAACCACGGGGAAACGTCTTCCATTCGCTATTTAAGTGCATAGATGACATGTATTTCTTTTTCCGTGCCCCTGTTCTGAGATAGGTGCATTATAATGGTCCATTCTAAATCAAAACTAATTTCAAACATATTATTTAGTATATGTAAGACAATATTCAATTAGGAATAGTCTGATTGGTGATTATATTAGCCTATCAACGATGGGCATCAATGATTTATTACCAATAATAATGCCCAGCGTGTTCAGTAAGGCAAGAAACAGAGAATGCTTTTTAAACAACTTTTTCAAATCCTAGTCGCACACCTCATGTAGCCTAGCCCATAGGCCTATATGTTTTGATAAGGTTTGTGTCACAACTTAAGTGGACAAATAACTTCTTAAAATTAAGCACATTAATCTGCTTTACAACCGGTGTAGTGCCTAAGAGACAATTTATGCTTGATCCGAAAATGTGGTCGGAGGCGGTGTATGGATGGCGTGATGTAATTGCGGAGCACCTGGACGCAAGCAGAGGCCAATTTGAGCTCCGTACTGCATTGTCGTGTGCCTCTCAAATTTTGTAAATTTGCGTAGGGCTCAGTATTGCTCCGCATTGACATGATTGGTTGACGGTAGGTGAGGGCCCTAGGTCCTGTATAAACACAAACTCACTTCCTTGACAACTTCCTTCACAACAGCTCTGCGCTACTCTGTAAAGCGGAAAAAGTATGATTGCCCAGATTTCTGCAGAGGCCATATCACCATACATGCTACATGCTACATGCTACATGCCAATGCAGATGTTGGATTGACCATGCAGCGCCTTTCACTGGCAAACAAATGTCAAATTTGGGGAAGATCATTTTCACCAAATAAATGCACTTTCATAATAAAGCATTACATGCATAATCACATCTGTGTTAACTTTTGAGAACGGTGTTTTCCCGCTAATTTATTGCATTTTGGAACATTCACGCTCAAAGCCTACTGCCTTGTGTGATTTTTTGCTCTTATAATGTGAAGAAACAGCCTAATAGTTGATCAACATTTTAAGCTAAACGTTCTGACCTGTTGCATCAGCCTCATTGCTTTTTTTATGCTCGTGGTTGTATTAATTTGGGATCTATCGCATCCCACAACTATCCAAGAGTATGTTTGCAATATTTATTTATTGCACAGAAGGACAAGTTGACCAATATAATAGGTCAACTTTTGTACTATGGGGGTTAGTAGATTGACATAGGCTAGTGCTTCTGCTGTTCGTTAGGCCTACTCATCTTGTTGGCTGACGAAAGTAGGCTAAATATAGACAGTTCTTCTAACATCTTCAATATGCGCCTCGGAATTCAATGAGAGGGAGGCTCGCAATTGCGTCTGTCTTCACTTGTAGCCTACATCTTAGCTGAGATACCTCTGAGAAGGGCCCGATCATGTGACGGACATTGGCTAATAAGAATTGAGATATCTGAGAGCGCATGTGAAGTGAGAGGTGTTTTGGAGCACGACAGAGAGAAGGGAATTATAATTATTATATTAATTCCAAGGGCACAACGGCCACTTTGGCTGCAAAAGGCATGGGTTTTCTAAGGGGCATTACAGCCACACAAGGGGGAAGCTGCTGAGAAGTTTGAGGTCTGGTGAGAATATTATCAAGTGCTTATCTAATTGTGAATGAGAGACTGATGAAGTGTGTGCAACCTGGACAAGAAACAAATCAAATCAAATCCAAGTTTATTTGTCACGTGCGCTGAATACAACAGGTATGCTTACTTACAAGGCTCTAACCAATAGTGCGGAGAAAGAAAAGTATGTGTGTGTATGTGTGTGTGTGTGTGTGCGTGCGTGTGTGTGTGTGTGTGTGTGTGCGTGTGTACCGCTTGCCGTGCGGTAGCAGAAAGAAAAGTCTATGACTGGGGTGGCTGGGGTCTTTGACAATTTTCAGGGCCTTCCTCTGACACCACCTGGTATAGAGGTCCTGGATGGCAGGCAGCTTTGCCCGAGTGATCTACTAGGCCGTACACACTACCCTCTGAAGTGCCTTGCGGTCGGAGGCTGAGCAATTGCCATAACAGGCAGTGATGCAACTGGTCAGGATGCTCTCGATGTTGCAGCTGTAGAACCTTTTGAGGATCTCAGGACCCATGCCAAATATTTTTTTAGTTATAGTTTCCTGAGGGGGAATAGGCTTTGTCGTGCCCTCTTCATGACTGTCTTGGTGTGTTTGGACTATTCTAGTGTGTTGTTGATGTGGACACCAAGGAATTTGAAGCCCTCAACCTGCTCCACTTCAGCCACGACAATGAGAATGGGGACGTGCTCGGTGCTCCTTTTCCTGTAGTCCACAATCATCTCCTTAGTCTTGGTTATGTTGAGAGATAGGTTGTTATTCTGGCACCACCCGGCCAGGTCTCTGACCTCCCTATAGGCTGTCTCGTTGTTGTCGGTGTTCAGGCCTACCACTGTTGTGTCGTCAGCAAACTTAATGATGGTGTTGGAGTCTTGCCTGGCCATGCAGTCGTGGGTGAACAGGGAGTACAGGAGGGGACTTAGCACGCACCCCCGGGGAGCTCCAGTGTTCAGGATCAGCGTGGCAGATGTGTTTCTACCTACCCTCACCACCTGGGGCGGCCCGTCAGGAAGTCCAGGATCCAGTTGCAGATGTGTTTACTCCCAGGTTCCTTAGCTTATTGATGAGCTTTGATGATACTATGGTGTTGAACGCTGAGCTGTAGTCAATGAATAGCCCTGCCACATCCAATGAGCGTCGGAGCCGGTGGAGAATGATTCAATCTTAGCCCTGTATTGACGCTTTACCTGTTTGATGGTTCGTCGCAGGGCATAGCGGGATTTCTTGTACGCTTCCGGGTTAGAGTCCCGCACCTTGGAAGCAGCAGCTCTACCCTTTAGCTCAGTGCGAATGTTGCCTGTAATCCATGGCTTCTGGTTGGGGTATGTACGTACAGTCACTGTGGGGACGACGTCCTCAATGAACTTATTGATAAAGCCAGTGACTGATGTGGTGTATTCCTCAATGTCATCGGAAGAATCCCGGAACATGTTCCAGTCTGTGATAGCAAAATAGTCCTGAAGTTGAGCATCTGCTTCATCTGACCATTTGTTTTATAGATAGAGTCACTGGTGCTTCCTGCTTTAGTTTTTGCTTGTACGCAGGAATCAGGAGGATAGAGTTGTGGTCGGATTTACCAAATGGAGGGCGAGGGAGAGCTCTGTACGCATCTCTGTGTGTGGAGTACAGGTGATCTAGAATTGTTCCCCTCTGGTTGCACATTTAATATGTTGATAGAGATTTGGTAGAGCTGATTTAAGTTTCCCTGCATTAAAGTCTCTAGCCACTAGGATCACCGCCTCTGGGTGAGTGGATTCCTGTTTGCTTATTTCCTTATACAGCTGACTGAGTGCGGTTTTAGTGCCGGCATCTGTATGTGGTGGTAAATAAACAGCCACGAAAAGTATAGCTGAGAACTCCCTAGGCAAGTTGTGTGGCCTGCAATTTATCATAATATACTCTACTTCAGGCGAGCAAAATCTAGAGACTTCTTTAGATTTTGTAACCAGCTGTTGTTTACAAATATACACAGAGCGCTCCTCCTGGTTTAACCGGAGTGTGCGGTTCTATCCTGCCGATGCAGCGTGTATCCTGCTAGCTGAATATCCATGTCGCCATTCAGCCACGATTCCGTGAAACATAGGATATTAGTTTTTCATGTCCCGTTGGTAGGATATTCGTGATCGTACCACGTCTAGTTTATTGTCCAATGATTGCATGTTGGCGAGTAATGTTGATGGTAATGGAAGCTTTCGTAGTTGTCTTCTGCGGGTCCAGACGAGGCATCCGGCTCTTTGTCCTCTGAGT
The DNA here is from genome assembly GCF_036934945.1 of Oncorhynchus masou masou. Taxonomy (NCBI): domain Eukaryota; kingdom Metazoa; phylum Chordata; class Actinopteri; order Salmoniformes; family Salmonidae; genus Oncorhynchus; species Oncorhynchus masou. The sequence continues at coordinate 58,343,161 of NC_088243.1, forward strand.
AGCTTCCTTTTGCGAATAATTGGGATGTCTGTCCTGCGGGGTGTTTGGAGAATATTGTGTGAGTCCTGCTTGCTGCTGCTGCTGTTGTTGTTGATGTTGAAAAAAATCTTTGTCTAACCCGAAGTGAGTGATCGCTGTCCTGATATCTAGAAGTTCTTTTCTGCCGTAAGATACGGTAGTAGAAACATTATGTACAAAATAATTTACAAACATTGCAGAAAAAAAAACGTAATAAGCACAATTGGTTAGGAGACCGTAAAACGGCAGCCATCTCCTCCGGCGCCATTTTCTCAAAGCTCAAGCCTTTCATTCAACTGTTTTCAAATCATCATTAGAGTTGCATCGCGCAGTCTTAGAATGCATTTGTCACACCCTGACCATAGTTTGCTTTGTATGTTTATATGTTTTATTTGGTCAGGGTGTGATCTGAGTGGGCATTCTATGCTGTGTGTCTAGTTTGTCTGTTTCTGTGTTTGGCCTGATATGGTTCTCAATCAGAGGCAGGTGTTAGTCATTGTCTCTGATTGGGAACCATATTTAGGTAACCTGTTTGGTGTTGGGTTTTGTGGGTGATTGTCCTTTTGTCCTTATGTCTGTCGTGTGTTAGTTTGCACCAGTATTAGGCTGTTTCGGTTTTCGTGTATTGTTTATCGTTTTTCATATTGATTCGTGTTTACTTCAGTTTTATTAAACTTGGATCGCAATAGACACGCCGCATTTTGGTCCGACTCTCTTTCACCTACAGAAAACCGTGACAGAATCACCCACCACAACAGGACCAAGCGGCGTGGTGACAGGCAGTGGCAGCAGGAGCAACAAGGTCTGGAGTATACGACTTGGGAGGAAATAGACAGGTGGGCGGTCGACCCAGGGAGAGTGCCAGAGCCCACCTGGGATTCGCTGGAGCAGTGCGAAGAAGGTTACTTGAGAATGGAGATGGAGAAACAAGCACGGCGGCGTGGAAGGAAGCCCGAGAGTCAGCCCCAAAAATGTCTTGGGGGGGCTCACAGGGAGTAGGGCGACGCTAGGTAGGAGACCTACGCCAATTTCCTGTGGTTTACCGGGGGGCTAGAGAGACCGGGCAGGCACCGTGTGATGCTGTGGTGCGCACGGTGTCCCCAGTGCGGGTGCATAGCCCGGTGCGGTACATTCCAGCTCCGCGTATCGGCCGGGCTAGAGTGAGCGTCGAGCCAAATGCCATGAAGCCGGCTCTACGCATCTGGTCTCCAGTGCGTCTCCTTGGGCCGGCTTACATGGCACCAGCCTTGCGCACGGTGTCCCCGGTTCGCCTGCATAGCCCAGTGCGGGCTATTCCACCTCGCCGCACTGGCAGAGCGACCGGGAGTATTCAACCAGGTAAGGTTGGGCAGGCTCGGTGCTCAAGAGCTCCAGTGCACCTGCACGGTCTGGTCTACCCAGTACTACCTCCACGCACCAGCCGTCCGGTGGCAGCTCCCCGCACCAGGCTTCCTGTGCGTGTCCTCGGCCCAGTACCACCAGTGCCAGCACCACGCATCAGGCCTACAGTGCACCCCGCCTGTTTAGCGCTGCCAGAGCCTTCCTCCTCTCCTGCGCTGCCGGAGTCTCCCGCCTGTTTAGCGCTGCCAGAGCCTTCCTCCCCTACAGCGCTGCCGGAGTCTCCCGCCTGCATGGAGCAGCCAGAGCTGCCCGTCTGCATGGAGCAGCCAGAGCTGCCAGTCTGCAAGGAGCTGTCAGTCTGCATGGAGCTGTCAGTCTGCAAGGAGCTGTCAGTCTGCAAGGAGCTGTCAGTCTGCAAGGAGCTGCCAGTCTGCAAGGAGCTGCCAGTCTGCATGGAGCAGCCAGAGCTGCCAGTCTGCATGGAGCAGCCAGAGATGCCAGTCTGCATGGAGTGGCCAGAGCTGCCAGTTTGCATGCAGCAGCCAGAGCTGCCAGACTGCATGGAGCAGCCAGAGCTGCCAGTCTGCATGGAGCAGCCAGAGCTGCCAGTCTGCATGGAGCAGCCAGAGCTGCCAGTCTGCATGGAGCAGCCAGAGCTGCCAGTCTGCAAGGAGCTGTCAGTCTGCATGGAGCTGTCAGTCTGCAAGGAGCTGTCAGTCTGCAAGGAGCTGTCAGTCTGCAAGGAGCTGCCAGTCTGCAAGGAGCTGCCAGTCTGCAAGGAGCTGCCAGAGCTGCCAGTCTGCATGGAGCAGCCAGAGCTGCCAGTCTGCAAGAAGCCGCCAGAGCTGCCAGTCTGCAAGAAGCCGCCAGAGCTGCCAGTCTGCATGGAGCAGCTAGAGCTGTCAGTCAGCATGGAGCAGCCAGAGCCGTCAGTCAGCATGGAGCAGCCAGAGCCGCCAGTCAGCATGGAGCAGCCAGAGCTGCCAGTCAGCATGGAGCAGCCAGAGCCGTCAGTCTGCCAGGATCCGCCAGTCAGCCAGACTCTTCCAGATCCGCCAGTCAGCCAGGATCTTCCAGATCCGCCAGTCAGCCAGGATCCGCCAGTCAGCCAGACTCTTCCAGATCCGCCAGTCAGCCAGACACTTCCAGATCCGCCAGTCAGCCAGGATCTTCCAGATCCGCCAGTCAGCCAGACTCTTCCAGATCCGCCAGTCAGCCAGACTCTTCCAGATCCACCAGTCAGCCCAGAGGCGCCAGAGCCCCTCAGCCCAGAGGCGCCAGAGCCCCTCAGACCAGAGGCGCCAGAGCCCCTCTGTCCCGAGCTGCACCCTCTGTCCCGAGCTGCCCCTCTGTCCCGAGCTGCCCCTCACTCCAGTGGGGTTATGTAGTGGGGTCGACGTAGTTAGGAGGCCAAGGAAATCAAATCAAATCAAATCAAATCAAATTTCAAATCAAATCAAATCAAATTTTATTTGTCACATACACATGGTTAGCAGATGTTAATGCGAGTGTAGCGAAATGCTTGTGCTTCTAGTTCCGACAATGCAGTAATAACCAACAAGTAATCTAACTAACAATTCCTAATCTACTGTCTTATACACAGTGTAAGGGGATAAAGAATATGTACATAAGGATATATGAATGAGTGATGGTACAGAGCAGCATAGGCAAGATACAGTAGATGGTATCGAGTACAGTATATACATATGAGATGAGTATGTAAACAAAGTGGCATAGTTAAAGTGGCTAGTGATACATGTATTACATAAGGATGCAGTCGATGATATAGAGTACAGTATATACGTATGCATATGAGATGAATAATGTAGGGTAAGTAACATTATATAAGGTAGCATTGTTTAAAGTGGCTAGTGATATATTTACAACATTTCCCATCAATTCCCATTATTAAAGTGGCTGGAGTTGAGTCAGTGTCAGTGTGTAGGCAGCAGCCACTCAATGTTAGTGGTGGCTGTTTAACAGTCTGATGGCCTTGAGATAGAAGCTGTTTTTCAGTCTCTTGGTCCCAGCTTTGATGCACCTGTACTGACCTCGCCTTCTGGATGATAGCGGGGTGAACAGGCAGTGGCTCGGGTGGTAGATGTCCTTAATGGAAGCGGACAAGGTGGCGGACTAAGACTATGGTGAAGTGGGGGCCACGTCCAGCACCAGAGCCGCCACCGCAGACAGATGCCCACCCAGACCCTTCCCAATAGGTTCAGGTTTTGCGGCCGGAGTCCGCACCTTGGGGGGGGGGGGGGGTGTACTGTCACACCCTGACCATAGTTTGCTTTGTATGTTTATATGTTTTGTTTGGTCAGGGTGTGATCTGAGTGGGTATTCTATGTTGTGTGTCTAGTTTGTCTGTTTCTGTGTTTGGCCTGATATGGTTCTCAATCAGAGGCAGGTGTTAGCCATTGTCTCTGATTGGGAACCATATTTAGGTAACCTGTTTGGTGTTGGGTTTTGTGGGTGATTGTCCTTTTGTCCTTAGGTCTGTCGTGTGCTAGTTTGCACCAGTATTAGGCTGTTTCGGTTTTCGTGTATTGTTTATTGTTTTTCATATTGATTCATGTTTACTTCAGTTTTATTAAACTTGGAACGCAATAGACACGCCGCATTTTGGTCCGACTCTCTTTCACCTACAGAAAACCGTGACAGCATTAAACATCTAGACATACAGTACCAGTCAAAAGTTTGGACACACCTACTCAATCCAGGGTTTTTATTTTTTTTATTTTTTTTATACATTGTAGAATAATAGTGAAGACATCAAAACTATGAAATAACACATGGAATCATGAAGTAACCAAAAACGTGTCCAGAGTTTTTTCCCCTCTGGTTGCACGTTTAATATGCTGATAGAAATTTGGTCAACCAGATTTAAGTTTCCCTGCATTAAATTCCCCGGCTACTAGGAGTGCCGCCTCTGGGTGAGCATGCTCTTGTTTGCTTATGGCTGAATACAGCTCGTTCAATGCTGCGAAAAATACAGAGGAAAACTCTCCAGGTAGATAGTGTGGTATACAGCTTATCATGATATATTCTACCTCAGGAGAGCAATAGATTGAGACTTCCTTAGATATTGTGCACCAGCTGTTATTTACAAAAATACATAGTCTGCCGCCTCTTGTCTTACGAAACACCATGGAACCACACAGCCGTCATACCGCTCAGGAAGGAGACACGTTCTGTCTCCTAGTGAACGTACTTTGGTGCGAAAAGTGCAAATCAATCCCAGAACAACAGCAAAGGATCTTGTGAAGATGCTGGAGGAACAGGTACAAAATGATTTATATCCGCAGTAAAACGAGTCCTGTATCGACATAACCTGAAAGGCCGCTCAGCAAGGAAGAAGCCACTGCTCCAAAACCGACATAAAAAAGCCAGACTACGGTTTGCAACTGCATATGGGGACAAAGATCGTACTTTTTGGAGAAATGTCCTCTGGTCTGATGAAACAAAAATAGAACTGTTTAGCCATAATGTCCATCGTTATATTTGGAGGAAAAAAGGGGAGGCTTTCAAGCCGAAGAACACCATCCCAACCGTGAAGCACGGGGGTGGCAGCATCATGTTGTGGGGGTGCTTTGCTACAGGAGCGACTGGTGCACTACACAAAATAGATGGCTTCATGAGGGAGGACAATTATGTGGATATATTGAAGAAACACCTCAAGACATCAGTCAGGAAATTAAAGCTTGGTCGGAAATAGGTCTTCCAATGACCCCAAGCATACTTCCAAAGTTGTGTCAAAATGGCTTAAGGACAACCAAGTCAAGGTATTCGAGTGGCCATCACAAAGCCCTGACATCAATCCTATAGAAAATGTGTGGGCAGAACTGAAAATGCGTGTGTGAGCAAAGAGGCCTACAAACCTGACTCAGTTACACCAGCTCTGTCAGGAGGAATGGGCCAAAATTCACCCAACTTATTGTGGGAAGCTTGTGGAAGGCTAATCAAAACTTTTGACCCAGGTTAAACAATTTAAAGAGTGTATGTAAACTTCTGACCCACTAGGAATGTGAAATAAATAAAAGCTGAAATAAATCATTCTCTTTACTATTATTCTGACATTTCACATTCTTAAAATAAAGGGGGTATCCTAACGGACGTAAAACAGGGACTTTTTACTAGGACTAAATGTCAGGAATTGTGAGAAACAAATGTATTTGGCTAAGGTGTATGTAAACTTCCGACTTCAACTGTAAGTAAAAATACTTTAAAGTACTACTTAACTATTGGGGGTATCTTTACTTTACTATTTATATGTTTGACAACTTTTCATTAACTTCACTACGTTCCTGAGGAAAATTATGTACTTTTTACTTCATACATTTTCCCTAACACCCAAATGTATTTGTTACATTTCGAATGCTTAGCACATAAGGAAAATGGTCCAATTCACACACTTGTCAAGACAACATGATTATTGCTACTGCCTCTGATCTGGCGGACTCACTAAACACAAATGCTTCATTTGTAAATTATGTTTGCCCCTGTCTATCCTTTACATAAAACAAATAATAATAATTGTGCCTCCGTCTGTAATATTCTATTTTGATTTATAATGGTGGAGTCAAGTTTACAGTTGACGCTGCTTTGCTTTCCTCACGCCCCACGACTACAGAATTGAGTTAGCTTCTTAGCTAGCTATAAAAATGGTTAGTGTTATTTGCCTTAGTCTATTTAACTAGCTCGAACCAGCTAATCTGCCACTGCTACGATGGATATCAAAAATTGGCTTCGCCAAGGTACCCAAACAAAACCAAAAGGAGAAAGCGAGCGATTGGCAGCAACAGCAGTATCAAACCACCGAGTTCACTGTCAAGCCCAGCAGCGAGGATGATGTCGAGCTCCAGCTAGCTCAGCGTGCAAGAGCCTACCTACCCTTCCACAAGCGTCGCCAGGATAATGGCTCCACAGCTTCCTCCACCTCCAACTCTTCCTGACAATATACCCATTTGCCATCAGAGCAGCCTCAGTTTGTCGGGGCATAGACTCTACAAGGTGTCGAACGCGTTCCACAGGGATGCTGGTCAATGTTGACTCCAATGCTTCCCACAGTTGTGTCAAGTTGGCTGGATGTCCTTTGGGTGGTGGACAATTGTTGATACACCCGGGAAACTGTTAAGTGCGAAAACCCCAGCAGCGTTGGAGTTCTTGACACACTCAAACCGGTGCACCTGGCACCTACTACCATATCCCATTCAAAGGCACTTTAATATTTTGTCTTGCTCATTCACCCTCTGAATGGCACACACACACAATCCATGTGTGGATTTAACAGGTGACATCAATAAGGGATCAAAGCTCTCACCTGGAGTCACCTGGTCAGTCTACGTCATGTTCTTAAAGTTCTGTGCAGTCAGTGTATTTCACTTTAGTTTAATAACGTACTAATATACTACTAAGTTTTTACCGAGCATAAGTTGAGTGGTGAATGGAGATTAGCTGTTGAGGACAAGAGAGTCTGGTTGACACTGCCGGTCCATAGGCCCACGGGATTCTCTGTGATTACGTCCTAAATGGCACCCTATTCCCTATAGAGTGTATTACTGTTGACCAGAGCCCTATGGGACAGCCTATGAGTCATTAATTCCACTAGGCAGCTGGGTTGGTATCTAGGTCTGCAGCAGAATAATGTGCATGTACTCAGGCAGTTCAGCACAGAGACGATATAGTACAGACTGACAGCTAGGCAGTCCTATGTGGTCCTCTGCAAGTTGCTCCTCACTGTGTGTGTTCATGTATGCAAATTGATGTCTGTGTGTGTGTGTATATTGTACAGTATGTGTTATAATGAGCCTATGCATGTTGTTTGTATGTGATTGAACCATGCCTTCATCTCTCTGTGGGCTCCTGTCCTGTCTGTCTCCAGGTATTCATGGAGGATGTCAAGTCTCGGGGGCCGTTCATCTACTCTGTGCTGGAGTCTGCTCAGGCCTTCTTGGCACAGCACCCCTTCCAGGAGCCCGAGGAGACGCTGCCCGACGGAAAAGGTCTGCCCACCCACTCCAAAACCATGTCAAATGACACCCTACATATGCAGGATCTTAATTTGAGCTAGTTTGCTACAGGAGGAAAATAATCCTGCAGCAACAGGAAATGTTAATTATTATGTGGATTATAATTCATGGAAATGTTTTGTAGCGGTTGATGCATTGTTTGTTAGGGTAAATCAAGTCGGACATTTTAAAATGGAAAGTACAAACTTTAGAAGCCATTTTAAACCTGAATACACTCTAAGTTTGCAACAAAAGAGTCACCAACAAAAGAGTGATCAAATTAAGATCCTACATCTGTAGGTGCCAATCCTCCCCATACCACCCCACCCTGCCACCCTGCCACACACACCAAAACCAGACCTGAGCAGTGAGAACAGAGAGAGATAGGGAGTTCAGTAAGTTGATCTCCAGCAGTTGTGTATCCACCATTAGGTCTGATTAGCAGCTACCTGTCCTGCTGTATCAGAGTGGATCAGAGGATGTATGTTTGGGGAGAGCAGTTGGGTCGGGACCAATTAGCCCAGTTCACACCATCTGGTCAAATCAATAATGCAGCATGCTAGGCTGTTTCTGCCCCCACTCTCCTTCCCTCCCTTCCTCGCCCTCCCCCAACCAACATCCTCTTGCTCTCCACCACTGGTGGCACGCATGGGGAAAAGATGGGGGCGAACTCTCCCTGTTTCTCTGCCCCCAACAAGATATTTCCCACAGTTTCTCCTATCCAACTGTTTCTTTCTACTGATGTTTGCACCAATTGGGGCTGCCTGCCTACCCAATCCCTCACCCTGTTCTCCTGCTCCCCCTCTTCATCCCCTCCTCCTCCTCCTCCTCCTCCAGAAGTGTCTCCGAGGAAGCGGATCCTGAACGTGAGTCGTTCAGTGTGGAAGCAGGCCAACGTGGCCAGTGACCTGTGGGAGAAGCTGACTGCCCGCTGCGTGGACCGACACAGGTCAGATATGCGGCACAGGCCCACTCCACTGGGCTGCAATACACCCATGATTCTGGGTTTTCGATTGGCTAGAGATGTTTTTACCGTGCCTGTACTCAAATATCATTGGGTCTTTATTTTGACAGCATCAAGGAAATTTTCTATGGCTGAAATAAGGTTAGGGTTGGTGCTCAGGTATTAAGGTGATGTCTTGCTTTAGTGGTAAAACTGCATATGACAATGTATAAAACAACTGTAGAAGTTAAAGTATTCTGTCTGTGTCCAAGGCACATGGAGCGGACCCTGGAGCGCCTGCTGCAGACCCAGGCAGCCATGGAGGAGCTGGCGGTGGCCCTAGAACAGGCTGAGGGGGTCCGGGATGCATGGGAGCCTGTAGGGGACCTCTTCATCGACTCACTACAGGACCACATCGATGCCACCAAGGTAAGCATGTATGTGTGCGTCTCAAATATTAAGCAAGCTGTCTGCTTCAAATAAAAAGCTGGGTTTGTGTGTGTTCGTTTGGGTGTGCGTGTGCGTGTGTGTGTGTGTGTGTGTGTGTGTGTGTGTGTGTGTGTGTGTGTGTGTGTGTGTGTGTGTGTGTGTGTGTGTGTGTGTGTGTGTGTGTGTGTGTGTGAGAGAGAGTGAGTGTGTGTGTGTGTACTGTGCTCCTCACCACCAGGGCCAGACAGAATCTGCAGATATCAGATCTCAAATCAAAGTGATTTGAAATATAAAATACCTGTGGAATCGACACAGATTAAATAGTGCCTGAAACATGAATAGATCCATCTTTATTGCTTAGATATGGAGACAATGCTGTGAAGATATTGATAAGAAAACTGTCTAGAAGATTCCCTCTAGCTACGCTCGCTAATCTGTTAGCTGTGAAGAGGCTCCTTCAGTCTACTGGCTAGATGGCTGTTACTTCACTGTAATTATGGAAGATCTGTCTCTCTATCCCTCTGCTCTCTTAGCTTTGTTTCTGTTAGTATTGACTCAGTGTTCCTGGGCGACATGATTAGATTTTTAATTAATTTATTATGATCTTATTAGTGTTTAAGTCTTGCATCTTCAGGACGTGTGTGCCACATGGGCTTATAAGACACTGTATTTGCAGAAGCAAAATGTAATTATTATATACAGTGCCTTGCGAAAGTATTCGCCCCCCTTGAACTTTACGACCTTTTGCCACATTTCAGGCTTCAAACATAAAGATATAAAACTGTATTTTTTTGTGAAGAATCAACAAAAAGTGGGACACAATCATGAAGTGGAACGACATTTATTGGATATTTCAAACTTTTTTAACAAATCAAAAACTGAAAAAATGGGTGTGCAAAATTATTCAGCCCCTTTACTTTCAGTGCAGCAAACTCTCTCCAGAAGTTCAGTGAAGATCTCTGACCTAAATGACTAATGATGATAAATACAATCCACCTGTGTGTAATCAAGTCTCCGTATAAATGCACCTGCACTGTGATAGTCTCAGAGGTCCGTTAAAAGCGCAGAGAGCATCATGAAGAACAAGGAACACACCCGGCAGGTCCGAGATACTGTTGTGAAGAAGTTTAAAGCCGGATTTGGATACAAAAAGATTTCTCAAGCTTTAAACATCCCAAGGAGCACTGTGCAAGCGATAATATTGAAATGGAAGGAGTATCAGACCACTGCAAATCTACCAAGACCTGGCCGTCCCTCTAAACTTTCAGCTCATACAAGGAGAAGACTAATCAGAGATGCAGCCAAGAGGCCCATGAACACTCTGGATGAACTGCAGATATCTAAAGCTGAGGTGGGAGACTCTTATATCCATAAAAAGTGTTGTTTAAAGTTTGCCACAAGCCACCTGGGAGACACACCAAACATGTGGAAGAAGGTGCTCTGGTCAGATGAAACCAAAATTGAACTTTTTGGCAACAATGCAAAACGTTATGTTTGGCGTAAAAGCAACACAGCTCATCACCCTGAACACGCCATACCCACTGTCAAACATGGTGGTGGCAGCATCATGGTTTGGGCCTGCTTTTCTTCAGCAGGGACAGGGAAGATGGTTAAAATTGATGGGAAGATGGATGGAGCCAAATACAGGACCATTCTGGAAGAAAACCTGATGGAGTCTGCAAAAGACCTGAGACTGGGACGGAGATTTGTCTTCCAACAAGACAATGATCCAAAACATAAAGCAAAATCTACAATGGAATGGTTCAAAAATAAACATATCCAGGTGTTAGAAGGGCCAAGTCAAAGTCCAGACCTGAATCCAATCGAGAATCTGTGGAAAGAACTGAAAACTGCTGTTCACAAATGCTCTCCATCCAACCTCACTGAGCTCGAGCTGTTTTGCAAGGAGGAATGGGAAAAAGATTCAGTCTCTCGATGTGCAAAACTGATAGAGACATACCCCAAGCGACTTACAGCTGTAATCGCAGCAAAAGGTGGCGCTACAAAGTATTAACTTAAGGGGGCTGAATAATTTTGCACGCCCAATTTTTCAGTTTTTGATTTGTTAAAAAAGTTTGAAATATCCAATAAATGTCGTTCCACTTCATGATTGTGTCCCACTTGTTGTTGATTCTTCCCCAAAAAATACAGTTTTATATCTTTATGTTTGAAGCCTGAAATGTGGAAAAAGGTCGCAAAGTTCAAGGGGGCCGAATACTTTCGCAAGGCACTGTATACAGTACCAATCAAAAGTTTAGACACACCTACTCATTCAAGGGTTTTTCTTATTTTTTTTATACTATTTAAAAAAATTTTTTTTTTTATATTTGCACATCTTCAAAGTAGCCACCCTTTGTTCTGTTGACAATTTTAAACACTCTTGGCATTCTCTCAACCAGCTTCATTAGGAATGCTTTTCCAACTGTCTTGAAGGAGTTCCCACAGATGCTGAGCACTTGTTGGCTGCTTTTCCTTCACTCTGCGGTCCAACTCATCCCAAACCATCGCAATTGGGTTGAGGTCTGGTGATTGGAAGCCTTTACACAGCCTGGAGATGTGCTTTTGGTCACTGTCCTGTTGAAAAAAATAATGATAGTCCCACTAAGCCCAAACCAGATTGGATGGCATATCGCTGCAGAATGCTGTGGTAGCCATGCTGGTTAAGTGTTCCTTGAATTCTAAATAAATCCTGACTGTGTCACCAGCAAAGCACCCCCACGCCGTCACACCTCCTCCTCCATGCTTTACGATGTGAATCACACATGCGGAGTTCAACCATTCACCTACTCTGCGTCTCACAAAGATTGGAACTAAAAAATTGGACTCATCAGACTAAAGGACAGATTTCCACCCATCTAATGTCCATTGCTCATGTTTCTTGTTCCAAGCAAGTCTCTTCTTATTATTGGTGTCCTTCAGTAGTGGTTTCTTTGCAGCAATTCAACCATGGAAGCCTGATTCACACAGTCTCCTCTGAACAGTTGATGTTGAGATGTGTCTGTTACTTGAACTCTGTAAAGCATTTATTTGGGCTGCAATTTCTGAGGCTGGTAACTGTAATGAACTTATCCTCTGCAGCAGAGGTAACTCTGGGTCTTCCTTTGCTATGCCTGTCCTCATGAGAGTCATTTTCATCATAGCGCTTGATGAAAGTTTCTTCAAGTGCAGTCGCAAATGTTCCGGATTGACTGACCTTCATGTCTTAAAGTTACGATGGACTGTTATTTCTCTTAGCTTTTTTGAGCTGTTCTTGCCATAATATGAACTTGGTCTTTTACCAAATAGGGCTATCTTCTGTATACCACCCATACCTTGTCACAACACAACTGATTGGCTCAAATGCATTAAGAAGGAAGAAATTCTACAAATTAACTTTTAACAAGACACACCTGTTAATTGAAGAACTGAGAACCTCATGAAGCTGGTTGAGAGAATGCCAAGAGTGTGCAAAGCTGTCATCAAAGGAAAGGGTGGTTACTTTGAAGAATGTTAAATATAACATGTATTTTGATTTGTTTAACACTTTTTGGGTTACTGCACGATTCTATGTGTTATTTCATAGTGTTGATATATTCACTATTATTCTACAATGTAGAAAATAGTAAAAATATAGACAAAAGGCTGAAAAGGGGCTGTACGGGCTGTACGGGCTGTAAGGGCTGTAAGGGCTGTACGGGCTGTAAGGGCTGTACGGGCTGTAAGGGCTGTACGGGCTGTACGGGCTGTAGGGGCTGTACGGGCTGTAAGGGCTGTAAGGGCTGTAAGGGCTGTACGGGCTGTAGGGGCTGTACGGGCTGTAAGGGCTGTAAGGGCTGTAAGGGCTGTACGGGCTGTACGGGCTGTACGGGCTGTAGGGGCTGTACGGGCTGTAAGGGCTGTACGGGCTGTACGGGCTGTACGGGCTGTAAGGGCTGTAAGGGCTGTATGGGCTGTACGGGCTGTACGGGCTGTAGGGGCTGTACGGGCTGTAAGGGCTGTACGGGCTGTACGGGCTGTACGGGCTGTACGGGCTGTAAGGGCTGTAAGGGCTGTATGGGCTGTATGGGCTGTACGGGCTGTACGGGCTGTACGGGCTGTACGGGCTGTGTCCAGACATTCCACATTGCGTCTTGTAAGAACAGCCCTTAGTCGTGGTGTATTGGCCGTATACAACACCCCCTCTGGGCTTAAATATATAATGTTTTACTGTTTTAATGTTTTACTGGTTTGCTGTTTTGCTAAATGCACTTTAAATAAATTGTGATTTGATTTGAAAGGGCACAGACCTGTGCAAAATATACTGTAAACCTCATTATAATTTAGCTGTATGAACCCTAAATAGAAACTTATCTTCCCAATGATGTGTGTTGTAAGAAGATAACTGTGCCTCATTTAGTTGAATAAACTAACGTTAAATATTAACCTCCTTATAACACGTTTCTTTCAGAAAAGTTTCAAATTTAATTACCTTGCCTGATTGTTATGAGGTTTATGGTAGCCTTTCCTTCCCACAAATCTGTGCTCCTGCCACCATAAATGTCACACTCAGTGTGTTTCAGTGTCTTTATGTACACAATTCATTTGTTTCAGAGAAAGTGTTAGTTTCTATCTTTCTCCTACATTCATTCTCCCAAACGGACAGTCAATTAAGCCAACAGTTAAGCCAACAACAGCAGGCAGTGCATTGAGTCAATAGCCAGTGACATGTTGATATGACAGAGTTCCCTCAGTTGATTGGCTGATGTTGAATCCCCAGCCAGTTATTTGTTTAGTTGTTAAGTCACAATGATCATGTCAATGTTTGCCTTGCTGTCAGTGCCAGCACATGTTCCTCCTTTTTCTATGTCTCCAGGGCAGGCATTCCAGCAGGCTCTGTCTGTCTGTGGTGTACACACACACACACACGCGCACGCACGCACGCACGCACGCACGCACGCACGCACTCACTCACTCACTCACTCACTCACTCACTCACTCACTCACTCACTCACTCACTCACTCACTCACTCACTCACTCACTCACTCACTCACTCACTCACTCACTCACTCACTCTCTCTTTCTCTCTCTCTCTTTTCTCATGTTTTTGTCATGAGGCTGCAGCACAGACACCATTAGCTTGATATAACTACAGCACTGTGTGCGCACACACACACTCACACATCCCTTAGATCATTAGTGCTGTTTTGGCTGGGTTGATCTGACTCTTAAGTTGCGTAAGCCATGAAGGGTCCCTGTTGCATCTCTCCCTTGGTGATGGTGTTTGTGCAGGCAGCAGCTCCAATACTAGGTCCACTGTCCACACAGCCATATAACAGAGTGAGTCTAATGCCATTAAACTCAGTCAACTTGGGGAAAGGAATTGGGCATGCATTGTGAATTTTTTATTATTTAATGAATGTTATGAACCAAATTTCAATTGATTTCTATAATTTACTGGGTTGAAAACCCTACCATGTGTGTGTGTGTGGGGGGGGGGGGTGTAGGTGCCTCTCCCTCTCTAATTCTCTCTCTATTTCCTCCCTTTCCCTCTCTAATTCACTCTCTATTTCCTTCCTCTCCCTCTCTAATTCACTCTCTATTTCCTTCCTTTCCCTCTCTAATTCTCTCTCTATTTCCTCCCTTTCCCTCTCTAATTCACTCTCTATTTCCTTCCTCTCCCTCTCTAATTCACTCTCTATTTCCTTCCTCCCCCTCTCTAATTCACTCTCTATTTCCTCCCTTTCCCTCTCTAATTCACTCTCTATTTCCTTCCTCTCCCTCTCTAATTCACTCTCTATTTCCTCCCTCTCCCTCTCTAATTCACTCTCTATTTCCTCCCTCTCCCTCTCTAATTCACTCTCTATTTCCTTCCTCTCCCTCTCTAATTCTCTCTCTATTTCCTCCCTCTCCCTCTCTAACTCTCTCTCTATTTCCTTCCTTTCCCTCTCTAATTCTTTCTCTATTTCCTCCCTCTCTAATTCTCTCTCTATTTCCTTCCTCTCCCTCTCTAATTCATCCCTCTCCCTCTCTAATTCTCTCTCTATTTCCTCCCTCTCTAATTCACTCTCTATTTCCTTCCTCTCCCTCTCTAATTCACTCTCTATTTCCTTCCTCTCCCTCTCTAATTCACTCTCTATTTCCTTCCTCTCCCTCTCTAATTCTCTCTCTATTTCCTTCCTCTCCCTCTCTAATTCTCTATTTCCTCCCTCTCCCTCTCTAATTATCTCTCTATTTCCTTCCTCTCCCTCTCTAATTCACTCTCTATTTCCTTCCTCTCCCTCTCTAATTCACTCTCTATTTCCTTCCTCTCCCTCTCTAATTCTCTCTCTATTTCCTTCCTCTCCCTCTCTAATTCTCTATTTCCTCCCTCTCCCTCTCTAATTCTCTATTTCCTCCCTCTCCCTCTCTAATTCTCTATTTCCTCCCTCTCCCTCTCTAATTATCTCTCTATTTCCTCCCTCTCCCTCTCTAATTCTCCATTTCCTCCCTTTCCCTCTTTCTTATTTGCTCTCTTTCTCTCTCACCTTCCTTTTTCTCTCATTTCCCCTTCCTCTCTTTTCTCCTTCTACATCTCTCTCCTTTCCTTCTCCCTCCCTCTCTCCCACCTCCAGTTGTTTAAGGAGGAGCTAACTCAGGTGAAGGAAGGCATGAAGCACATCAATGACCTGGCTCATGAGCTGGCCATTTCTGACGTCCATTTGTCCATGGACAACGCCCACTCCCTGGAGCACCTCAACAGCCGCTGGAAACTACTGCTGGTAACTTGACCTGAACCTCCCCACAACCACCTCCCTCAACCTCCTCATAACCTTCCCACAACATCCCCACAACCACCTCCCTCAACCTCCCCATAACCTTCACACAATCTCCCCACAACCACCTTCCGTCCATACAACCTCTCCACAACATCACCTTGACTTCCACTCAACCAGTCGATAACATTATCACAACTGAAAACCTTAACTTTACCCTCAATCTTTCTTCAAACTACCCTCACAATTTCCCGTAAACCTCCCCTCAACCTCCCCACAACATCACCTCAACATGGCCTTCAACCTCCCCATAATACCCTTGCTGGTAACGTTTTAAATGATTGACTTCACTTCACATCTGTGGTAATTGCACATCCTCAACCTTCCCACAACATCTCTTCAACCTCCATACCACCACTCCCCCTTTAAGAACCTGGTCTTCCATGGCTCACTTCATCTGTGGTCATCTCACAAGACATCTCAAATCAAAGTGTACATGTGGGAACGTGTGTGTCTGAGCAAGTGGGAAGTCATTAACGTCTGTAGAAATGAATGTACGTAAATGTTAAGTTGTCTATTGTCTTTGTCTATTTATGCTTTTGTGTTGGAAGAAAAATAAAATCTTGCAAAAAAGAAAGGCTTATCTGCAAGCTCTCCTCAACAGTGCAGTACAAATATCTATATCAAAATCATCAAAAATCAAATACCATCTGATCGAGTTTCTGACCGAGTGTCTTGCAGTATGGGTCAGTAGTAAAGTGAGAGGTACAACAGTCTGTGGGTTTAGGCTTAGCTGCAGCTTTGCCTTGGCCTCTCTTGTGATTGCATCATTTTAGAGAGGATGCAACAAATGATGCCTTTTGTCTCCAGAGTGAAACCTATTGGATTGTTCTGAGGGGAAAATGGTGAGGATGCCAGGAATCAGCAAATAAGGCAAGGGTTCAGATAAGAAAAGAAGGCTTTTCTCTCTCCTCTGCTCCCTGTGTGTTACTCTTTTTCCCCTGCTCCTTGTGTGTTACTCTTTCTCCCCTGCTCCTTGTGTGTTGCTCTTTCTCCCCTGCTCCTTGTGTGTTACTCTTTCTCCCCTGCTCCTTGTGTGTTGCTCTTTCTCCCCTGCTCCTTGTATGTTGCTCTTTCTCCCCTGCTCCTTGTGTGTTGCTCTTTCTACCCTGCTCCTTGTGTGTTGCTCTTTCTCCCCTGCTCCTTGTGTGTTACTCTTTCTCCCCTGCTCCTTGTGTGTTGCTCTTTCTCCCCTGCTCCTTGTGTGTTGCTCTTTCTCCCCTGCTCCTTGTGTGTTACTCTTTCTCTCCTGCTCCTTGTGTGTTACTCTTTCTCTCCTGCTCCTTGTGTATTGCTCTTTCTCCCCTGCTCCCTGTGTGTTGCTCTTTCTCTCCTGCTCCTTGTGTGTTACTCTTTCTCCCCTGCTCCTTGTATGTTGCTCTTTCTCTCCTGCTCCCTGTGTGTTACTCTTTCTCCCCTGCTCCTTGTGTGTTGCTCCTTGTGTGTTACTCTTTCTCTCCTGCTCCTTGTGTGTTACTCTTTCTCCCCTGCTCCTTGTATGTTGCTCTTTCTCTCCTGCTCCCTGTGTTTTACTCTTTCTCCCCTGCTCCCTGTGTGTTGCTCTTTCTCTCCTGCTCCCTGTGTATTGCTCTTTCTCTCCTGCTCCTTGTGAGTTGCTCTTCCTCCCCTGCTCCTTGTGTGTTGCTCTTTCTCCCCTGCTCCTTGTGTGTTGCTCTTTCTCTCCTGCTCCTTGTGTGTTACTCTTTTTCCCCTGCTCCTTGTGTGTTGCTCTTTCTCCCCTGCTCCTTGTGTGTTACTCTTTCTCCCCTGCTCCCTGTGTGTTGCTCTTTCTCCCCTGCTCCTTGTGTGTTACTCTTTCTCCCCTGCTCCTTGTGTGTTACTCATTTCTTGCTCTGTCTCTCTTGTCCTTTCTCTTACTCTCTCTCTCAATTCAATAATTCTATTAATTGATTAGTCTGTCTTCGTTGCCAAAGTAAGAACACAGAAACCTATTGAACGCCACCCCCCCCCCTCTCTCCCTGACGCTCTCCTCTTCCCCTCATTCTCCTGTTGAATAATGTGATGCTAAATCCCTGTGATTTGAATAACATCATATGTTGCTGCTGCTGCTCTCTCTGCTGTGACACAGACGTAATGCATTTTTTCTTTAAGGCTGATACTCTAATATGTTTGGTCTTGAATAATTTAGAAATTCCGCTGCAAACCTCCGTTAGCCTAGTAGTCTAGCGGTAGTGGAGATAGATGGTAGTACGCTGCAGAGTTGGCACCGACATCTCCTTGCAGCATTCCAACTGCTCCAAATTAGTCTGAAGCAATCTGCGTAGGCTTGAGTGCATCCTGCCTTATTCATTTGGGCGAGCCAGTGTGCACAGCCGTGTGAATGTTGAGCAATGGCAATGTTTTCCTCTCCATAATGCTAACTTCTCATCTCAGCTCGTTGGGCTTGCTTGTCCTTGAAGTGCCTCGGGATAACTGTGCCTTGTTCTATCTCACTCTTTCTCAGTGTGATTGGCAGGGCCAGCTCCAGGCATAAGTGACATAAGTGGCCGCTTAGCTCCCCCAGCACTAAGGGGCCCCCGACCCAAAAAACGATAAATATATTTATATATATACTACTGGTCAAAAGTTTTAGAACACCCACTCGTTAAAGAGTTTTTCTTGATTTGTACTATTTTCTACATTGTAGAATAATAGTGAAGACATCAAAAAGCACATATGGAATCATGTAGTAACCAAAAAAGTGTTAAACAAATCAAATAGCCACCCTTTGCCTTACTGACAGCTTTTAACACTCTTGGCATTCTCTCAACCAGCTTCACCTGGAATGCTTATCCAACCGTCTTGAAGGAGTTTCCACATATGCTGAGCACTTGTCGGCTGCTTTTCCTTCACGCTGCGGTCCGACTCATCCCAAACCATCTCAATGGGGTCGGGGGAGTGTGGAAGCCAGGTCATCTGATGCAGCACTCCATCACTCTCCTTCTTGGTAAAATAGCCCTTACACAGCCTGGAGGTGTGCTGGGTCAGTGTCAATTTGAAATACAAATGATAGTCCCACTAAGCTAAAACCAGATGGGATGGCATATCTCTGCAGAATGCTGTGGTAGCCATGCTGGTTAAGAGTGCCTTGAATTCTAAATAATTCACAGACAGTGTCACCAGCAAAGCACACCAACACCATAACTCCTCCTAATCCATGCGTTACAGTGGGTACCACACATGCGGAGATAATCCATTCACGCGCACTGCGTCTCACAAAGACACAGTGGTTGGAACCAAAAAAAATCTCAAATTTGGACTCCAGACCAAAGGACACATTTTCACCTGCTTAATGTCCATTGCTCATGTGTCTTGGCCCAGGCAAGTCTCTTCTTATTGGTGTCCTTTAGTAATGGTTTCTTTGCAGCAATTGGACCGTGAAAGCCTGATTCACGCAGTCTCCTCTGAACAGTTGATGTTGAGATGTGTCTGTTACTTGAACACTGTAAAGCATTTATTTGGGCTGCAATTTCTGAGGCTGGTAACCCTAATGAACTTATCCTCTGCAGCAGAGGTAACTCTGGGTCTTCCTTTCCTGTGGCGGTCCTCATGAGAGCCAGTTTCATCATAGCGCTTGATGGTTTTTGAAACTGCACTTGAAGAAACTTTCAAAGTTCTTGACATTTTCCATATTGACTGACCTTCATGTCTTAAAGTAATGATGGACTGTCGTTTCTCTTAGCTTATTTGAGCTGTTCTTGCCATAATATGGATTTGGTCTTTTACCAAACAGTGCTTGTTGGCTGCTTTTGACTGGAATTGTATATACAAAAGTATGTGGACAACCCTTCAAATGAGTGGATTCGGCTATTTCAGTCACACCCGTTGCTGACAGGTGTATAAAATGAGTACACAGCCATCCAATCTCATTACTGAAGAGCTCAGTGACTTTCAACGTGGCTTCGTTGCAACAAGTCAATTCCTCAAATTCCAGCCCTGCTGGAGCTGCCCAGTCAACTGTAAGTGCTGTTATTGTGAAGTGGAGACCCCTAGGAGCAACAACGGCTCAGCCGCGAAGTGGAAGGCCACACAAGCTCACAGAATGGGACTGCTGAGTGCTGAAGCGCATAAAAATGGTCTGTCCTCGGGTGCAACACTCATTACCAAGTTCCAAACTGCCTCTGGAAGCAACGTCAGCACAAGAACTGTTCATCTGGAGCCTCATGAAATGGGTTTCCATGGCCGAGCAGCCCCACACAAGCCTAAGATCTCCATGTGCAATGCCAAGCGTCGGCTGTAGTAGTATAAAGCTCGCCACCATTGGATTCTGGAGCAGTAGAAATGGGTTCTCTGGAATGATGGAGCACGCTTCACCATCTGGCAGTCTGACGGACGAATCTTGGCTTGGCGGATGCCTGGAGAACGCTACCTGCCCGAATGCAGAGTGCCAACTGTAAAGTTTGGTGGATGAGGAATAATGGTCTGTGGCTATTTTTCATGGTTCAGGCTCCTTAGTTCCAATGAAGGGACATCTAAATGCTACAGTATACAATGACATTCTAAACGATTCTGTGCTTCCAACTTTGTGGTAACAGTTTGGGGAAGGCCCTTTCCTGTTTTGACATGAGAATGCCCCTGTGCACAAAGCGAGGTCCATAAATGGTTTTGTCGAGATCGGTGTGGAAGAACTTGACTGGCCTGCACAGAGCCCTGACCTCAACCCCATCGAACACCTTTGGTATGAATTGCAACGCTGACTGCAAGCCAGTCCTAATTGCCCAACATCAGTGCCCGACCTCACTAATGCTCTTGTTGCTGAATGGAAGCAAGTCCCCGCAGCAATGATCCAACATCTAGTAGTGGAAAGCCTTCCCAGAAGAGTGGAGGCTGTTATGGCAGCAAAGGGGGGACCAACATCATATTAATCCCCATTATTTTGGAATGAGATGTTTGACAAGCAGATGTCCACATACTTTTGGTCATGTGGTGTATATATATACACTGAGTGTACAAAACATTAGAAACACCTGCTCTTTCCATGACATAGACTGACCAGGTGAATTCAGTTGAAAGCTGTGATCCCTTATTGATGCCACCTTCAAACAGTGTAGATGAAGGGGAGGAGACAGGTTAAAGAAGGATTTTTAAGCCTTGAGACAATTCGGACATGGATGAATGGGCAAGACAAAATATTAAAGTGCCTTTGAACGGGATATGGTAGGTAGCAGGTGCTCGGCGCAAAGGTTTGAGTGTGTCAAGAACTGCAACGCTGCTGGGTTTTTCACACTCAACTGTTTCCCGCGTGTATCAAGAATGGTCCAAACACCCAAAGGACATCCAGTGAACTTGGAGCATTGGAGTCAACATGGGCCAGCATCCCTGTGGAACGTTTTCGATATCTTGTAGAGTCCATGCCTGATGAATTCATGCTGTTCTGATGTCAAAAGGGGGGTGCAAGTCAATATATATTTTTAGGAATTCAGTCTGGGTCTCGACTTACTGTTGAGAGTTAGAATAGTAGAATACACACAGTGCAATGGTTTTTATTTGGCTGTGCAGTAGTTTTTGTCTTGTTATGTCAGTCACTGACAGTCACTCAATTAGCATGTCAGCTAACAATTTTTAGATTGGTAAATTAGTCTAGCCAGCAATCTATATTTGTAGTAATCACGCAGGGCAGGTATCCAGGGGTCCCCTATTGATTCTGTTAGTCACTCTCACTCCAATATCATTAACATGGTAAGTCTTGGCAAAATGCGTAGAATTGTAGCTTTAATACATACATTTTCTCTCCACCAACAAGAGGGCCACTAAAATGTTTTACCCACGAGGTAAGGGAGCCCCCCAACCAATTCTCGCTTAGGGCCCCAAAAGGCCAGGGCCGGCCTTGGTGAGTGGATTTAGCGCCCTTTGTTCGTGGAGCTGTTTCGACTTCCTCTGACAATGATTTACATGCTGAATCGAATACCTTGTAAATAAACCAGGATTAGTCCTCAACAAATCCCTTTTGGGACAGCCACATCGACAAAAACACACCGTACAGAGACAATGAATGGCACACCTTATTTTCATGAACTCAAATCCCTCTCGCTTGTTGACACACACCCCCACACCTCTATTCCGATACACAGCTTACTGTGAAATGACTGTCCTCATTTAAAAAGAGCCTAACAGATCGGAGTGGATTCAGTGTCGTCTTTCCCTACTCGATGCTCTTCAAAGGGCTGTGGCAAGGTGGCAGTGGAGGTGTGTCAATGTTGACATTTTTCCCATAGCCCTATCTAACTGCCAAACGAAGGATGAGGAGAGGAGGGAGGGAGGGAGATGTCTGTGTGTGTTTGTAGCGGGTGTGAGATGAGATAAAGACGGTTCCGTTATTCTCTTTGATTCTTTTGATCAAATGTAATTGAATTTTGCCCGCGCTGTGTTTGCGTGTGTGTTTGTGTGCGCATGTGTGTGTATAATGTAAATGTGTGTGTGTTTGTGTGTATAATTCAATGTCATGTAAATGTGTGTAATGTAATGTAAATGTATGTCTCCTCGCAGGGCTCCATGGAAGAGCGTCTGAAGCAGCTGCAGGATGCCCATAGAGACTTTGGTCCAGGATCCCAGCACTTCCTCTCCAGTAAAGGCTCCTCCACATTCATTAGAAGCTGGTGCCGGTTGCTGTGATGCTCTGTGCCACGCTGTGCTATGCCTGTATAGTGGCTGGGGGCAGGATGGGGGTGGGATGTTGAAAATGCGGATGGGGGGGGGGGGGGGGGTTGTAGGTGGGAAGGGGATTAGAACATGGTTGGTCCACAGTGTGAGGCTGTGTGTGTGACTGTGTAGTCTGGGTCGTGTGACGAGGGGGCAGGCTTTGTACCTTGAGCCCCCACTGAGTCACAGCAGCAGTATTTTGTGTCTGTGCTCAGTCACGTGTGTGTGTGTGTGTGTGTGTGTGTGTGTGTGTGTGTGTGTGTGTGTGTGTGTGTGTGTGTGTGTGTGTGTGTGTGTGTGTGTGTGTGTGTGTGTGTGTGTGTGCTGCTCTGTGATGGTGGTAGTAGTAAAAGGGAACCCCTACTGTCCTCGATTCCCCCCCATCCAGCTCTGCTGTGTCAGCACTGTCATGCTTCTGGGGCTGATCTCTTTATCCCTGCCAGGAATGTGTGTGTATGTGTGTGTGTGTGTAGCTGCCTCACTGTGTTCATTGTGACGGTGTCCTTGTGTGTGTGTCTCCCTTAACTTCCCAGCCATTCCAGTCTAGCCTATTCCATTCCCAGCTAGCTTACCCCTGTAGTGTACTGCTAAA
Organism: Oncorhynchus masou masou; assembly: GCF_036934945.1. NCBI lineage: Eukaryota > Metazoa > Chordata > Actinopteri > Salmoniformes > Salmonidae > Oncorhynchus > Oncorhynchus masou. The sequence continues at coordinate 58,365,902 of NC_088243.1, forward strand.
ATGCTACATTGAATGGGTCTTGTCAATATTCCTCCTCTGTCTCCCATATATCCCATTAGCCTTTGCAAACAACCTAATCCTCTCTGAGACTGGACACAAAAGGCTGCTTTTCCCTTCATTCAGCTGTAGCTCACCTGTTATGTGACGCAGCTCTTCCTCTGTGGTGCCTGAATGTTCACAGACGGTCTGGGTTGATGCAGGTCATGCCCTAAATGGCACCCTTTTCCCCTATTTAGTGCACTATACCCATAGGGCCCTGGTCAAAAGTTGTCCACTAAATGCACTAAATAGGGAATAGGGTGCCATTTGGGACATGAACATGGTCAGTGGTTATGTGCAAATGGCTTTTCATGCTTGATGTGCCTCAGCAATTGATTTCCCCCTCACTTTCAGGTTCAGTGCAGATACCCTGGGAACGCGCCATCTCTCCAAACAAAGTGCCCTACTACATCAAGTAAGTCCAACTGCGTGTGTGTGTGTGTGTGTGTGTGTGTGTGTGTGTGTGGGAGGGGGGTCTGTGTGTGTATGTGTAGTACATTAAGTCCAACTGGGGGACATGAGTGCAGACAGTCTAAAAGTGTGTGGAGAAAAAAGGTCTTTAGGTCGTTGTTGAGAAAAGACATTCACTTTGCTTGAGATGGCAGTATTGAGTTACCTGGAGAGAACACATTCATACTAAGGTATCCCTCGGAGAACAGTGTTGAGTTACCTGGAGAGAACGCATTCATACTAAGGTATCCCTCGGAGAACAGTGTTGAGTTACCTGGAGAGAACGCATTCATACTAAGGTATCCCTCGGAGAACAGTGTTGAGTTACCTGGAGAGAACGCATTCAGACTAAGGTATCCCTCGGAGAACAGTATTGAGTTACCTGGAGAGAACGCATTCAGACTAAGGTATCCCTCGGAGAACAGTGTTGAGTTACCTGGAGAGAACGCATTCAGACTAAGGTATCCCTCGGAGAACAGTATTGAGTTACCTGGAGAGAACGCATTCATACTAAGGTATCCCTCGGAGAACAGTGTTGAGTTACCTGGAGAGAACGCATTCAGACTAAGGTATCCCTCGGAGAACAGTGTTGAGTTACCTGGAGAGAACGCATTCATACTAAGGTATCCCTCGGAGAACAGTATTGAGTTACCTGGAGAGAACGCATTCAGACTAAGGTATCCCTCGGAGAACAGTGTTGAGTTACCTGGAGAGAACGCATTCAGACTAAGGTATCCCTCGGAGAACAGTATTGAGTTACCTGGAGAGAACGCATTCAGACTAAGGTATCCCTCGGAGAACAGTGTTGAGTTACCTGGAGAGAACGCATTCAGACTAAGGTATCCCTCGGAGAACAGTGTTGAGTTACCTGGAGAGAACACATTCAGACTAAGGTATCCCTCGGAGAACAGTATTGAGTTACCTGGAGAGAACACATTCAGACTAAGGTATCCCTCGGAGAACAGTGTTGAGTTACCTGGAGAGAACGCATTCAGACTAAGGTATCCCTCGGGGGGAACAGTGTTGAGTTACCTGGAGAGAACGCATTCAGACTAAGGTATCCCTCGGAGAACAGTGTCGAGTTACCTGGAGAGAACGCATTCAGACTAAGGTATCCCTCGGAGAACAGTGTTGAGTTACCTGGAGAGAACGCATTCAGACTAAGGTATCCCTCGGAGAACAGTGTTGAGTTACCTGGAGAGAACACATTCAGACTAAGGTATCCCTCGGAGAACAGTGTTGAGTTACCTGGAGAGAACGCATTCAGACTAAGGTATCCCTCGGAGAACAGTGTTGAGTTACCTGGAGAGAACACATTCAGACTAAGGTATCCCTCGGAGAACAGTGTTGAGTTACCTGGAGAGAACGCATTCAGACTAAGGTATCCCTCGGAGAACAGTGTTGAGTTACCTGGAGAGAACGCATTCAGACTAAGGTATCCCTCGGAGAACAGTGTTGAGTTACCTGGAGAGAACGCATTCAGACTAAGGTATCCCTCGGAGAACAGTGTTGAGTTACCTGGAGAGAACGCATTCAGACTAAGGTATCCCTCGGAGAACAGTGTTGAGTTACCTGGAGAGAACGCATTCAGACTAAGGTATCCCTCGGAGAACAGTGTTGAGTTACCTGGAGAGAACGCATTCAGACTAAGGTATCCCTCGGAGAACAGTGTTGAGTTAAGCCTCTTCCCCAACCTCTTATTTATTAATCAAATCTCCATCCTCCCTGGTTGGGCTGTGTTTATCTTTCAGCTCTGAGGTGTGTGTGTGGGGGGTTGTCGGTGTGTGTGCATCCATCCATACACGTGTGCGCACATGTGTACTCTGTGTGTGTGTGTGCGCGAGTGTGTGTGTGCCTTGTACGCATGAGTGTGTTTTGTCAGCGTATCTCTTTTTCAAATGAGTTCATTTATTTTCTTAATCACTGCTGTTAGCTCTGGTGGGCCCCGTTTGGCCTCTCTGCTGCCCCATATGCCACCCCCCAGCCCCAGTAGCCCCCACTCCCTGTGCTGCCTGATAATTCCTTATGGGCTGTGTAATTGTGCCACTGGAGGGGAATATCTGATGGGCCCTCTGTCGGGCACCTGATCGATTCCAACAGTCTCACACAGGTAATAACGAGCGCTGGTGGTGAAGTGGCCCCGGGGTCCTGGCAAACTTCCTGCTCGGGGCTCGCTCATTTATTTCACTGTGCTCGTCATTTATTTATTGGCTATCTTTTCCTACCCTATATATTTTCCTTTTCCTGCGCTGCGCTGCTCCATGTAGCAGTTGCTGGCAGGGATTTGGGTTGAGTGCTCAGATAGGTTGTCTGTTTAATGAAGTGTAGAGACAGTAGCAGCTCTCTGTGTGAAGCCGCTTACATGGTTGCCGTAGCTCCGTCAGAGCAGTAGGGTGAAGCAGTAGTAGCAGCTGGTACACAGTGAAGGGTGAGGAGTGACCGTAGTGGAACATTGGTCCTACTGCCTTGTTCTTGCTGTGTGTTGGAGCTTTGCAGGTTCATAAACTCGTAATTAGAAACAACTCTGTCTACTTTCTCCCTTGTTACACTGTACCTGTCTCTCTATTCCTCCTCCTCTCTACACTATCCTCCCCCCCACCCTCTCTCTAAATTCTTCTTCTTTCTCTTTGCTCTTTAGTCTTTGTTTCTTTTTCCTCTTCTCTAACTACTTTACTCGTTCCTCCTGTAACTCTGTCCTCCTTTGCTCTCCACCTCTCCCCTCTCCCCTCTCCCTTCCTCAACTCCCTCAGCCATCAGGGCCAGACGACATGCTGGGATCATCCAAAAATGACGGAGCTGTACCAGGCACTGGGTAAGACAGAGACAATTAAAGAGTTCCCCTCTCTGAGCTTTTTCCACTTAGGCCCTCACCGGCCATCTCCACAGGGGCCACGCCACCGTCACCTCGTACCTCATTAAGGCCCTGTATTTCAGACACCCACGAGATGGACGACACTGGTCTCCTTAACCTGCGGGACAAATTTCCCGGCTCTGTGATTAGCTATTTCCTGCATTTAAATTAATTGTGATTAAATGGCATCGGATTCCTTTTTGACAGGGGGGTTGTCCACACACACACACACACACGTTGAGATGCTATCAGGGATGGAGAGAGCGGAATTATGGAGCAACATGGCCCCTGCTAATGGTTCACTGATGGACTGATAAATGTGGGGAGAATGAGGGCAGACGAGGGGTGGTCTGTCTCATCTGGAGGAAGACAGTAGGAGGGGAGAAGGATGGAGAGGGAGAGAGGGAGAGAGAGAGAGAGAGAGAGAGAGAGAGAGAGAGAGAGAGAGAGGTGAGCAAGAGAGAGGGGACGGAAGAGTAGAAGGGGGTAGAAAGGGGGTTTGTTTTCTCTCTTGTCCTCATCCTCTGATCTTCTCTTTTTCATTTTTTCCCTCCCTCCCTCGTTCCCTCCTTCCCTCCCTCCTTCCCTCCCTCCCTCCGTCCCTCATTAGCGGATCTAAACAACATCAAGTTCTCAGCATACCGGACGGCCATGAAGCTGCGGCGGGTGCAGAAGGCTCTGAGATGTACGTATTGTGTTTTCAAACCTCATTCATTGGGTGAGAAAGCTGGAGCTCCAGAGCAGTGTGTGTAGGCTATTGTTCCAGCCCGGCTATAGCACACCGAATTCAGCCAGAAAAAGTATTACATTTTAGACCATCATTAGTAAAGTCAGGAGTTGCCCATTCCCTTCTTTAACTCCTAGGGTGTATCTGCCACCAAGGTCACCACTACCAATCGAAGTCATTGATTAGCCAAGCACTAACTAGCTAGCGACAACTCCTCATCCAACCAGCTACAACCCTTTCTATCCATCGTTAGGTCTAAATCACTGTCATACATGCTAATTAAACTCATTAATTGGCCCAGTTAAGTTACATGAGGGGAGGTAATTAGCCAAGGCCATGTGGATGAGTGAGGCATAAACGTGTGTGTGTGTGTCTTCCAGGACCAAGCGTAGTAGCCTTATCTTCCACTTTCCAGACATCCCCCTCTCCTCCTCTCCTCCATCCCTCCCTCCTTCCCTGGCTCCACCTGACCCTGAGTCAGCCCTGCGGCCATGCTTCGCCATGGTTGGCCGCTCACATCCTTTTCCACACTCTCTCCATTCACAGTCTCTCTCTCCGTTGTCCATCCCTCCACCCCTCTCTCCACCCCACCCCTCTCTCTCCGACACGGGGAAATGGCCTGCGAAAGCACAGCATAAATGGACCGCTGAAAACAATACCCTCCTATTGCTTTCTCTCTCTTCCCCTCTCTCTCTCTATATATATATATTTTTTTCTCTCTCTCTCTAGCCCGCCTCATCATGTGCTGGTCTGCTAGTTCGTGTCGTTAGGAGAATTAATTGCCAGGCTGCCATAGTAACTACTGAGTTTCTCCCTCCCTCCCTCCCTCCCTCCCTCCCTCCCTCCCTCCCTCCCTCCCTCCCTCCCTCCCTCCCTCCCTCCCTCCCTCCCTCCCTCCCTTCCTCCCTCCCTCCTGGTAAGGTTGATTGAGGAAGGCTCACAAAGGCACATCTAAAATGTATTCTAGTGTCTCCTCTCCTCTCCTCTCCCAACCCTAACCCACTCCAGCCATGTCCTCTCCTCCTCTCCTCTCCTCTCCTCTCCTCTCCTCTCCTCTCCTCTCCTCTCCTCTCCTCTCCTCTCCTCTCCTCTCCTCTCCTCTCCTCTCCCAACCCTAACACACTCCAATCATGTCCTCTACTCTCCCAACCCTAACCCACTCCAGCCATGTCCTCTCCACTCCCAACCCTAACCCCCTCTAGTCATGTCCTCTCCTCTCCCAACCCTAACCCACTCCAGCCATGTCCTCTCCACTCCCAACCCTAACCCCCTCTAGTCATGTCCTCTCCTCTCCCAAACCTAACCCACTCCAGCCATGTCCTCTCCTCTCCTCTCCCAACCCAAACCCACTCCAGCCATGTCCTCTCCTCTCCTCTCCCAACCCTAACCCACTCCAGTCATGTCCTCTCCTCTCCCAACCCTAACCCACTCCAATCATGTCCTCTCCTCTCCCAACCCTAACCCACTCCAGCCATGTCCTCTCCTCTCTTTTTCCAACCCTAACCCACTCTAGTCATGTCTTCCCCTCTCCCAACCCTAACCCACTCCAGCCATGTCCTCTCCTCTCCTTTTCCAACCCTAACCCACTCTAGTCATGTCCTCTCCTCTCCTCTCCCAACCCTAACCCACTCCAGCCATGTCCTCTCCTCTCCTCTCCCAACCCTAACCCACTCCAGCCATGTCCTCTCCTCTCCCAACCCTAACCCACTCCAGTCATGTCCTCTCCTCTCCTCTCCCAACACTAACCCACTCCAGCCATGTCCTCTCCTCTCCCAACCCTAACCCACTCCAGTCATGTCCTCTCCTCTCCTCTCCCAACACTAACCCACTCCAGTCATGTCCTCTCCTCTCCCAACCCTAACCCACTCCAGTCATGGCCTCTCCTCTCCCAACCCTAACCCACTCCAGTCATGTCCTCTCCTCTCCCAACCCTAACCCACTCCAGCCATGTCCTCTCCTCTCCCAAACCTAACCCACTCCAGTCATGTCCTCTCCTCTCCCAACCCTAACCCACTCCAGTCATGTCCTCTCCTCTCCCAACCCTAACCCACTCCAGCCATGTCCTCTCCTCTCCCAACCATAACCCACTCCAGCCATGTCCTCTCCTCTCCCAACCCTAACCCACTCCAGTCATGTCCTCTCCTCTCTCAACCCTAACCCACTCCAGCCATGTCCTCTCCTCTCCCAAACCTAACCCACTCCAGTCATGTCCTCTCCTCTCCCAACCCTAACCCACTCCAGCCATGTCCTCTCCTCTCCCAACCCTAACCAACTCCAGTCATGTCCTCTCCTCTCCCAACCCTAACCCACTCCAGCCATGTCCTCTCCTCTCCCAACCCTAACCCACTCTAGTCATGTCCTCTCCTCTCCCAACCCTAACCCACTCCAGTCATGTCCTCTACTCTCCTTTTCCAACCCTAACACACTCCAGCCATGTCCTCTCCTCTCCCAACCCTAACCCACTCCAGCCATGTCCTCTCCTCTCCTCTCCCAACCCTAACCAACTCCAGTCATGTCCTCTCCTCTCCCAACCCTAACCCACTCCTGCCATATCCTCTCCTCTCCTCTCCCAACCCTAACCCACTCCAGTCATGTCCTCTCCTCTCCCAACCCTAACCCACTCCAGTCATGTCCTCTCCTCTCCCAACCCTAACCCACTCCAGTCATGTCCTCTCCTCTCCCAACCCTAACCCACTCCAGTCATGTCCTCTCCTCTCCTCTCCCAACCCTAACCCACTCCAGTCATGTCCTCTCCTCTCCCAGCCCTAACCCACTCCAGTCATGTCCTCTCCTCTCCCAACCCTAACCCACTCCAGCCATGTCCTCTCCTCTCCCAACCCTAACCCACTCCAGTCATGTCCTCTCCTCTCCTTTCCCAACCCTAACCCACTCCAGTCATGTCCTCTCCTCTCCCAACCCTAACCCACTCCAGTCATGTCCTCTCCTCTCCCAGCCCTAACCCACTCCAGTCATGTCCTCTCCTCTCCCAACCCTAACCCACTCCAGCCATGTCCTCTCCTCTCCCAACCCTAACCCACTCTAGTCATGTCCTCTACTCTCCTTTTCCAACCCTAACACACTCCAGCCATGTCCTCTCCTCTCCCAACCCTAACCCACTCCAGCCATGTCCTCTCCTCTCCTCTCCCAACCCTAACCCACTCCAGTCATGTCCTCTCCTCTCCCAACCCTAACCCACTCCTGCCATATCCTCTCCTCTCCTCTCCCAACCCTAACCCACTCCAGTCATGTCCTCTCCTCTCCCAACCCTAACCCACTCCAGTCATGTCCTCTCCTCTCCCAACCCTAACCCACTCCAGTCATGTCCTCTCCTCTCCCAACCCTAACCCACTCCAGTCATCTCCTCTCCTCTCCCAACCCTAACCCACTCCAGTCATGTCCTCTCCTCTCCCAGCCCTAACCCACTCCAGTCATGTCCTCTCCTCTCCCAACCCTAACCCACTCCAGCCATGTCCTCTCCTCTCCCAACCCTAACCCACTCCAGTCATGTCCTCTCCTCTCCCAGCCCTAACCCACTCCAGTCATGTCCTCTCCTCTCCCAGCCCTAACCCACTCCAGTCATGTCCTCTCCTCTCCCAACCCTAACCCACTCCAGCCATGTCCTCTCCTCTCCCAACCCTAACCCACTCCAGTCATGTCCTCTCCTCTCCCAACCCTAACCCACTCCAGCCATGTCCTCTCCTCTCCCAACCATAACCCACTCCAGCCATGTCCTCTCCTCTCCCAACCCTAACCCACTCCAGTCATGTCCTCTCCTCTCTCAACCCTAACCCACTCCAGCCATGTCCTCTCCTCTCCCAAACCTAACCCACTCCAGTCATGTCCTCTCCTCTCCCAACCCTAACCCACTCCAGCCATGTCCTCTCCTCTCCCAACCCTAACCAACTCCAGTCATGTCCTCTCCTCTCCCAACCCTAACCCACTCCAGCCATGTCCTCTCCTCTCCCAACCCTAACCCACTCTAGTCATGTCCTCTCCTCTCCCAACCCTAACCCACTCCAGTCATGTCCTCTACTCTCCTTTTCCAACCCTAACACACTCCAGCCATGTCCTCTCCTCTCCCAACCCTAACCCACTCCAGTCATGTCCTCTACTCTCCTTTTCCAACCCTAACACACTCCAGCCATGTCCTCTCCTCTCCCAACCCTAACCCACTCCAGCCATGTCCTCTCCTCTCCTCTCCCAACCCTAACCCACTCCAGTCATGTCCTCTCCTCTCCCAACCCTAACCCACTCCTGCCATATCCTCTCCTCTCCTCTCCCAACCCTAACCCACTCCAGTCATGTCCTCTCCTCTCCCAACCCTAACCCACTCCAGTCATGTCCTCTCCTCTCCCAACCCTAACCCACTCCAGTCATGTCCTCTCCTCTCCCAACCCTAACCCACTCCAGTCATGTCCTCTCCTCTCCTCTCCCAACCCTAACCCACTCCAGTCATGTCCTCTCCTCTCCCAGCCCTAACCCACTCCAGTCATGTCCTCTCCTCTCCCAACCCTAACCCACTCCAGCCATGTCCTCTCCTCTCCCAACCCTAACCCACTCCAGTCATGTCCTCTCCTCTCCCAACCCTAACCCACTCCAGTCATGTCCTCTACTCTCCTTTTCCAACCCTAACACACTCCAGCCATGTCCTCTCCTCTCCCAACCCTAACCCACTCCAGCCATGTCCTCTCCTCTCCTCTCCCAACCCTAACCCACTCCAGTCATGTCCTCTCCTCTCCCAACCCTAACCCACTCCTGCCATATCCTCTCCTCTCCTCTCCCAACCCTAACCCACTCCAGTCATGTCCTCTCCTCTCCCAACCCTAACCCACTCCAGTCATGTCCTCTCCTCTCCCAACCCTAACCCACTCCAGTCATGTCCTCTCCTCTCCCAACCCTAACCCACTCCAGTCATGTCCTCTCCTCTCCTCTCCCAACCCTAACCCACTCCAGTCATGTCCTCTCCTCTCCCAGCCCTAACCCACTCCAGTCATGTCCTCTCCTCTCCCAACCCTAACCCACTCCAGCCATGTCCTCTCCTCTCCCAACCCTAACCCACTCCAGTCATGTCCTCTCCTCTCCCAACCCTAACCCACTCCAGTCATGTCCTCTCCTCTCCCAACCCTAACCCACTCCAGTCATGTCCTCTCCTCTCCCAACCCTAACCCACTCTAGTCATGTCCTCTCCTCTCCCAACCCTAACCCACTCCAGTCATGTCCTCTACTCTCCTTTTCCAACCCTAACACACTCCAGCCATGTCCTCTCCTCTCCTCTCCCAACCCTAACCCACTCCAGCCATGTCCTCTCCTCTCCCAACCCTAACCCACTCCAGCCATGTCCTCTCCTCTCCTCTCCCAACCCTAACCCACTCCAGTCATGTCCTCTCCTCTCCCAACCCTAACCCACTCCTGCCATATCCTCTCCTCTCCTAACCCACTCCAGTCATGTCCTCTCCTCTCCCAACCCTAACCCACTCCTGCCATATCCTCTCCTCTCCTCTCCCAACACTAACCCACTCCAGTCATGTCCTCTCCTTTCCCAACCCTAACCCACTCCAGTCATGTCCTCTCCTCTCCCAACCCTAACCCACTCTAGTCATGTCCTCTCCTCTCCCAACCCTAACCCACTCCAGTCATGTCCTCTCCTCTCTTTTTCCAACCCTAACCCACTCCAGCCATGTCCTCTCCTCTCCTCTCCCAACCCTAACCCACTCCTGCCATATCCTCTCCTCTCCTCTCCCAACCCTAACCCACTCCAGTCATGTCCTCTCCTCTCCCAACCCTAACCCACTCCAGTCATGTCCTCTCCTCTCCTTTTCCAACCCTAACCCACTCCAGCCATGTCCTCTCCTCTCCTCTCCCAACCCTAACCCACTCCTGCCATATCCTCTCCTCTCCTCTCCCAACCCTAACCCACTCCAGTCATGTCCTCTCCTCTCCCAACCCTAACCCACTCCAGTCATGTCCTCTCCTCTCCCAACCCTAACCCACTCCAGTCATGTCCTCTCCTCTCCCAACCCTAACCCACTCCAGTCATGTCCTCTACTCTCCTTTTCCAACCCTAACACACTCCAGCCATGTCCTCTCCTCTCCTCTCCCAACCCTAACCCACTCCAGCCATGTCCTCTCCTCTCCCAACCCTAACCCACTCCAGCCATGTCCTCTCCTCTCCTCTCCCAACCCTAACCCACTCCAGTCATGTCCTCTCCTCTCCCAACCCTAACCCACTCCTGCCATATCCTCTCCTCTCCTCTCCCAACCCTAACCCACTCCAGTCATGTCCTCTCCTCTCCCAACCCTAACCCACTCCTGCCATATCCTCTCCTCTCCTCTCCCAACCCTAACCCACTCCAGTCATGTCCTCTCCTCTCCCAACCCTAACCCACTCCAGTCATGTCCTCTCCTCTCCCAACCCTAACCCACTCCAGTCATGTCCTCTCCTCTCCCAACCCTAACCCACTCTAGTCATGTCCTCTCCTCTCCCAACCCTAACCCACTCCAGTCATGTCCTCTCCTCTCCTTTTCCAACCCTAACCCACTCCAGCCATATCCTCTCCTCTCCTCTACCAACCCTAACCCACTCCAGTCATGTCCTCTCCTCTCCCAACCCTAACCCACTCCAGTCATGTCCTCTCCTCTCCCAACCCTAACCCACTCCAGTCATGTCCTCTCCTCTCCCAACCCTAACCCACTCCAGTCATGTCCTCTCCTCTCCCAACCCTAACCCACTCCAGTCATGTCCTCTCCTCTCCCAGCCCTAACCCACTCCAGTCATGTCCTCTCCTCTCCTCTCCCAACCCTAACCCACTCCAGCCATGTCCTCTCCTCTCCCAACCCTAACCCACTCCAGTCATGTCCTCTCCTCTCCCATCCCTAACCCACTCCAGTCATGTCCTCTCCTCTCCCAACCCTAACCCACTCCAGTCATGTCCTCTCCTCTCCCAACCCTAACCCACTCTAGTCATGTCCTCTCCTCTCCCAGCCCTAACCCACTCCAGTCATGTCCTCTCCTCTCCCAACCCTAACCCACTCCAGCCATGTCCTCTCCTCTCCCAACCCTAACCCACTCCAGTCATGTCCTCTCCTCTCCCAACCCTAACCCACTCCAGTCATGTCCTCTCCTCTCCCAACCCTAACCCACTCCAGTCATGTCCTCTCCTCTCCCAACCCTAACCCACTCTAGTCATGTCCTCTCCTCTCCCAACCCTAACCCACTCCAGTCATGTCCTCTACTCTCCTTTTCCAACCCTAACACACTCCAGCCATGTCCTCTCCTCTCCTCTCCCAACCCTAACACACTCCAGCCATGTCCTCTCCTCTCCCAACCCTAACCCACTCCAGCCATGTCCTCTCCTCTCCTCTCCCAACCCTAACCCACTCCAGTCATGTCCTCTCCTCTCCCAACCCTAACCCACTCCTGCCATATCCTCTCCTCTCCCAACCCTAACCCACTCCAGTCATGTCCTCTCCTCTCCCAACCCTAACCCACTCCTGCCATATCCTCTCCTCTCCTCTCCCAACCCTAACCCACTCCAGTCATGTCCTCTCCTTTCCCAACCCTAACCCACTCCAGTCATGTCCTCTCCTCTCCCAACCCTAACCCACTCTAGTCATGTCCTCTCCTCTCCCAACCCTAACCCACTCCAGTCATGTCCTCTCCTCTCTTTTTCCAACCCTAACCCACTCCAGTCATGTCCTCTCCTCTCCTTTTCCAACCCTAACCCACTCCAGCCATGTCCTCTCCTCTCCTCTCCCAACCCTAACCCACTCCTGCCATATCCTCTCCTCTCCTCTCCTCTCCCAACCCTAACCCACTCCAGTCATGTCCTCTCCTCTCCCAACCCTAACCCACTCCAGTCATGTCCTCTCCTCTCCCAACCCTAACCCACTCTAGTCATGTCCTCTCCTCTCCCAACCCTAACCCACACCAGTCATGTCCTCTACTCTCCTTTTCCAACCCTAACACACTCCAGCCATGTCCTCTCCTCTCCTCTCCCAACCCTAACCCACTCCAGCCATGTCCTCTCCTCTCCCAACCCTAACCCACTCCAGTCATGTCCTCTCCTCTCCCAACCCTAACCCACTCTAGTCATGTCCTCTCCTCTCCTCTCCCAACCCTAACCCACTCCAGTCATGTCCTCTCCTCTCCTTTTCCAACCCTAACCCACTCCAGCCATATCCTCTCCTCTCCCAACCCTAACCCACTCCAGTCATGTCCTCTCCTCTCCCAACCCTAACCCACTCCAGTCATGTCCTCTCCTCTCCCAACCCTAACCCACTCCAGTCATGTCCTCTCCTCTCCCAACCCTAACCCACTCCAGTCATGTCCTCTCCTCTCCCAACCCTAACCCACTCCAGTCATGTCCTCTCCTCTCCCAGCCCTAACCCACTCCAGTCATGTCCTCTCCTCTCCCAACCCTAACCCACTCCAGCCATGTCCTCTCCTCTCCCAACCCTAACCCACTCCAGTCATCTCCTCTCCTCTCCCAACCCTAACCCACTCCAGTCATGTCCTCTCCTCTCCCAACCCTAACCCACTCCAGTCATGGCCTCTCCTCTCCCAACCCTAACCCACTCTAGTCATGTCCTCTCCTCTCCCAACCCTAACCCACTCCAGTCATGTCCTCTACTCTCCTTTTCCAACCCTAACACACTCCAGCCATGTCCTCTCCTCTCCTCTCCCAACCCTAACCCACTCCAGCCATGTCCTCTCCTCTCCCAACCCTAACCCACTCCAGTCATGTCCTCTCCTCTCCCAACCCTAACCCACTCTAGTCATGTCCTCTCCTCTCCCAACCCTAACCCACTCCAGTCATGTCCTCTCCTCTCCTTTTCCAACCCTAACCCACTCCAGCCATATCCTCTCCTCTCCCAACCCTAACCCACTCCAGTCATGTCCTCTCCTCTCCCAACCCTAACCCACTCCAGTCATGTCCTCTCCTCTCCCAACCCTAACCCACTCCAGTCATGTCCTCTCCTCTCCCAACCCTAACCCACTCCAGTCATGTCCTCTCCTCTCCCAACCCTAACCCACTCCAGTCATGTCCTCTCCTCTCCCAGCCCTAACCCACTCTAGTCATGTCCTCTCCTCTCCCAACCCTAACCCACTCCAGCCATGTCCTCTCCTCTCCCAACCCTAACCCACTCCAGTCATGTCCTCTCCTCTCCCAACCCTAACCCACTCCAGTCATGTCCTCTCCTCTCCCAACCCTAACCCACTCCAGTCATGTCCTCTCCTCTCCCAACCCTAACCCACTCTAGTCATGTCCTCTCCTCTCCTCTCCCAACCCTAACCCACTCCAGTCATGTCCTCTCCTCTCCCAACCCTAACCCACTCCTGCCATATCCTCTCCTCTCCCAACCCTAACCCACTCCAGTCATGTCCTCTCCTCTCCCAACCCTAACCCACTCCTGCCATATCCTCTCCTCTCCTCTCCCAACCCTAACCCACTCCAGTCATGTCCTCTCCTCTCCCAACCCTAACCCACTCCAGTCATGTCCTCTCCTCTCCCAACCCTAACCCACTCTAGTCATGTCCTCTCCTCTCCCAACCCTAACCCACTCCAGTCATGTCCTCTCCTCTCCTTTTCCAACCCTAACCCACTCCAGCCATGTCCTCTCCTCTCCTCTCCCAACCCTAACCCACTCCTGCCATATCCTCTCCTCTCCTCTCCCAACCCTAACCCACTCCAGTCATGTCCTCTCCTCTCCCAACCCTAACCCACTCCAGTCATGTCCCCTCCTCTCCTTTTCCAACCCTAACCCACTCCAGCCATGTCCTCTCCTCTCCTCTCCCAACCCTAACCCACTCCTGCCATATCCTCTCCCTCTCCTCTCCCAACCCTAACCCACTCCAGTCTTGTCCTCTCCTCTCCCAACCCTAACCCACTCCAGTCATGTCCTCTCCTCTCCCAACCCTAACCCACTCCAGTCATGTCCTCTCCTCTCCCAACCCTAACCCACTCTAGTCATGTCCTCTCCTCTCCCAACCCTAACCCACTCCAGTCATGTCCTCTACTCTCCTTTTCCAACCCTAACACACTCCAGCCATGTCCTCTCCTCTCCTCTCCCAACCCTAACCCACTCCAGCCATGTCCTCTCCTCTCCCAACCCTAACCCACTCCAGCCATGTCCTCTCCTCTCCTCTCCCAACCCTAACCCACTCCAGTCATGTCCTCTCCTCTCCCAACCCTAACCCACTCCTGCCATATCCTCTCCTCTCCTCTCCCAACCCTAACCCACTCCAGTCATGTCCTCTCCTCTCCCAACCCTAACCCACTCCAGCCATATCCTCTCCTCTCCCAACCCTAACCCACTCCAGTCATGTCCTCTCCTCTCCCAACCCTAACCCACTCCAGTCATGTCCTCTCCTCTCCCAACCCTAACCCACTCCAGTCATGTCCTCTCCTCTCCCAACCCTAACCCACTCCAGTCATGTCCTCTCCTCTCCCAACCCTAACCCACTCCAGTCATGTCCTCTCCTCTCCCAACCCTAACCCACTCCAGTCATGTCCTCTCCTCTCCCAACCCTAACCCACTCTAGTCATGTCCTCTCCTCTCCCAACCCTAACCCACTCCAGTCATGTCCTCTCCTCTCCTTTTCCAACCCTAACCCACTCCAGCCATATCCTCTCCTCTCCCAACCCTAACCCACTCCAGTCATGTCCTCTCCTCTCCCAACCCTAACCCACTCCAGTCATGTCCTCTCCTCTCCCAACCCTAACCCACTCCAGTCATGTCCTCTCCTCTCCCAACCCTAACCCACTCCAGTCATGTCCTCTCCTCTCCCAACCCTAACCCACTCTAGTCATGTCCTCTCCTCTCCCAACCCTAACCCACTCCAGTCATGTCCTCTCCTCTCCTTTTCCAACCCTAACCCACTCCTGCCATATCCTCTCCTCTCCTCTCCCAACCCTAACCCACTCCAGTCATGTCCTCTCCTCTCCTTTTCCAACCCTAACCCACTCCAGCCATGTCCTCTCCTCTCCTCTCCCAACCCTAACCCACTCCTGCCATATCCTCTCCTCTCCTCTCCCAACCCTAACCCACTCCAGTCATGTCCTCTCCTCTCCCAACCCTAATCCACTCCTGCCATATCCTCTCCTCTCATCTCCCAACCCTAACCCACTCCAGTCATGTCCTCTCCTCTCCCAACCCTAACCCACTCCTGCCATATCCTCTCCTCTCCTCTCCTCTCCCAACCCTAACCCACTCCAGTCATGTCCTCTCGTTTTCCAACCCTAACCCACTCCAGTCATGTCCTCTCCTCTCCCAACCCTAACCCACTCCAGCCATGTCCTCTCCTCTCCTTTTCCAACCCTAACCCACTCCAGTCATGTCCTCTCCTCTCCTTTTCCAACCCTAACCCACTCCAGCCATGTCCTCTCCTCTCCTTTTCCAACCCTAACCCACTCCAGCCATGTCCTCTCCTCTCCTCTCCCAACCCTAACCCACCCCAGCCATGTCCTCTCCTCTGCCACCCTTTTATCTCCCTGTTCAATTCCACCTGTCATTAAAGGACACACTTTTATCTCGAGTCCTCTGCCCAGCCTGGGATGGCCATTCAAATTAGTTTAGAGGAACAAAATCACATTTGGATTGACGCTCTCATAATCTGCCAGCACTTAAGTGGGAGAAAAGTTGAATAAGTGTTCTCTCCTTCACTCTGCTGTCCCTGGTGGTCTGTCTGTCTGCCTGTGTGTGTGTGTGTGTGTGTGTGTGTGTGTGTGTGTGTGTGTGTGTGTGTGTGTGTGTGTGTGTGTGTGTGTGTGTGTGTGTGTGTGTGTGTGTGTGTGTGTGTGTGTGTGTGTGTGTGTGTGTGTGTGTGTGTGTGTGTGTGTGTGTGTGCGCGTGTGTGTGTGCGCGCGTGTGTGTGCACGTGCATGCATGTGTGTGTGTGCGCTTGCATGCGTGTGTGTGTGTGTGTGTGTGTGTGTGTGTGCACCCATCCAGTGGACCTGCTGACGCTGGTGAGTGTGGTGGACGTGTTCAGGGAGCAGGATCTGCAGCATGGGGAACATGTGATGGATGTGGTGGAGATGATTCATGCCCTGACTGGCCTGTATGAGAGACTGGAGGAGGAGAGAAGGGCCATCGTGGTCAACATCCCTCTCTGTGTCGACATGTGCCTCAACTGGCTGCTCAATGTCTACGACAGGTACTACTGACAACTGACCTTCAACCTTGACCCTTGACCCTGAACCTTACATGACATCAACCAGACCAGGTCATGTGTTGTAACTGGCTGCTCAGTGCGACAATTTCTGACAGGTACTTCATCTTATATTACCTTTAAGGGGTTGGAAATAGAAAATAAACACTAATTAGCCAGTAAGATGAAGATTACTCCCGTATACAACACGTATACTTTCGGCAAGGTTATTTAGCCGGTGTCAGTCAAGAACCTATTTCATGACCTTGAGTTATGCATTAATTTGTGTTCAGATATACAGTTTATTCTTCATCTAATTAGCGACTGTTCATTCCACTTGTGTTGTTAGCTACTTGTCAGTGGCACTTTGAGCTACTATGTTCTAATGAACCAAATAACTCTGTTTTTGTCACCTCTGTTTCATATGCAGCACTGTTCTGTGTGTGACACAGTTAGCGTTACTGCTAATATAACCTCTCACACATCCTTGGTCAAATTCACCCTTTCCCACAATCAAGGTCCATCACTCTCTGCTAGTCCAATGCTGTGATTGGCCGAGAGCCCTCTCAGCGTGGCGTCTCATTGGTGAAGTACGCCCTGTGCCTGGGAGGCTGTGTCGTGAGTAGGATCACAGAGAGGCTGTAGCTCAATCAAGTGGGCAGGTGTCCAATCAGGGCCACTGAGACCCAGCAGAAAGCCTCCTCTGTTTGATTCTGATTGCCCTGACCCCATCTCTCTCTGCCAACTGCCAAGCCCTCCGCAGACAATCTGAGAGGCACAATTCCCGGCGAATATAAAAAACAGCCCAATTTTTTTCAAAATACTATACATTTGTTTTGCAGCCCTTAACTACCTGCTTCTAATGAGTGGAAATCAGCATTTTACCCTTTACATGCATTCACTGTAATTGCTTTTTTGTTTTCCGATAAACACAGGCTGTGAATGTGAATGAGCTGAGCATGCAGTGGGATCTGTCTGTCTCTGTCTCTGTCTCTGTCTCTGTCTCTGTCTCTGTCTCTGTGTCAGTGTCAGTGTCAGTGTCAGTGTCAGTGTCAGTGTCAGTGTCAGTGTCAGTGTCAGTGTCAGTGTGTGTCAGTGTGTGTGTGTGTGTGAGTGTGTGTAAAGTGTGAGCTGTGAGTTGTAATCATCATGAGGTCTACCCACAGACTGAGTGTTGTGTTCTCAGTATTACTAAAGAGAAAAGCTGATTTTCCCCAGTCTTTTATCTGGTAATTTTGGAGAGTGGGT
Organism: Oncorhynchus masou masou; assembly: GCF_036934945.1. Lineage (NCBI taxonomy): Eukaryota > Metazoa > Chordata > Actinopteri > Salmoniformes > Salmonidae > Oncorhynchus > Oncorhynchus masou. The sequence continues at coordinate 58,383,368 of NC_088243.1, forward strand.
GGATCATTTTGAGTCAGGAGAAATGTGTGTGTAGGTCTCCCCCTGCCCCCCCCTAGGTCTCCCCCTGCCTCCCCCAGGTCTCCCCCTGCCCCCCCTAGGTCTCCCCCTGCCTCCCCCTAGGTCTGACTGTAATAAACTTGCATTGACTCTAATAATATCACACAGACTCTAATAATCTCGCATTGTCTCAAATAATCTCACACTGACCATAATGTTCTCATAATGACTCTAATGTTTTCTCACTGCCTCTAATGTTCTCACAATGACTCGAATGTTCTCACACTGACCATAATGTTCTCACACTGACTCTAATGTTCTCACACTGACTCTAATGTTCTCACACTGACTCTAATAATCTTGCATTGTCTCTAATAATCTCACACTGACTCTAATGATCTCACATTGTCTCGAATGATCTCACACTGACTCTCATGTTCCCACACAGTCTCTAATGTTCTCACACTGACCATAATGTTCTCACACTGGCTCAAATTTTTCACACTGACCACAATGTTCTCACACTGACTCTAATGTTTTCTCACTGCCTCTAATGTTCCCACACAGTCTCTAATGTTCTCACAATGACTCTAATGTTCTCACACTGACCATAATGTTCTCACACTGACTCTAATGTTCTCACACTGACTCTAATGTTCCCACACAGTCTCTAATGTTCTCACACTGACCATAATGTTTTCACCCTGACTCTAATGTTCTCACACTGACACTAATGTTCGCACACTGACTCTAAAGTTCCCACACAGTCTCTAATGTGCTCACACTGACACTAATGTTCTCACACTGACCATAATGTTCTCACACTGATTCTAATGTTCTCACACTGACTAATGTTCTCACACTGTCTCTGTTCTCACACTGACTATTGTTCTCACACTGCCTCTATTGTTCCCCCAGTGACTTTAAAAATTCTTATATTCTCACATAGACTCGTTTTGCCTCAAGTGTTCTCACACTGACTCTAATGTTCTCAAACTGACTCTAATAATCTCACACTGACTGTAATGTTCTCACACTGACTGTCATTTTCTCACACTGACTCTAATGTTCTCACACTGACTCTAATAATCTCACGCTGACTGTCATGTTCTCACACTGATTCTAATGTTCTCATACTGTCTCTCATGTTCTCACACTGACCATTATTTTCTCACTCTGACCATAATGTTCTCACACTGTCTCTAATGTTCTCACACTGATTCTAATGTTCTCATACTGTCTGTAATGTTCTCACACTGACTCTAATGTCACACTGACTCTAATGTTCTCACACTGATTCTAATGTTCTCACACTGACTAATGTTCTCACACGGTCTCTGTTCTCACACTGACTATTGTTCTCACACTGCCTCTAATGTTCCCCCAGTAACTTTAACATCTCTTATATTCTCACATAGACCCGCACTGCCTCTAATGTACTCCTACTGCCTCCTACTGCCTAATGGACTCTGCAGTCTCCTGACTCCTCTTTTGTCACACGTTAAAGGCAGTGCTTCTATGTGTCTCTCCCACTGACATTGACTCCCACTGCCTCTAATGTTCTTTAAATGACTGTAATCCCCTCCTGACAGTCAAGGCAGAGAAAAGAAAAGCAGCAAAGCTCCCAACTAAAGCATGTAACAGCAGCCCTGCCCTTCCCTCTGTCTGACTCTAGTGGCAGTGTCCCTGTGCCTCCCAGACACACAGATATAATGTGACCCATTTAAGTCAGGACACAGCTCTCCCAGTCCCAACCCAACTCTGTGGCCTTGCCATTGGCCAGAGAACACTGTTTATGGATCTGTTCTTGCCTCTAATCCCCTTGTTTTTTCAGTGTAAAGGCTTAGTTTATGTGTCTGTTTGCTTATGTAAATGTATTTGTTCTGGCATATTCTACTTTTTATAGCTCCCTCTCCCTCTCCCTCTCCCTGCCCTGCCCTGCTTTCTCCCTAGTGGTCGCAATGGAAAGATGCGCGTCCTCTCCTTCAAGACGGGACTGGTGAGCCTGTGCAATGCGGATGTTCAGGAGAAGTATAAATGTAAGTATGAGACCCTCTCATGTAGACACCACAGCCCTGCAGCCCACTAACAAAGGGCCAAAACAAAACCAGCCTGATTGCAAGCATTACATAAAGACAACCACTTAGCCTAATGGAGGGAATTACTCTGCTGCACAATAATGGGGAAAGGCTCTCTCTCTCTCTTTATTTCTCCAAAGTACATTGGGCTTTTAGGCAGAGAGAATACACTATGGTAGAGAGAACACACACACACACCACACTCAGCTCTCTCCCTCTGGCCCCTCTGGCCCCTCTGGCTTCCCTTTTCGATGTTCAATTATGCGCTAATATTTTACTGGTGCCCAGCTCAGGGAAAGTAAAACCATTTTACAGCATCTTAACCGCATTTCACAACACAGCCTTGTAAACATGTAGAGAAGGGGGAGAGGAGAGAGAATGAGCTCATCGGTATGAGATTTTAGACAGTCCCGACGGGTCAGGGCAGGCCCACTGTCAGTTGGCACACCATCTGTGACAGCTTGTAAAAATTGAATGGCAACAGATTTGGAGTCTTTTTTTATGGCAGACGAAGCACAGAAGGCCTGGCCCTAGAGGATTGTGAGGGTAGGGGCGGGCAGGCGGGGGGGGGGGTGATGCAAACCATGCCAATTTGTCCCAGTGATTGATCACACATTTCTTCTCCTGAGCTCAGGGGAGAGATGACCCCTGATTATGCTAGTAAACATGGGGGCGCATCTGGTGGCAGTGAGTGAGTGAACGTGGTAGTGTGGCAGACACAGTGTGTGTGTGTGTGCTTGTCTTTTGTCCCCCCCGCCCCCAGAGCTTGAGCTGTGTGCAGGGTAGAGGCAGGCAGGCTGGCTGTCAGGGTTTTCTGGCTGTGGCTGGTGCTGGTGCTATTTATATTGGCATTGTGCAGCACCTTCAAACACCTGTCAGTATCCATCTCCTCAGTGACAGGCGGAATCACGACTCGCAGATGAAGGCTCCATTCAGAACCTGATGAGGTAGCGAGCGCTAATGCAGTCCTTTTGTCTGCAATTAGATCAGTACGCCTGCCCTGCCCTTCCTCTCTCTTTCTCTTTCTCTCTTTCTCTTTCTTTCTTTCTTTCTTTCTTTCTCTTTCTTTCTCTCAAAAAACCTAGAAACAGGCTTAGGGAAGTAACGCCCACACACAGGCTCACTTAGAGAAATGCTGTGAACATGGATGTTGGTACATATGTGTAGGTGTGAATAGTAGCGCTAATATGCTCTTGTACACACAAGCAGATATAATGTAAACACACACAGGCTTAGATATTACACATTACACTTGGGTAAACATCAGAGCTGGGGTCAATTTTAATTGAGGGCAGTCAATTCAGGAGGTAAACCTAAATAACAATTCAAAATGTGAAAACGAGTAGAAGCTATTTATTTCTAAAGTTTTTCCATTATTGAATTTTAAATTAAAATCACTTCCTGAATTGACAGCTTGTCAATTTGAATTGTCCCCAGCTCTGGTAAACATGGGGTGGCAGGATAGCCTAGTGGTTAGAGTGTTGGACTAGTAACCAGAAGGTTGCAAGTTCAAAGCCCCGAGCTGACATGGTACAAATCTGTCGTTCTGCCCCTGAACAGGCAGTTAACCCACTGTTCCTAGGCCGTCATTGAAAATAAGTTAAATAAAGGTTTCAAAAAAAAAATGTAAAACATAATCTGGACCACATATATAGTGAACACATGGAAAAAGTGAATAGATTCACATCCATGCATATAGAAGTGAATAGATTCACATCCATGCATACAGAAGTGAATAGATTCACATCCATGCACACAGAAGTGAATAGATTCACATCCACGCATATAGAAGTCAATAGATTCACATCCATGCATATAGAAGTGAATAGATTCACATCCACGCATATAGATAGATTCACATCCATGCATACAGAAGTGAATAGATTCACACCCACACATATAGAGGTGAATAGATTCACATCCACGCATATAGAGGTGAATAGATTCACATCCATGCATACAGAAGTGAATAGATTCACATCCACGCATATAGAAGTGAATAGATTCACATCCATGCATATAGAAGTGAATAGATTCACATCCACGCATATAGATAGATTCACATCCATGCATACAGAAGTGAATAGATTCACATCCACGCATATAGAGGTGAATAGATTCACATCCATGCATATAGAGGTGAATAGATTCACATCCATGCATACAGAAGTGAATAGATTCACATCCACGCATTTAGAAGTGAATAGATTCACATCCATGCATATAGAAGTGAATAGATTTACATCCACGCATATAGAAGTGAATAGATTCACATCCACGCATATAGATAGATTCACATCCATGCATACAGAAGTGAATAGATTCACATCCACGCATATAGAGGTGAATAGATTCACATCCACGCATATAGAAGTGAATAGATTCGCATCCACGCATATAGATAGATTCACATTCACATAGGTTTACAGATACACTGCATAAACAATCTTGTGCGCAAACACACACACGTTTTATTAACCCTCTGTGTTTCATCAGACTTGTTCAGGCAGGTGTCTGGTCCAGGGGGTCTGACCGACCAGCGTCACCTAACTATGCTGCTTTATGAAGCCATCCAGATCCCGCGACAGCTGGGAGAGGTGGCCGCCTTCGGAGGGAGCAACGTGGAGCCCAGTGTACGCAGCTGCTTCCGCATGGTGAGACCGCACACCACACACACACACACACACACACACACACACACACACACACAGACAGATAGACACGCACGTGCATGAGCGCACAAATACAAGCACACACACTCCTTATAACCTCACTATACACTGGTTAATGATGCTATGGTAACACAGGCTAGGAATGACCTATATTCAATTGAGTTCAATTACATACGTTTTCATTAATTCCTTCAGGGGAAATTAGACAATTAGATGCACTACATGAACAAAAGTATGTGAACACGTGCTCGTCGAGCATCTCATTCCAAAATCACAGGCATTATTATGGAGTCGGTTTCCCCTTGCTATGGAGGCTGCTATAACAACCTATAACACTCTTCTGGGAAGGCTTTCCACTTACAGTTGACCGGGAAAGCTCAAGCAGGGCAGATATTTGATGAACTGACTTGTTGGAAAGGCGGCATCCTATTGTAATGCCCAGCTAAATCATTTATTTAGAACTATGGTTTCTGTTCATGCGATGGGTGCATGCTCGGTTTGGAAAAAAATCAAGATGCACTATAGGTGGTGTGCAGAAGGCTTCGCAGGTTTCTCCATTGTTGCCGAGGAGAGAATGAAAGGGGGAGAGATGCTCTTGTGGAGGGAAAAATAACATGTAATAACAAAATCGCATACTAAAATATTTTTTTCCTGAATTTGTTTTAATTTCTGCTTGGCTGGATTAACGAAGATTCGAGACGCTTCGGGAGCTAGCTTGGATTTGTTGGATCGGGAGCTGAAGAGGACGGCTTGGTCTGAGGGAATTTGATGGCTTCATTGATGCTGGACATTCCGGATGCATGCAGGGCAATTTCTGCCAATTGGATTATAAATAGGCAACGGCCTTAGAACTGTTGGTTTCAGGGGGGTTCTACGAAACCGTGAGTAGCTGTGGTGTTTTACGCTGAGTGAAGATGAAGGCCAACTTGGTATCTTCTGCTATAAATGTGGAGAGGATGGACACTTCAAATTTTTATTTTACTAGGCAAGTCAGTTAAGAACAAATTCTTATTTTCAATGACGGCCTAGGAACAGTGGCTTAACTGCCTGTTCAGGGGCAGAACGACAGATTTTGTACCTTGTCAGCTCGGGGATTTGAACTTGCAACCTTTCGGTTATTAGTCCAATGCTCTAACCACTAGGCTACACTGTCGCCCCAAAATGAGACTGTGAGGGCGTAGAAAATCAGAGGAAAGTCCTCTAGCGTCTCACAAGCCAGAAACGGCCAATGGGAAACTACAGCGGGACCCAGAAAAGGAGCGACCTGACGTCTCGGTGAAGATACTTTCCACCAAGTGCAACAAGTAATGTGAAGAAGCAAAAGACATGCTACCTACCGGCTTAGTGAGACCTAGTGCTGTTGTTCCTGTACAGATTGAAGGAGTCTATGCTAAAGCTTTACTAGATATTGGGTCTCAGATTACCCTACTCTACAGATCCTTTTTTAACAAGTACTTCACACATCTGTCATTAAAGCTCATTGGACACTTGGAGATTTGGGGTCTTAGCTCAGAGCAATACCCAGATGATGGCTATTTGTCTTTGAAGTTGGAGTTTTCACAATCAGTAGTAGGTGTAACGGAGATCATAGAAGCGCTTGTGTTGGTTTGTAGGTACAAACACTTCTGTGGTTAGAAGGCTGATGATGGCCTGTCAAGGTTTCCTGAGCACTCTACGTGTTCATCCTGTTATCAAAGAGGCTTATGAGAAGATGAAAGTGATCCCAACTGATGTTGAGGACCAGAAAAGAGGAACAGTATGGTTTTCACAGACAAAACCTGTACTATTGCCACCTGGTGGACTAGCAAGAGTCACCGGGATTCCCGAAGTTTCCTGGATCACCATGTACCCATTTTGGTGAATAGGCCTGAAGAATCCCAGTGTCCAGAAGTTTCCCGGTTTTCAGAAGAACTTCTTGTGAGATCTGAAATTCAGATGTCTATGGTTGTGTCGTCTAGAAGAATAACAGTTGCAGTCAGGGATGTATCATCAAGGGAGATAACCTTACAATGTGGCATGCCCATTGCTTCCCTGTTTCCTGTAGATGTAGCTCCTGTTCCTGCTGCCACTGAGGGGAGGAAGCGCAACTTACCTGAGAAGCTGACGTCTTCTTAATTCAACTTCTGTGACTCACCTTTATCTGAAGAATGGAAGAGGAGGTTAACTTACAAGATGATGCAAAGAAAAATATGTTTTCTCAACTCGTGAGTTGGACGTTGGTTGTTCCAAGAGTACTCGCCAGTCCCTGATGACACACTGTTTAGGGAAAGGTCTCGACGGCTGTCCCCAGCTGATGTGGAAGATGTAAGGAAACATCTGAAGAACCTGAAAGACGCTGAAATCATCTTTCCGTCGAGAAGCCCCTATTTCGTCGTCAATTGTAGTGGTGAGGAAGAAGAACGGAACCATATGGAGGTGTGTGGACTCAACAGACAAACAGCATGTTGGATCTCAGAAGTGGATATTAGTAAATTCTGTTGAGTGAAGTTGACAAAGAGAAGACCGCTTTCATATGCCCGGCTGGTATTCTATCAGTTTGAGAGGATGCCGCAGGGTTGTCAGGAGCACCAGCAACCTTTCAATGTGTTATGGAACAGACCGATGGGGGACATGAACCTGCTTAAAGTTCTAGTGTACTTAGACGACCTGATAGTGTTCCGAAAGACACTGGAATAACACAAAGAGAGGCTTCTCAAAGTGTTGGATCGCTTGAAAGAAGGAGGACTGAAGTTGTCTTTGGACAATTGTCAATTCAGCCAAACGTCAGTCGACTGTGTGGGAAGCAGTAACCACATGGCTGAGACCAGACACTCTGCGTTCTTTTCTCAGATTCTGTGGGTATTATAGAAGATTTGTGAAAGGCTACTCAAAATTGAGTTACCCTTTGAACCAACTCCTGCATGGTTACCTTCCCTCAGCTAAGAAAGGAGGAAAGCCCAAGGAAAGAACAGACAATGTGTACATCAAGCCCTCTGAACCCTTCAGATCTAAATGGGGTGAGAAATGTGAAATGGCCTTTGAGATCTGAAGGAAAGCCTCACTAAAGCTCCGGTGCTGGCTTCTACAAACCCTCAACAGCAATATTTTATTTATTTCACCTTTATTTAACCAGGTAGGCTAGTTGAGAACAAATTCTCATTTACAACTGCGACCTGGCCAAGAATAAAGCAACGCAGTTCGACATACAACAACACAGATTTTCACATGGAATAAACAAACATACAGTCAATAATACAGTATAAAAAAATATATACAGTGTGTGCAAATGAGGTAAGATAAGGGTGGTAAAGGCAATAAATAGGCCATGGTGGCGAAGTAATTACAATATACCAATTAAACACTGGAGTGATTGATGTGCAGAAGATGAATGTGCAAGTAGATATACTGGGGTGCAAAGGTGCAAGATGAGGGATGAGGTAGTTGGATGGGCTATTTACAGCTATTTGCAGCCAAAGGAGGAATTGGCTTTGGGGGTGATCAGTGAGATATACCTGCTGGACCGCATGCTACGGGTGGGTGCTGCTATGGTGACTAGTGAGCTGAGCTAAGGTGGGTCTTTACCTAGCAGAGACTTGTAGATGACCTGGAGCCAGTGGGTTTGGCGACGAGTATGAAGCGAGGGCCAGCCAACAAGAGCATACAGGTTGCAATGGTGGGTAGTATATGGGGCTTTGGTGATGGCACTGTGATAGACTGCATCCAGTTTGTTGAGTAGAGTGTTGGAGGCTATTTTGCAAATGACATCGCCGAAGTCGAGGATCGGTAGGATGGTCAGTTTTACAAGAGTATGTTTGGCAGCATGAGTGAAGAATGCTTTGTTGTGAAATAGGAAGCTGATTCTAGATTTAATTTTGGATTGGAGATGCTTAATGTGAGTCTGGAAGGAGAGTTTACAGCCTAACCAGACACCTAGGTATTTGTAGTTGTCCACATATTCTAAGTTAGAATCGTCCAGAATAGTGATGTTGGACGTGCGGGCAGTTGCGGGCAGCGATCGATTGAAAAGCATGCATTTAGTTTTACTTGCATTTAAGAGCAGTTGGAGGCAACGAAAGGGGAGTTATATGGCATTGAAGCTCGTCTGGAGGTTAGTTAACACAGTGTCCAAAGAAGGGCCAGAAGTATACAGAATGGTGTCAAGAGCGACATCATTGATGTATACAGAGAAGAGAGTCGGCCCGGGAATTGAACCCTGTGGCACCCCCATAGAGACTACCAGAGGTCCAGACAACAGGCCCTCTGATTTGACACACTGAACTCTATCAGAGAAGTAGTTGGTGAACCAGGTGAGGCAATCCCATTACAGATGCAGGCAATGAGGCAGTGATTGCTGAGCTCTTGGTTGAAAACAACAGAGGTGTATTTGGAGAGCAAGTTGGTTAGGATGATATCTATGAGGGTGCCCGTGTTTACGGATTTGGGGTTGTACCTGGTAGGTTCATTGATCATTTGTGTGAGATTGAGGGCATCAAACATAGATTGTAGGCTGGCCGGGGTGTTAGCATGTCCCAGGAAAGGTCACCTAGCAGCATGAGCTCTGAAGATAGATGGGGGGCAATCAATTCACATATGGTGTCCAGGGCACAGCTGGGGGCGGAGGGTGGTCTATAGCAAGCAGCAACGGTGAGAGACTTGTTTCTGGCAATATGTACTACATGTTGATGCAAGCGGTGAAGGGTTAGGTGGTGTACTGTACAAAGAAGACAAGGATCAACATCTGCGTCCAGTTGCATTCATTAGCCAAAGTTTATCCCTGTCTGAGTGTAATTACCCTGCTCATGAGATACAATATCTAGCATTAAAGTGGGCCGTCGTTGATAAACTGCACGATTTGCCTGTATGGAGCAAAGTTCGAGGCGAGAACAGACAACAATCTACTTACATACAGTACCAGTCAAGAGTTTGGACACACCTACTCATTCCAGGGTTTTTCTTTATTTGTACTATTTTCTACATTGTAGAATAATAGTGAAGATATCAAAACTATGAAATAACACATATGGAATCATGTAGTAACCCAAAAATGGTTATGGTTATGGTTATAGATTGATATATATATATGGTTATATTGTATATATGAGATTCTTCAAAGTAGCCACCCTTTGCCTTGATGACAGCTTTGCACACTCTTGGCATTCTCTCAACCAGCTTCACCTGGAATGTTTTTCCAACAGTCTTGAAGGAGTTCCCACATATGCTGAGCACTTATTGGCTGCTTTTCCTTCACTCTGTGGTCCAACTCATCCCAAACCATCTCAATTGGGTTGAGGATCGGGTGATTGTGGAGGACAGGTCATCTGATGCAGCACTCCATCACTCTGCTTCTTGGTAAAATAGCCCTTACACAGCCTGGAGGTGTGTTGGGTCATTGTCCTGATGAAAGCAAATGATAGTTCCACTAAGCCCAAACCAGATGGGATGGAGTATCATAGCAGAATGCTGTGGTAGCCATACTGGTTAAGTGTGCCTTGAATTCTAAATAAATCACAGACAGTGTCACCAGCAAAGCACCCCCTCTATACTTCACAGTGGGAACTACAAATGTGGAGGACATGCATTCACCTACTCTACATCTCACAAAGACACGGAGGTTTGAAAAAATCTCCAATTTGGACTCATCAGACCAAAGGACAGATTTCCACTGGTCTAATGTCCATTGCTTGTGTTTCTTGGCCCAAGCAAGTCTCTTCTTCTTATTCAAATCAAATCCAAATGTATTGGTCACATACACATGATTAGCAGATGTTCGTGCGAGTGTAGCGAAATGCGAGTGTAGCGATGGCTGAACGGCATAGGCAAGATGCAGTAGATGGTATAGAGTACAGTATATACATTATATAAAGTGGCATTGTTTAAAGGGACTAGTGATACATTTATTACATACAATTTTTTATTATTAAAGTGGCTAGAGATTTGAGTCAGTATGTTGGCAGCAGCCACTCAATGTTAGTGATGGCTGTTTAACAGTCTGATGGCCTTGAGATAGAAGCTGTTTTTCAGTCTCTCGTTCCCCGCTTGGATGCACCTGTACTGACTTTGCCTTCTGGATGATAGCGGGGTGAACAGGCAGTGGCTTGGGTGCTTGTTGTCCTTGATGACCTTTTTGGCCTTCCTGTGACATCAGGTGGTGTAGGTGTCCTGGAGGGCAGGTAGTTTGCCCCCAGTGATGCGTTGTGTAGACCTCACTACCCTCTGGAGAGCCTTACGGTTGTGGGTGGAGCAGTTGCCGTACCAGGTGTAAAAGTTTGTGAGTGTTTTTGGTGACAAGCCAAATATCTTCAGCTTCCTGATGTTGAAGAGGCGCCTTCTTCACCACGTGGTCTGTGTGGGTGGATCATTTCAGTTTGTCCGTGATGTGTACGCCGAGGAACTTAAAACTTTCCACCTTCTCCACCACTGCCCCGTCGATGTGGACAGGAGGGTGCTCCCTCTGCTGTTTCCTGAAGTCCACGATCATCTCCTTTGTTTTGTTGATGTTGAGTGTGAGGTTTTGTTCTGACACCATACTCTGAGGGCCCTCACCTCCTCCCTGTAGGCCATCTTGTCGTTGTTGGTAATCAAGCCTACCACTGTAGTGTCGTCTGCAAACTTGAGGATTGAGTTGGAGGCGTGCATGGCCACACACTCATGGGTGAACAGGGAGTACAGGAGAGGGCTGAGAACACACCATTGTTGGGCCCCAGTGTTGAGGATCAGCGGGGTGTAGATATTGTTTCCTACCCTCACCACTTGGGGGCGGCCCGTCAGAAAGTCCAGGACCCAATTGCACAGGGCGGGGTCGAGACCCAGGGTCTCGAGCTTAATGACAAGTTTGGTGGGTACTATGGTGTTAAATGCTGAGCTGTAGTCGATGAACAGAATTCTCACATAGGTATTCCTCTTGTCCAGATGGGTTAGGGCCGTGTGCAGTGTGGTTGCGATTACGTCGTCTGTGGACCTATTGGGGCGGTAAGCAAATTGGAGTGGGTCTAGGGTGTCAGGTAGGGTGGAGGTGATATGATCCTTGACCAGTCTCTCAAAGCACTTCATGATGACGGAAGTGAGTGCTATGGGGGGATAGTCATTTAGCTCAGTTACCTTAGCTTTTTTGGGAACAGGAACATTGGTGGCCCTCTTGAAGCATGTTGGAAGAGCAGACTGGGACAGGGATTGATTGAATATGTCCGTAAACACACCAACCAGCTGGTCTGCGCATGCTCTGAGGACGCGGCTGGGGATGCCGTCTGGGCTGGCAGCCTTGCGTGGGTTAACACATTTAAATGTTTTACTCACGTTGGCTGCAGTGACCTTTTAGTCGTGGTTTCTTTGACGCAATTTGACCATGACGGTCTGATTCACGTAGTCTCCTCTGAACAGTTGATGTTGAGATGTCTGTTACTTGAACTCTGTGAAGCATTTATTTGGGCTGCAATTTGAGGTGCAGTTAACTTTAATGAACTTATCTTCTGGTCTTCCTTTCCTATGGCGGTCCTCATGAGAGCCAGTTTCGTCATAGCGCTTGATGGTTTTTGCGACTGCACTTGAAGAAACTTTTAAAGTTCTTGAAATTTTCCGCATTGACTAACCTTCATGTCTTAAAGTAATATGATGGCTTGTCATTTCTCTTTGCTTATTTGAGCTTTTTTTGCCATAATATGGACTTGGTATTTTACCAAATAGGGCTGTCTTCTGTATACCACCACTATCATGTCATAACACAACTGATTGGATCAAACACATAAAATGTACTTTTAACAAGGTACACATGTTAATTGAAATTGCCTACCTCATGAAGCTGGTTGAGAGAGTGTGCAAAGCTGTCATCAAGGCAAAGGGTGGCTACTTTTGTCATGTCTTGTTATGTCTGTTCCTGTCCTTTCTCTTCATTCTCTCTCTCTGCTGGTCTTTTTAGGTTACCTTCTCTGTCTCTCATCCCTCAGCTGTTCTTCATTTCCCCTAACTAGCTCATTCTCTCTTTCCCCACCTGTTCTCTCTTCCCCCTCTGATTAGGTCTCTATTTCTTTCTCTGTTCCTGCTACTTTCAGTGTCTGATTCTTGTTTGTGTTTTTTGATGCCAGAAGCAAGCTGTCGTCTCGTTTGCTTCCACCTTGTCCTGTCCTGTCGGAGTCTGCATGGCAGGTGCAACCTGCATTATACTACGTTCTTTTGTTCCATTGACTACGTTGGAAGAGGATTTATGCCATTCCTGTTTTTTATTAAAGAACTCTGTTTTCTGTTAAAACCGCGTTTGGGTCTTCACTCAAGTTCATAACAGAAGAATCAGACCAAGAATGGACCCAGCGGCTCCGGACCCTTTTCACTCCGCCGTCGAGATCCAGGGAGCGATGCTAGGCAGACACGAGGAGGAATTGTCTGCTGCTCAACATGCCGTTGAGACCCTGGCCGTCCAAGTCTCCGACCTCACAAGACGGGTTCACCAACTCCACCTCGATCCACCGCCCACTTCCAGGGTTTCCGAGTCTCCGGAGCCCAGGATCAACAACCCGCCGTGTTACTCTGGGGAGCCCACTGAGTGCCGCTCATTCCTCACTCAGTGTGATGTGGTGTTCTCTCTCCAGCCCAACACTTACTCCAGGAGCGCAGCCCGCATCGCCTACGTCATTTCTCTCCTTACCGGACGGGCGCGTGAGTGGGGCACGGCAGTCTGGGAGGCGAGGGCTGAGTGTATTAACCAGTATCAGGACTTTAAGGAGGAGATGATACGGGTTTTTGACCGTTCTGTTTTTGGCGAGGAGGCTTCCAGGGCCCTGTCTTCCCTATGTCAGGGGAATAGATCCATAACGGATTATTCTATTGAGTTTCACACTCTCGCTGCCTCTAGTGACTGGAACGAGCCGGCTTTGCTCGCTCGTTTTCTGGAGGGTCTCCACGTCGAGGTTAAGGATGAGATCCTCTCCCGGGAGGTTCCTTCCAGTCTGGACTCCTTAATTGCTCTCGCTATTCGCATAGAGCGACGGTTTGATCTTCGTCGCCGAGCTCGTGGAAAGGAGCTCACGTTCTCCGTTGCTCCCCTCTCCACATCACTGCCACCTGCCGCATCACTGCCACCCTCTCCCGCCGGCTCGGATGCTGAGCCTATGCAGCTGGGGGGTATTCGCATCTCGGCCAAGGAGAGGGAACGGAGAATCACCAATCGCCTCTGTCTCTACTGCGGCTCCGCTGGTCATTTTGTCACCTCATGTCCAGTAAAAGGCCAGAGCTCATCAGTAAGAGGAGGGCTACTGGTGAGCGCAACTACTCAGGCCTCTCCTTCTGGATCACGCACTACCTTTCCGGTCCATCTCCGCTGGCCCGGTTCATCTGCTTCCTGCAGTGCCTTGATAGACTCTGGGGCGGAGGGCTGTTTTATGGACGAGACCTGGGCTCGGGAACATGACATTCCTCTCAGACAGTTAGGGGAACCCAGGGCCTTGTTCGCTTTAGATGGTAGTTCTCTCCCCAAGATTCAGCGTGAGACGCTGCCTTTAACCCTCACTGTCTCTGGTAATCATAGCGAAACCATTTCTTTTTTAATTTTTCGTTCACCTTTTACACCTGTTGTTTTGGGTCATCCCTGGCTAGTGCGCCATAACCCTTCTATTAATTGGTCTAGTAATACTATCCTATCCTGGAATGTTTCTTGTCATGTAACCTGTTTAATGTCTGCTATCCCTCCTGTTTCCTCTGTCTCTTCTTCACAGGAGGAGCCTGGCGATTTGACAGGGGTGCCGGAGGAGTATCACGATCTGCGCACGGTGTTCAGTCGTTCCAAGGCCACTTCTCTCCCTCCACACCGGTCGTATGACTGTAGTATTGATCTCCTTCCGGGAACTACTCCCCCCGGGGTAGATTATACTCTCTGTCGGCTCCCGAACGTAAGGCTCTCGAGGATTATTTGTCGGTTTCGCTCGACGCCGGTACCATAGTCTCCTCCTCCTCCCCCGCCGGCGCGGGGTTCTTTTTGTTCAGAAGAAGGACGGGTCCCTGCGCCCATGCGTGGATTATCGAGGGCTGAATGACATAACAGTTAAGAATCGTTATCCGCTTCCTCTTATGTCTTCAGCCTTCGAGATCCTGCAGGGAGCCAGGTTTTTCACCAAATTGGACCTTCGTAACGCCTACCATCTCGTGCGCATCAGGGAGGGGGACGAGTGGAAGACGGCGTTTAACACTCCGTTAGGGCACTTTGAATACCGGGTTCTTCCTTTCGGCCTCGTTAACGCTCCAGCTGTCTTTCAGGCACTAGTTAACGACGTCCTGAGAGACATGCTGAACATTTTTGTTTTCGTTTACATGGACGATATCCTGATTTTTTCACCGTCTCTCTCGATTCATGTTCAGCACGTGCGACGCGTCCTCCAGCGCCTTTTGGAGAACTGTCTTTATGTGAAGGCTGAGAAGTGCACTTTTCATGCCGCCTCTGTCCCTTTTCTCGGTTCCGTTATTTCCGCTGAGGGCATTAAGATGGATCCCGCTAAGGTCCAGGCTGTCATTGATTGGCCCGTTCCTAAGTCACGCGTCGAGCTGCAGCGCTTTCTGGGCTTCGCTAATTTCTACCGTCGTTTCATCCGTAATTTCGGTCAGGTGGCAGCTCCTCTCACAGCCCTTACTTCTGTTAAGACGTGCTTTAAGTGGTCCGTTTCCGCCCAGGGAGCTTTTGATCTTCTTAAGAATCGTTTTACATCCGCACCTATTCTTGTTACACCTGACATCTCTAGACAGTTTGTTGTTGAGGTTGACGCGTCAGAGGTGGGCGTGGGAGCCATTCTTTCTCAGCGCTCTCTCTCTGACGGCAAGGTCCATCCTTGCGCGTTTTTCTCTCATCGCTTATCGCCGTCAGAACGTAACTATGATGTTGGTAATCGCGAACTGCTCGCCATCCGCTTAGCCCTAGGCGAATGGCGACAGTGGTTGGAGGGGGCGACCGTTCCTTTTGTCGTTTGGACTGACCATAGGAACCTTGAGTACATCCGTTCAGCCAAACGACTTAATGCGCGTCAGGCTCGTTGGGCTCTGTTTTTCGCTCGTTTCGAGTTTGTTATTTCTTATCGTCCGGGCTCAAAAACACCAAACCTGATGCTTTATCTCGTCTCTTCAGTTCTTCTGAGGTCTCCACCGACCCCGATGGGATTCTCCCTGAGGGGCGTGTTGTCGGGTTGACTGTCTGGGGAATTGAGAGGCAGGTAAAGCAAGCACTCGCTCACACTCCGTCGCCGCGAGCTTGTCCTAGGAACCTTCTGTTCGTTCCCGTTCCTACTCGTCCGGCCGTTCTTCAGTGGGCCCACTCTGCCAAGTTAGCCGGCCACCCCGGCGTTCGGGGTACGCTCGCTTCCATTCGCCAGCGTTTCTGGTGGCCCACTCGGGAACGTGACGCGTCGATTTGTCGCCGCTTGTTCGGTCTGCGCGCAGACTAAATCTGGGAACTCTCCTCCTGCCGGCCGTCTCAGACCGCTTCCCATTCCCTCTCGACCGTGGTCTCACATCGCTTTAGATTTTATCACCGGACTGCCTTCATCAGCGGGGAAGACAGTTATTCTTACGGTTGTCGATAGATTCTCTAAGGCGGCTCATTTCATTCCTCTCAATAAGCTCCCTTCTGCTAAGGAGACGGCTCAGATCATTATCGAGAATGTTTTCCGAATTCATGGCCTTCCGTCTGACGTCGTTTCCGACAGAGGCCCGCAGTTCACGTCTCAATTTTGGAGGGAGTTTTGCCGTTTGATTGGGGCTTCCGTCAGTCTCTCGTCCGGCTTTCATCCCCAGTCTAACGGTCAAGCCGAACGGGCCAATCAGACTGTTGGTCGCATTTTACGCAGTCTTTCTTTTCGTAACCCTGCGTCTTGGTCAGAACAGCTCCCCTGGGCAGAGTACGCCCACAACTCGCTTCCCTCGTCTGCTACCGGTCTATCCCCTTTTCAGTGTAGCCTCGGGTACCAGCCTCCGCTGTTCTCATCTCAGCTCGCCGAGTCCTGCGTCCCCTCCGCTCAGGCTTTTGTCCAGCGTTGCGAGCGCACCTGGAAGGGGGTCAGGTCGGCACTTTGCCGTAATAGGGCGCAGACTGTGAGGGCCGCTAATAAGCGTAGGACCAAGAGTCCTAGATATTGTTGCGGTCAGAGAGTATGGCTCTCCACTCAGAACCTTCCCCTTAAGACAGCTTCTCGCAAGTTGGCCCCGCGGTTCATTGGTCCGTTCCGTATTTCCCAGGTCATTAATCCTGTCGCAGTGCGACTTCTTCTCCCGCGCTATCTTCGTCGCGTTCACCCGGTCTTCCATGTCTCCTGTGTTAAGCCCGTTCTTCGCGCCCCGCTCGTCCCTCCCCCCATCCTTGTCGAGGGCGCACCCATCTACAGGGTTCGTAAGATTTTGGACATGCGCCCTCGGGGCCGTGGTCATCAGTACCTAGTGGATTGGGAGGGGTACGGTCCTGAGGAGAGGAGTTGGGTTCCCTCTCGGGACGTGCTGGACCGTTCGCTGATCGATGATTTCCTCCGTTGCCGCCAGGTTTCCTCCTCGAGTGCGCCAGGAGGCGCTCGGTGAGTGGGGGGTACTGTCATGTCTTGTTATGTCTGTTCCTGTCCTTTCTCTTCATTCTCTCTCTGCTGGTCTTTTTAGGTTACCTTCTCTGTCTCTCATCCCTCAGCTGTTCTTCATTTCCCCTAACTAGCTCATTCTCTCTTTCCCCACCTGTTCTCTCTTCCCCCTCTGATTAGGTCTCTATTTCTTTCTCTGTTCCTGCTACTTTCAGTGTCTGATTCTTGTTTGTGTTTTTTGATGCCAGAAGCAAGCTGTCGTCTCGTTTGCTTCCACCTTGTCCTGTCCTGTCGGAGTCTGCATGGCAGGTGCAACCTGCATTATACTACGTTCTTTTGTTCCATTGACTACGTTGGAAGAGGATTTATGCCATTCCTGTTTTTTATTAAAGAACTCTGTTTTCTGTTAAAACCGCGTTTGGGTCTTCACTCAAGTTCATAACAACTTTGAAGAATCTAAACTATTAAAAGGATTTTGATTTGTTTAACACTTTTTTGGTTTCAACATAATTCCATATGTGTTATTTCATAGTTTTGATGTCCTCACTATTATTTTGCAATGTAGAAAATAGTCAAAATAAAGAAAAACCTTTGAATGAGTAGGTGTGTCTAAACGTTTGACTGGTACCGTCGGTAGTTTTGCTCTAGGATGCCCACAAACTAGGACACCTCTGAAGGTTCCCCGGTAACAGTTGAAGGAATGAATGGAAGTATATGCTGTATTGAGACTGTTTAGTGACAAAAAAGGGGTTAAATACATGTAAAAAATAAAATAAAATAAAAATGTTTCCTGATCTTTATTATATCTCTCAGATAAAGGACAGACACTTCAGAACAAACCTCCTTTTGAAACAATTTGGGGGACTATCTGTTGTTCCATGTAGTCAATCTGTTATTCAATCTGTTTGTAAGGGCTAATAGCAGTAAGGATAAACGTTGTTTTTAAAAAAATCTAATATTATTATTTTTTTAGATATTGAAAAAATTGCTAAAAGATCCATACTATGACCATCTTAAAACATTTCCATATAGCTTAGTTCCCGTATTAGACAGGGCTTAGACAGGGCTACAGTGACTCAGGTGGGACAAACAACAGTACCTGTCAGGGTACGATATGCGAACATAGCACATCCACATCAAACCACACCCCCAAGACAACTCTCGTTTGACTTCAGTCCTAGCCGCTAGCATTTCTTAATGAGCAATCTTCAAAACGAGGCCAAATCAATAAAGACTTGTGTAGGTGGAACCATATGGAGTATACCTTAACATAAGTATTAATAAAGACTTGTGTAGGTGGAACCATATGGAGTATACCTTAACATAAGTATTAATAAAGACTTGTGCAGGTGGAACCATATGGAGTATACCTTAACATAATTATTAATAAAGACTTGTGTAGGTGGAACCATATGGAATATACCTTAACATAAGTATTAATAAAGACTTGTGTAGATGGAACCATATGGAGTATACCTTAACATAATTATTAATAAAGACTTGTGTAGATGGAACCATATGGAGTATACCTTAACATAAGTATTAATAAAGACTTGTGTAGTTGGAACCATATGGAATATACCTTAACATAAGTATTAATAAAGACTTGTGTAGATGGAACCATATGGAGTATACCTTAACATAATTATTAATAAAGACTTGTGTAGTTGGAACCATATGGAGTATACCTTAACATAAGTATTAATAAAGACTTGTGTAGGTGGAACCATATGGAATATACCTTAACATAATTATTAATAAAGACTTGTGTAGTTGGAACCATATGGAGTATACCTTAACATAATTATTAATAAAGACTTGTGTAGATGGAACCATATGGAGTATACCTTAACATAATTATTAATAAAGACTTGTGTAGATGGAACCATATGGAATATACCTTAACATCATTTTAATGTTTTGCCATTGCAAGATGGAGGCAATGAAGAACTGTGAACAACTCTTTCCTCCCATTCCACTGCTGTTGCTGAGGGCATTGTCATTTCCACTCTCATATATGGGGTTTCACATTTTTGGAATCCCGCCTCGTGGCATTTAGCTCAGGAGAGAAACTAATTATAGATTTGGGACGAGCGGGGACCAGGTTTTGGGGAGGTGGCCTTTTTAAAACCATTCTAAAACCCTTAATTCTTCCCTTTTTTTTTACAGCGAATCCTCAATTAAATCTCGCTCTATTCCCATCCATACTTCTGATATCAACTTGGAGTGATTTAAACCCCTTCATTTCACCATTTGCTCTATGTCAACTCTTTTATGAGCAGCCTGAATTATCAGTGTAGTGACAATTTATCACGTTGGCATGGTAATGAAGTCAAAGTGAGCGGATGACACGATTCTGGCACCTGTTGTGGGCGGAGAGGCGTAGTGGAGTCATTGATGACAGAGGGGCAGATGGGTTTGGCTCTACATGGAGGACGGAGGATCAGAGAGGAGAGAGTTACCCTGCAGTAGGCATGAAATGCTGTGGCCCTCCGTGGTCTGTGTGTATAGAGAGACCAGCATGTTGTTCCCTGTGAAGGAGAGCATGTTTTCTCTGTGTGTTGTTGCTTTGTGTAGTCAGTGTGTTTGCTAAGTTTTGATGTGGCCAGAATAATCTATATATGCTTTGATTTGATAATTATTTTAATCAATATATACTTTGCGGTGTTCAGTGCACTGAGTGGGTTCAGTATGCTGAAACATTTGTCCTCCCACAATCAGAGCTGGCTACTGAACCATAAAGCAGAGACGAGAGTCGAGGAGAGGTGAGCAGGGCAGAGAAAAGAGCAGTGAGGAAAGGAGCCTCGTTCCCCTGGAGAACTCTCGATCCAGCACGCCTCCTCGGCCATGATACACACACACACACTCACACATTAATTACGCTGCTTTGGCTGAGCCAGGACGAGACTCCAGGGAAATCAACGTTTTAATGCATCTCTGATGCACACTTAATGAGAATTTTACACATTACGAATTCTCCTTTATTAGCCTGACTTTTTTATCCCATTTTTCTGCACGTCTCTGGAATGCCGGAATGGCTTTGGAACGTTAGAACCGCAACAGGTCCTCTGACAAAGTCACCGCGCTCACTGGCCGCTATCAACTTCCTCTTTCTCCATTTGTGCTTTCTGCAGCAGTTTATATACGACTTCTTCAAGGGTCATTTTCAGTGAATATGCCATTACCTTGTAATAAGTAGCCTACAGTATGTAAATACAGGCAATTTGATGTAGTGGTAAGTAAATTGTACTGCATACCTGTACTAGATAATGGCATTTTTACAGACAAACAAACAGGAGAACAAACAAACATAAGTTACTCTGGTATGATGTTTCCTATGTTCTTCCTCCCGTAGGCCCCAGGTAAGCTAGCCATCGAGGTATCGCACTTCCTGGAGTGGATGAGTCTGGAGCCTCAATCTGTAGTGTGGCTGGCTGTTCTGCAGCGTGTGGCTGTGGCCGAGTCCGCCAAGCACCAGGCCAAGTGTTACATCTGTAAACAGTGCCCCATCAAGGGATTCAGGTGGGTCATATGTACTTCTATCGGAGATTAATAAAGGTGGATGTGTGACACACATACTATATGCACACACAAAAAAAACCCATCTAGGTTGAGGATAGAGCCATTGCTAAGACCTCTCTAATGTTACTGACTGTGACATGGTCTTCCGTTCTGCTGATCTGTCCTGACAGGTACCGCAGTCTTAAACAATTCAACGTGGACATCTGCCAGACGTGCTTCCTCACAGGACGCACCACCAAGGGAAAGAAGCTCCACTACCCCATCATGGAGTACTACACCCCAGTAAGAAGGAGTACTACACCCAGGCTGCCTCATGAATGGCACCCTATTAATATTTTAAAAAGTAGTGTACTATGCAGGGAATAGGGTGCACCTAGTACTGCATAGTAGTGCACTGTACAGGGAATAGTGTGCCTTTTCCGACGCAGCCTATACTACGCTCTTTCACTACCATCTTAAAGGGACAATCTGCAGTTTGAACAATAACAAAGCGTCACCCCCTCCGCTGTTTGGGTAAAAAGCTGAGGGATGGGCTTGGGGAAACGTAACCACTCTCAAATCCATAGACAGAGCTATTGATGCAAAGACTGACCATACAAGATAACAATTATACTTTTAACCATGGTTTGAGGCTATAGGGGAAAGTGGGGTAAGTTGAGACAAGTGGCTACTTGAGCCACCCCTTGTTTCTAGGAAACTATACACCAAATGTAATGTGCCCAAATATTTAGGAAGAGGTTAGCCGGGGCTGACGGTGGCCAACAGCAGACCAACAATGTTCTCACTGCCAGAACATTCACACCCAATCAATAGATCAGGGTTTTGCTACTTAGCGACATGTCCTGTATATGGTTTTCCAATAACTCATTTCAGAAGTAAATCAGGATTAGCGTGTCCTGAGGAGAAGCAATACAGATCATAGGAAGTGTGATCTAGAAGGTTACACCTAATATTGGAAAACATTGGAAAGCAATACAGCCAAATACAACAGCAAAACATTGATAACACTTGCATGTTTCCTGTAGGGCCTTGCTATCCTAATGGAAAAGTACCACAGAACTGAACCCTCCCCGGTTATCAAACAAACTATGAGGGCTGGAAGCCGCTCCGCTCAGGGATCACATACCAACTGACTGATCTAGCACATTTTGACAGATGGCACAAAACCACCATTCTCTCTGACTCCGGCTCAGTGCAAACACCTCTGACATGGCCGACCGGGGAGGGAAAAGCTGCTTAATTGCAAAAAAATGACTTGGAGAGGGTGATTAGCTGACGGGCGGCCGCTGGCGCACTAGAGTGATTTAAGACCCTTTCAGTGAATGCAGGGAGGTCTGGATAATCTTTCCCTCCACAAAGGTGTGTGGGGCTAATCCAGGCCGCTTTGCTGAGCTGTGGATCAAATCCCACAGGGAGTGTGGGAAGGCCAGCGGGACAGCCAACGCTCCAGCCATCTTGGTGTCCAGGGCGGCCTATCCCAGGGTGCTTTGCACCAGTATAGACCTGCCTGCTTGCTCCATAGCTCTGCTGTAATTGTGTTGGACAGAGGGAGTGTGCTGGAATGCCAAGAAGCAAGGTCTCAGACAAACTCATAATTGAACTGACTGGAATGGTTTTGCATAATAGATCGGTGTGTGTGTGTGTGTGTGTGTGTTAAGGAGTAAGGAATTACATCCAAATGGACTCAATCCCTTCATTAAGTATCTAACTTCCTAACAGCAGCAATAACTAAGCAGAAACCTGAAGGAAAACTTTTCTGTGTATGAGTCGGTTTCATATTCAAGCGTTTTATTCAGTTTGTCAAGTCACATTCAAAACAAGAATATGACTAATTCAAGTGTATCATATTTAAATGATTTAGTTTAATCTAATACTTTTGAATACTCTGACCCCCAAAATGAATTGTCTGGAAATGAATGATTTCAAAAACCTTAATGAAGCTTACACTTTGTCAATCAAATGTGCAGACCTATGGATTCCTACATGAATTGTATCTTTTGCTTGTTAATTAATTTATTTAAAAAGTATAGACTAATCCTGTATGATATGCTTATTCACACTCATTATCCAACAAATTGAACATGTGATAAACTGTGTGCAACAAAGGAATGGATTTACAGGTATAGGCCTATGTCCACATTGGCATCTGATATGGTTGTAGGGGAGTGTGGGGTAAATTGAGCCACCCCTTTTTCTAGGAGGTTATACATAAAGTTAATTATATGACCAAATATTTAGGGAGAAGTCATCATTTTATGGAGTCTGAAGGTTGAAAACACATGGAAATATATATTTTTTCAAAAATTCTCTAATTAATGTATTGGGTTATAGGTTTCATGATGCTTGTATCTAAACCAAAGTAGATCATTTTAAGATTGTTTTATACATCAGTTGGGGTCTCCAAAGATACAATATGAGGTCTTAACGTGTTCACGGTACACGTCCTCCAAGGGCACCCCCCCCCCCGCTCAACTCAAAAGGTGGCGCACAGAATGCAAAAATATTCTTAGAAATATTTAACCTCCACACATTAACAAGTCCAAGATAAACACCTTGTTCATCTACCCAGCGAGTCAGATTTCTAAAATGTTTTATGGCGAAAACATAGCACATATGTATGTCAAACCACCACAAAGACACAGACGATATGTAGCCATTTTGTCGAACAAAAGATGCAATCACAAACGCAGGATTAAAAGAAAAATAATTCACTAACCTTTTGAAAATCTTCGTCAGATGACAGTAATAGGACATGTTACACAGTACATTTATGTTTTTTTCAATAATATGCAATTTATATCCATAAATCTCCGTTTACGTTGACGCCATGTTCAGAAAATCCTCAAAAATGTCCGGAGAAATTATAGATAGCTCCGTCAGATAACGCCAGATAACAGCAATACACATCATAAACTTTGACTAAATATACATGTTCTACATATAGTTAGAAAGATACACTGCTTCTTAATGCAACCGCTTTGTCACATTTCTTTTTAACGTTACAGAATTCGTTCACTATTCAATAATCTGAGGCAGTTGCGCATCAAAACTTCAAAATTCCATATTATATGTCGACTAAACTGGTCAAACTAAGTGCAGAATCAAGCTTTAGGATGTTATAAACGTACAAAACAATTGGCGATTCAACCGGACAAAAGCAATTCTTCTCAGACCTTCTGGAACGGATGGATGACTGTGTACAATTCGCGCTCGAACACGCATGTATTTTCTCGCAACACACACTCTTTTGCCTGCCAAAGGGTCAAAGCTCGCGGCATTTGCACAATTAAACGCTCTACTGATAGAGGACATCTCGTGGAAGACATAGAAAGTGTTTCCAGATCCATAGCTGGTTGGGAAGGGTGGGGTCGATGACGTCAAAGTTGCCCCAACTTTCTGGATGCCAAAACTAGTTTGGGAGATTGCCTGCCCTGTGAGTTCTGCTATATTTAAAGACATAATTCAAACAGCTTTAGAAGCTTTAGAGTGTTTCCTATCCAATAATTATTATATGCATATATTAGCAATTTTGGACAGATTTGTTTTCAGTTTACTATGGGCACGCAATTCATCCAAAGGGGGCAGTATTGTCCCGAGCCTCAACAGGTTTTAAACCTATCATGAAAGTGCATCTTTGTAGCTGTGTGGCTAATGTAGTCAAAATGTTTGCCTTGGGGTAAGTTGAGCCAATGGTCACTATGCGTAATATGAACAGTATTTTTGCAATGTGTCGTGTATATGAACTCAAGATAGTGAATTTGTATTGTTACAGAGCAGACATCATCATGCCCTACAGTGGCTTGCGAAATTATTCACCCCCTTGGCATTTTTCCTATTTTGTTGCCTTACAAATTGGAGTTAAAATATATTTTTTGGGGGGTTTGTATCATTTGATTTGCACAACATGCCTACCACTTTAAAGATGCAAAATATGTTTTATTGTGAAACAAAAAAGAAATAACTGAAATCTTGAGCATGCATAACTATTCACGCCCCCAAAGTCAATACTTTGTAGAGCCACCTATTGCTGAAATTACAGCTGCAAGTCTCTTGGGGTATGTCTCTATAAGCTTAGCACATCGAGTCACTGGGATTTTTGCCCATTCTTCAAGGCAAAACCGCTCCAGCTCCTTTTTGTTGGAAGGGTTCCGCTGGTGTACAGCGAGCTTTAAGTCATACCACAGATTCTCAATTGGATTGAGGTCTGGGCTTTGACTTGGCCATTCCAAGACATTTAAATGTTTCCCCTTAAACCACTTGAGTGTTGCTTTACCAGTATGCTTAGGGTCATTGTCCTGCTGGAAGGTGAACCTCTGTCCTAGTCTCAAATCTCTGGAAGACTGAAACAGGTTTCCCTCAAGAATTCCCCTGTATTTAGCACCATCCATCATTCCTTCAATTCTGACCAGTTTCCCAGTCCCTGCAGATGAAAAACATCCTCACAGCATGATGCTGCCACCACCATGCTTCACTGTGGGGATGGTGTTTTCAGGGTGATAAGAGGTGCTGGGTTTGCACCAGACACACCAAATGAGTTTGCTTATTTTTTCTTTAAGCATGGCTTTTTTAAGGCCAGCTCTATGGAGTGTACGGCTTAAAGTGGTCCTATGGACAGATACTCCAATCTCCACTGTGGAGATTTGCAGCTCCTTCAGGGTTATCTTTGGTCTCTTTGTTGCCTCTCTGATTAATGCCCTCCTTGCCTTGTCCATGAGCCTTGGTGGGTGGCCCTCTCTTGGCTGGTTTGTTGTGGTACCATATTCTTTCCATTTTATAATAATGGATTTAATTGCGCTCCGGGGGATGTTCAAAGTTTCTGATATTTTTTTATAACTCAACCCTGATCTTTACTTCTCCAAAACTTTGTTCCTGACCTGTTTGGAGCGCTCCTTGGTCTTCATGGTGCCTCTTGCTTTGTGGTGCCCCTTGCATAGTGGTGTTGCAGACTGTGGGGCCTTTTAGAACAGGTGTATATATACTGAGATCATGTGACACTTAGA
Organism: Oncorhynchus masou masou; assembly: GCF_036934945.1. Taxonomy (NCBI): domain Eukaryota; kingdom Metazoa; phylum Chordata; class Actinopteri; order Salmoniformes; family Salmonidae; genus Oncorhynchus; species Oncorhynchus masou. Next base: position 58,409,146 of record NC_088243.1, read on the forward strand.
TTGAGCACAGGTGGACTTTATTTAACTAATTATGTGACTTCTGAAGGTTTTTAGGGGCTTCATAGCAAAGGGGTTGAATACATATGCACACACCACTTTTCTGTTTTTATTTTTGGAAACAAGTCATTTTTAAATTTCATTTGACCAATTTGGACTATTTTGTGTATGTCCATTACATGAAATCCAAATAAAAATCCATTTAAATTACAGGTTGTAATGCAACAAAATAGGAAAAACATCAAGGGGGATGAATACTTTTTCAAGGCACTGTATGTATACAAATGTTTTTAAAAAAGCAGGGGTCTAGCCCCCCTTGAGGTTCTTGAGAGAGCAGCCAATGAAGTGAGAGAAGGGAAGAAGTCCATTCGAGCAGCAGCAAGGGATGAGAAAATATACTGAATGACACTGAAAAGGTACTTGGATATCAAAGAAAATGAACATGTACCTGTGTGAGAGGCTCTGATAGAGTAGCAGAGGCACACAAGGTCTTATCTGATGACATGGTGTCTTAGCTTGCTAAACATATGAAGAATATTGAGGACCAGTTTCATGGCCTTTAGTAGCCTCAAATGCAGAAAACTTGCCTATAAATTGGTACATCGAAAACAACATCCCTGTCCCAGACAACTGGTCAAGAAATAAAAGGGTAAGTGATATTGAAGATAGAGCTTTATATCTGAATGTAGGCATACATTGAAGATATACAATACACCACACCCCCATTCCATGAATTAAACTTTACCTACCAGCACCATCACCCACTGTGACAGGACACCGTCACCCACTGTCACAGGACACCGTCACCCACTGTCACAGGACACCTTCACCCACTGTCACCCACAGCATACGTTTTTTGGACAAGATATGCTTTCCAATCTGTTATGTTTACATGAATTCTGATTATTTCGAGGGATACACAACATCATGAAATATATGTAGAGATCTTTGTTTGAAAGAATACTAAACTCAGCAAAAAAATGTCCTCTCACTGTCAACTGCTTTTATTTTCAGCAAACTTAACATGTGCAAATATTTGTATGAACATAACAAGATTCAACAACTGAGACATAAACTGAACAAATTCCATAGATGTGACAGACAGAAATGGAATAATGTGTCCCTGAACAATGGGGGGGTCAAAATCAAAAGTAACAGTCAGTATCTGGTGGGGCCACCAGTTGCATTAAGTACTGCAGTACATCTCCTCCTCATGGACTGCACCAGATTGGCCAGTTTTTGCTTTGAGATGATACCCCACTCTTCCACCAAGGCACCTCCAAGTTCCCGGACCTTTCTGGGGGGATGGCCCTAGCCCTCACCCTCTGATCCAACAGGTCCCAGACGTGCTCAATGGGATTGAGATCCGGGCCCTTCGCTGGCCATGGCAGAACACTGACATTCCTGTCTTGCAAGAAATCACACACAGAACGAGCAGTATGGCTGGTGGCATTGTCATGCTTAAGGGTCATGTCAGGATAAGCCTGCAGGAAGGGTACCACATGAGGGAGGAGGATGTCTTCCCTGTAACGCACAACGTTGAGATTGCCTGCAATGACCACAAGCTCAGTCCGATGATGCTGTGACACACCGCCCCAGACCATGACGGACCCTCCACCTCCAAATCGATCACGCTTCAGAGTACAGGCCTCGGTGTAACGCTCATTCCTTCAACGATGAACGCGAATCCGACCATCACCCCCTGGTGAGACAAAACCATGACTCGTCAGTGAAGTGCACTTTTGCCAGTCCTGTCTGGTCCAGCAACAGTGGGTTTGTGCCCATAGGCGTCGTGATGTCTGGTGAGGACCTGCTGAGCCCTCAGTCCAGCCTCTCTCAACCTATTGCGGACAGTCTGAGCACTGATGGAGGGATTGTGCGTTCCTGGAGTATCTCGGGCAGTTGTTGTTGCCATCCTGTACCTGTCCCGCAGGTGTGATGTTCGGATGTACCGATCATGTGCAGGTGTTGTTACATTTGGTCTGCCACTGCGAGGATGATCAGTTGTCCGTCCTGTCTCCCTGTAGCGCTGTCTCACAGTATGGATATTACAATATATTTCCCTGGCCACATCTGCAGTCCTCATGCCTCCTTGCAGCATGCCTAAGGCACATTCACGCAGATGAGCAGGGACCTTGGGCATTTTTCTTTGGTGTTTTTCAGTCAGAAGAAAGGCCTCTTTAGTGTCCTAAGTTTTCATAACTGTGACCTTAAATGCCTACCGTCTGTAAACTGTTAGTGTTTTAACGACCGTTCCACAGGTGCATGTTCATGAATTGTTCATGGTTCATTGAACAAGCATGGGAAACCGTGTTTAAACCCTTTACAATGAAGATCTGTGAAGATATCTTTGAAAGACAGGGTCCTGAAAAAGGGATGTTTCTTTTTTGCTGAGTTTATATTTCCCTTGACATAGTAATGCGGAATGTAAAAATGTCCTCAACATAACCCACTCTCCCATACAGAATTAAATTGTTTACAAGCAATGGACTAAAACAAGGTTATATTTCAGGTTCTGATGGGGTACGACAGTTGAACTAAGATCAAGATGCATTTTTAAGTTAGATTCTTCAAGAATCAATGTGTATATTTCATTCATTTAAAAGTCCAAATATGGATTTAGCAATCGCTGGTTGCCCCTTTAAGAGAGTGTGGATGTCACACTAGCTCACTATTTTAGCTCGAATCAATGTGGGGCTGTGGGATATGGTAGGGAACTATGTGCCAAATGATTTCTCCCAGGGCAGTATTTCAACCAGGGGAAGGTTTAAGTGGAGCTAGGCTGGAGTATTTTTTTCAGTGCTCTGACTCCTATGGTGCTGGGTTCTATGATGTAGTGGGGGGGGGGGTACAAGACTGTAGAACTGTAGTCCAGTGAGGTCAGAGGGAGTTAGAGGGGGCATGACAACTGGACTAGCAGCAGGGCACTATAAGAAAGTTTAGTTCAAGACAAGGCTCTCTCTCTCTCTCTTGCGTGCGTGCTTGTGTGTGCGTGTGTGTGCTTGTGTGCATGTGTAGTGTAAAGAATTCTAAAGTGGTGCACTTTGTCTTCTTGTCCTCCCACCGCCATTCCCCTCTCCTCTCCTCCATTCCGGCCCTCTCGTGTAAACCATGTGGCAGACCACCTCAGGAGAAAAGATGCGGGACTTTGCCAAAACGCTGAAGAACAAGTTCCGGTCGAAGCAGTACTTTAGCAAGCACCCTCAGCGGGGCTACCTGCCTGTCCAGTCAGTGCTGGAGGCTGAGAACTCTGAGACGTGAGTCATACCTCTACAGATACATACATATGGATAGACAGACTGGCACAGAGAAGACAGGAAACATGATTTGACAGAGGGAGGGAGACTGCTTATATATATGACAGCAATACATTTTCCAATAATATTACGATGTAAGCTTTGTTGGCAGTATTCTATGATGTTGAGGGGAAGGGAGCACTTCTGTTTTGATGCGGTTGGTTGTACATGAGTGGGATTCAATACGTTTTTAAGAAGTAGACACCATGAAGTACCAGTAGTAGAGGTATTAATGATGTTTTTCTGTGTTTTACCAGGCCGTGCTCCTCTCCCAAGCTACCCCATGCAGACACACACAGCAGAATCGAGCACTTCGCTAGCAGGTCGGGTGTTATACGCTCACACACACGCACGCATGCACAAAATAAATACTCCCATCCTACCCTTACTTAACTCCTCTGCCTACTCCAGTCCTGAACCATCTGTCTCCTTCCCTCCTTCCATTCTCCTCACACTCCCCAGTTCTCTCTCCTCAGTCTGATTAAGATATTGATCTGGCTGCATCTTGGCCTGAGCTTTGACTTGAGTGTAGACTGTTGTGCCCAACTGGTATCCTCTCTCTCTTTCTCTCTTTCTTTTTCTCATTCTCACACACACACACACACACACACACACACACACACACACACACACACACACACACACACACACACACACACACACACACACACACACACACACACACACACACACACACACTGAGAAGGGTGCAGTATGTTTGGTCTGGGGTGAGCAGGGGTCACCTGAATGTGGATGTCTGGTGGCATGGTAAAGCATTGTGACAGGGCACTGGGTCCATTGGGTACCTGGTGGATGCCAGAGCAGATCAGTGTCTGTCTGTCAGGGTTACAGAGAGGGCACAGCCAGGGCATGGCAGAGCGGTCTCTCACCCAGGGCAGTCATGCCAATAGCAGAGCAGAGCAGAGCAGGGGATAGATCACTGCACTCTGGGTGTACAGTACAGTATGTTTTATGTGTATTTGTGTGTGTGTGTGTGGGGGGGAAGAATACTACAGGGCACAGATCACTTTCTTGTACTGTATGTGTGATAGTGCTTCTCAGTATTGATCCTCTCTCTCTCTGAACTTCCCTTTCAGTTTCTCTCACACGTATTCACTCTCTTTCTTCTCTCCCAGTCATTCAGATCCATTATTTCTATTGACTGAAATGATATGCTTCTGTTCCCAAGTCCTCTCAAATTTACACTGCATTCGGAAAATGTTCAGACCCTTTTTGCTTTTTCCACATTTCTGTTACGTTACAGCCTCATTCTACAATGGATTTAAAATAAAAAAATCCTCATCAATCTACACATAATACCCCATAATAACAAAGAAAAACAGGTTTATAGAAAAAACTGAAATACCGTATTTACATACGGTATTCAGTATTCAGACCCTTTGCTATAAGGCTCCGGTGCATCCTGTTTCCATTGATCATCCTTGAGATGTTTCTACAAATTGATTGGAGTCCATTTGTGATTGGATATGATTTGGAAAGGCACACACCGGTCTATATAAGGTCCCACAGTTGACAGTGCATGTCAGAGAAAAAACCAAGACATGATGTCAAAGGAATTGTCCGTCGAGCTCCGAGACAGGATTGTGTTGAGGCACAGATCTGGGGAAGGGTACCAAAAACATGTGCAGCATTGAAGGTCCCCAAGAACACGGTGGCCTCCAACATTCTAGCAAATGGCTCCTAAAGGACTCTCAGACCACTCTCAGACCAGGAGGCTTCTTGATGAAGCCAAGATTGAACATTTTGGCCTGAATGCCAAGCGTCACGTCTGGAGGATGCCTGGCACCATCCCTATGGTGAAGCATGGAGGGACTGGAGGGACTCTCGATCCTGACTGGGAGACTAGTCAGGATCGAGAGAAAGATGAACGGAGCAAAGTACAGAGAGAGCCTTGATGAAAACCTGCTCCAGAGCGCTCTAAACCTCAGACTGGGGGGAAGGTTCACCTTCCACCAGGATTAACTGCCTTGTTCAGGTGCAGAACAACAGATTTTTACCTTGTCAGATGGGGATTCAATCTAGCAATCGTTCGGTTACTGGCCCAATGCTCTAACCACTAGGCTACCTGCTGATCCAGTATGGGGTATTGTGTGTAGATTGAGGAGGGATAAAAACTATTTAATACATTTTAGAATAAGGCTGTAATGTAACACAATGTGGAAAAAGGGGTCTGAATACTTTCCGAATGCACTATATTATTCTTCTGACAATTCTAATCATTAATGTTGTCTCGCTCTCTCTCTCTCTTTCTCTCACACTCTCTCACGCTCTCTATCATATACTCTCTCTAGCTCTATCTCTCCCTCACTCTTCAAAAACACATCAAATGAGGGACTATATATATATATAATATATACAGTGACTTGCGAAAGTATTCGGCCCCCTTGAACTTTGCGACCTTTTGCCACATTTCAGGCTTCAAACACAAAGATATAAAACTGTATTTTTTTGTGAAGAATCAACAACAAGTGGGACACAATCATGAAGTGGAACGACATTTATTGGATATTTCAAAAAAATTTAACAAATCAAAAACTGAAAAATTGGGCGTGCAAAATTATTCAGCCCCTTTACTTTCAGTGCAGCTCTGAATGATCCAATGATCTCTGAATGATCTAATGTTAACCTAAATGACTAATGATGATAAATACAATCCACCTGTGTGTAATCAAGTCTCCGTATAAATGCACATGCACTGTGATAGTCTCAGAGGGCCGTTAAAAGCGCAGAGAGCATCATGAAGAACAAGGAAGACACCAGGCATGTCCGAGATACTGTTGTGAAGAAGTTTAAAGCCGGATTTGGATACAAAAAGATTTCCCAAGCTCTAAACATCCCAAGGAGCACTGTGCAAGCGATAATATTGAAATGGAAGGAGTATCAGACCACTGCAAATCTACCAAGACCTGGCCGTCCCTCTACACATTCAGCTCATACAAGGAGAAGACTGATCAGAGATGCAGCCAAGAGGCCCATGATCACTCTGGATGAACTGCAGAGATCTACAGCTGAGGTGGGAGACTCTGTCCATAGGACAACAATCAGTCGTATATTGCACAAATCTGGCCTTTATGGAAGTGGCAAGAAGAAAGCCATTTCTTAAAGATATCCATAAAAAGTGTCGTTTAAAGTTTGCCACAAGCCACCTGGGAGACACACCAAACATGTGGAAGAAGGTGCTCTGGTCAGATGAAACCAAAATTGAACTTTTTGGCAACAATGCAAAACGTTATGTTTGGCGTAAAAGCAACACAGCTCATCACGATGAACACACCATCCCCACTGTCAAACATGGTGGTGGCAACATCATGGTTTGGGCCTGCTTTTCTTCAGCAGGGACAGGGAAGATGGTTAAAATTGATGGGAAGATGGATGGAGCCAAATACAGGACCATTCTGGAAGAAAACCTGATGGAGTCTGCAAAAGACCTGAGACTGGGACGGAGATTTGTCTTCCAACAAGACAATGATCCAAAACATAAAGCAAAATCTACAATGGAATGGTTCAAAAATAAACATATCCAAGTGTTAGAATGGCCAAGTCAATGTCCAGGCCTGAATCCAATCGAGAATCTGTGGAAAGAACTGAAAACTGCTGTTCACAAATGCTCTCCATCCAACCTCACTGAGCTCGAGCTGTTTTGCAAGGAGGAATGGCAAAAAATTTCAGTCTCTCGATGTGCAAAACTGATAGAGACATACCCCAAGCGACTTACAGCTGTAATCGCAGCAAAAGGTGGCGCAACAAAGTATTAACTTAAGGGGGCTGAATAATTTTGCACGCCCAATTTTTCAGTTTTTGATTTGTTAAAAAAGTTTGAAATATCCAATAAATGTCGTTCCACTTCATGATTGTGTCCCACTTGTTGTTGATTCTTCACAAAAAAATACAGTTTTATATCTTTATGTTTTAAGCCTGAAATGTGGCAAAAGGTCGCAAAGTTCAAGGGGGCCGAATACTTTTGCAAGGCACTGTATATTTATCCACCCCTCCCCCATCATTGTCCCGTCCCAAAGTAATGAAACATCTAATTACTATCAGAAGTGTCAGAACTGCCATACAGCTATATTAAAGGTCCCTGAGGCTGTCCTCATAGAAGAGTGTTTGTCTGTCCATTCAGTCAAATGAGGGGTGTTCATGTTAATCCAGGTTAATAATATTGTGTCCCAGAGGAAGATTGTGGGTATTTGATGTTTTGGTTGCCTCTTAAGGGACAGATTTTCTGGCGTACCCCACACACATGCACCGAGGTGCCAGTGGATAGCTCTCCTTTCATCATAAGTACAGACTCCAGTTCTGAGAGAGGAATGGAGAGAGGGAGGGGTAGAGGGAGAGGCAAGTGGAGGGAGAGAGATGGCCTGGGGATGCGAGGGAGGGAGCGAGAGAGAACACTCCACATAGGACTCCTATAGGAATTGACTCACTCACAAATTCCCTCATCTTCATGACTGCCAAGTCTACGGCTTTCACACGGAATACACACATGCGCACGTACATACACACAGTCTCATTCTCACAGTTTCACACACAACTCACATACAGATTCACACACACACACACGCACACACACACGCACACACACACACACGCACGCACGCGCGCACACACACACACACACACACACACACACACACACACACACACACACACACTCACACACATTTACAACCATGCGACCCAACCTTGCACCCCTTTCACCCTCCAGTCCCCTTGGGGGTTAGTGACCTTCTCCATCCCCTCCTGCTGTAGTCCCTAGCTGGGGTGCGGGTCACTCTCCTTTCTACCCTGCCTTCTGGTCCTATGAATGAATGACCTGACTGATCGAGTAAAGGGCTGTCAGCCATAGAGGCCAGGTCTGGCCACAGTGAGAGTGGATGTCCTGTACCCTCTCTTTCTTGGTGGAAGGGGCATAAGGATGCAATATGGATCCCTCTGACAAGCGTCAATCCATTCTCATCCTTCTTTCCTGTCCCTCCAGCCGTCCATTAGTAAATTAGTTTTGGTGGTGGTGGTGGTTAGCGTGTGTGTGTGAGTGTGTGTGTTTGGGGAGCTGGAGTAGCATGAGGCACTTAGCACATTTCATTAGTATCTCTGGCGGAGTCTGTACGTGTCTGATGGTTCCAACACAGCCCTCCTGGCAGCTCCCTCAGAAGGCCATTCCCACTGCTGAGAGAGTGAAGTGCGCTGAGAGAGAGAAGTGCGCTAAAAGCAAACTTCTCCCTATTCAGCTGCCTGGTAAAACGGGAGGAGGAGATGACAGTTTGTAGCAGTGTGGGAGCTGTCCATAGTGCTGAAAAAGTTAGTCCCTATCCATGGCGTTGAACTGCCAATCATCTCATCCACATTGTAACAGGGTAGAAGGAGAAGAGCAGCGTGGGAGCTGTCCATGGTGCTGAAGATTTACAGTCCCTATCCATGGTGCTGAACTGCCAATCGTCTCAACCCCATTGTAACAGGGTAGAAGGAGAAGAGCTGTGCGGTAGCTGTTCGTGGTGCTGAAATACCGCACTACAGCGCTGTACTGAATAGCTCTTCTTGGAAGGGAAAACCTCTCCTCTTTCAAAAGATCTCTCTCTCTCTCTCTCTCTGTGTGTGTATGTGTGTGTGTTTTCCTGTGGTCCAGGTTGGCGGAGATGGAGAACCAGAATTGTTCCTTCTTCACGGATAGTCTGTCGCCTGATGAGAGTCTGTGAGTACACTGCCACCTCCTCCACACACTGAACCCTTTCATTACAGCCGAGGCCCTGCTCTGAAATATGTAGTGTGTGCGTGTGTGTGTGTGTGTGTGTGTGTGTGTGTGTGTGTGTGTGTGTGTGTGTGTGTGTGTGTGTGTGTGTGTGTGTGTGTGTGTGTGTGTGTGTGTGTGTGTGTGTGTGTGTGTGTGTGTGTGTGAGGGAGTGTGTCGGCATGTGTGTACCTGTGTGTGTGTACCTGTGTGTATGCCCCTGTGTGTGTGCACACACATTCAGGGGAGGCTGGGCAATCACATAAAGAAATCAGTAAGTTAATGAAAATGACCCATGGCAATGCATACTCCCCCTTCATCATATAAAAGTCTTTGTGATTAAAGACTGTGGCAGTGGGAACAAATAGAAAGGGCTGCTGCACAGGAGACCAGAGGAAGAGGAGAGGGTGACTGAAACAAAAACTGGAGGGTGGGGGAAGAAGGGGGGGGGGGGTGAGTAGTAGCTTTGGTTGAATCAATCAGGTGAACCCCTCACTAAGGAATGCTATAAACCAACTCAATTCATGAAAGGGCCTGGTCGCTGAGGTGTTGGCCCTGATCAAAGGCTTTGGCTGAGAGAGAGGGAGACAGAGAGAAAGAGAGAGAGATTACATATATATATCTGTGTGTGTGTGTGTGTGTGTGTGTGTGTGTGTGTGTGTGTGTGTGTGTGTGTGTGTGTGTGTGTGTGTGTGTGTGTGTGTGTGTGTGTGTGTGTGTGTGTGTGTGTGTGTGTGTGTGTGTGTGTGTGTGTGTAGGGTGTGTCGGCATATATATATATAGGGTTTTGGGGGTGAGACAAGTGTGTGTGTTTTCATGATGCGCACTCACTTACTGCTGTAAGAAAAATGCATTTTCCAACCAAGGTAGTGACCTTGATCAAAGGGGTTACTGTGTGTGTTTTCGTGTCTAGAGAAATAGTGAGAGAGTGTTTGTATTTACGTGTGTGTGTATTCATCTGTGTCTTTGTTCACGTCAGTGTGTGTATTCATTTCTGTGAATACGTGTGGGTGTGTTCCTGTCTGCGTGTGTGTCTGTGTGTGTCTGTGTGTGTGTGTGTGTGTGTGTGTGTGTGTGTGTGTGTGTGTGTGTGTGTGTGTGTGTGTGTGCACATGTGTATTTGCTAAATAGAGAGGGTAATGGCATGTTGTGTGAGGCTGCTAGTTTAATGTGATTGTTTGTATAGTTGCTCTGTGTGCTGCTGCCTGCGAGTTCTTGGCTGTGTGTCTCTGTGCTGTTGGAAGACTATTCTCTTTGCCACCGTGGCTATGTGTGTCGCAAGTGTTTTGGGTGCTGTGTTCTTATCAGTAGGGCCACTACTCTGTCTCTGCTGCTGAGTCCCCTCTTTCTTATGCCACTACTTTTTCATAGAATTTCTTAAGACTGTCTTGAATTTCTTAAGACTGCCGGTGTGCTTGTGCTGATGTGCGTCTATCCTGCCGGTGTGTCTGTTGCTGTGTGTGTGTGTCTGTTGCTGTGTGTGTGTGTCTGTTGCTCTCTGTGTGTCTGTTGCTCTCCGTGTGTCTGTTGCTGTCATTGTGTCTGGTGCTGTCAGTGTGTCTGGTGCTGTCCGTGTGTCTGGTGCGTGCTGTCCGTGTGTCTGTTGCTGTCATTGTGTCTGGTGCTGTCAGTGTGTCTGGTGCTGTCCGTGTGTCTGGTGCGTGCTGTTCGTGTGTCTGTTGCTGTCATTGTGTCTGGTGCTGTCAGTGTGTCTGGTGCTGTCCGTGTGTCTGGTGTGTGCTGTCCGTGTGTCTGCTGCTGTCATTGTGTCTGGTGCTGTCTACTGCTACTGCTTTGTTGCCTGTGCTGCTGTGTGGCTGTGCTGTCTGTCTGCTCTGTACCAGTGTGTCAATGGCTCGGTGCTGCTCTGTGCTTTTCCTGTCCTGTCCTGTGCCGTCTTGTCTGTGGCTGTGCTGCGGCTCAGTGTGCTGAGTGTCTCCTTTGCTGTGTTATGTGGGGGACTCAGGGATGAAGATCAGTACCTCCTGCGTCACTCCAGCCCCGGCACCCTGGACCAGGACTCCCCCAGCGGACAGCAGATGCTGCTGATCCACCTGGACTGTCAGGACAAGGACGAGCTGCAGAGAACGCTAGCCCGTCTGGAGAATGAGAACCGGTGAGAAAACATAACCTTTAGGTTTTAGAACCGTTTGGTCTTATAATCTTTAGAACTGGAACCTTTCGGCCTCATTTCAGTCCTATAATCTTTTGGTCTTAGAACCTTTAGGACCTATAACCTTTTGGTCTTAGAACCTTTAAGACCTATAATCTTTTTGGTCGTAGAACCTTTAGGACCTATGACCTTTTGGTTGTAGAACCTTTAGGATTTAGAGCTGTTAGGTCCTGGAAGCTTACAGGGCCACTACCAAGGCTATCATAATCAATTATATTATGCTTCTGGCACCAAATGTGAGAACTACACATTGGTAGTGGATGACATGAGTGCCGCCAGACAAGGTTAAGCGCTTTGAGACCTAGTTAAAAGTGCTATGTAAATGTAACAATTGTTATTATGATCATAGTTTACAATGCCCTTCCCAAGTCATAAACACACCACACACAGACTACAAAGTGCACCTGTTAAAGCAGTGGCCCATAAAATACCCAGCTTTTTCATGTCCTCAAAGCGTCCACATAATCACAACACAAATGGAACACTGCTGGGAGTTTATTGACCAAACTCAGCAATACAATCAACACCCGAACATGTCAGAGAGTAAGCATGGAGAACCAACTCCCAAAAGAAAACGAGACTCCTCGATGCACATAAACAATTTATGCTTTTCACCATCGGGAATAAGTGCAGAAACTGACTTGCGAAAGTCGATAAATTATAAACTGGGCATACATGATCTAATCAGTAAAGATACAGTGCGTTCTGAAAGTAAGACTCCTTGACTTTTTCCACAATTTGTAACGTTACAGCCTTATTTTAAAATGGATAAAGCAAAACAATAAAAGCCTTATTTACATAAGTATTCAGACCCTTTGCTATGAGACACGAAATTGATATCAGGCGCATCCTGTTTTCCATTGATCATCCTTGAAATGTTTCTACAACTTGATCTGTGGTAAATTCAATTGATTGGACATGATTTGGAAAGGCACAGACCTGTCTATATAAGGTCCCACAGTTGACAGTGCATGTCAGAGCAGAAACCAAGCCATGAGGTCGAAGGAATTGTCCGTAGAGCTCCGAGACAGGATTGTGTTCGAGGCACAGATCTGGAGAAGGGTACCAAAAAATGTCTGCAGCATTGAAGGTCCCCAAGAACACAGTGGCCTCCATCATTCTTACATGGATAAAGTTGGGAACCACCAAGACTCTTCCTAGAGCTGTCCACCTGGCCAAACTGAGCAATCGGGGGAGAAGGGCCTTGGCCAGGGAGGTGACCAAGAACCCGATGGTCACTCTGACAGAGCTCTAGAGTTCCTCTGTGGAGATGGGAGAACCTTACAGAAGGACAACCATCTATTGACCCTAAGCACACAGCCAAGACAACTCAGGAGTGGCTTCGGGACAAGTCTCTGAATGTCCTTGAGTGTGCCTGCCAGAGCCTGGACTTGAACCCAATTGAACATCTCTGGAGAGACCAGAGCAACGCTCCACATCCAACCTGACAGAGCTCGCGAGGATCTGCAGAGAAGAATGGGAGAAACTCCCCAAATACAGGTGTGCCAAGCTTGTAGCGTCATACCCAAGAAGACTCAAGGCTATAATCACTTAAAAGGTGCTTTAACAAAGTACTGAGTAAGGGGTCTGAATACTTATGTAAATGTGATATTTCAGTTTTTTAAAGTTTTTAAAAACCTGTTTTTGCTTTGTCATTATGGGGTACTGTGTGTAGATTGATGAGGGGGGGAAACGATGTAATCAATTTTAGAATAAGGCTGTAACGTAACAAAATGTGGAAAAAGTCAAGGGTCTGAATAGTTTCTGAATGTATTGTAACTGTATATAATACAATTTAGGTGAGGGCGTTGGAAATTATTTTGTCGGTTAATCTGCTTCTGTTCTGTGAGTGGCACTGTTTGCTCTTTTTGAAGGGTGTGTCCCAGGTCTCTCGGGGACCCTGGGATCTGGGGGCATGGGGGTGGTCAGCCGGTCTCCGGGACGACAACCCAACTTGGGATGGGGGGAGGTTTTAGCAGGTGGAATAGTGGAGAACAATTGAAGGTTTACTTAGTAGCAATGCAAATATCATGGTACAGCTATATGGCCACTCAACCATCATGGTACTTTTTAATGGTAAGTTACAAACATATATTATGATAAATATTATTGAAACTTTTATTTTGTTAAGTTAAATGGTGAAATAAGTATAGCCAGTTATTATTGTAATGGCTTAGCAGATTGTATTTACCTGGCTAAAAGAGAAGTAATATAATATCTATTATTTACAGGAAACTCATTCAGCAATTTTAGATGAAGTTGTGTGGAGAAAGGACTGGGGAGTGCGAAATACTTCTCCCTTCAGCAACTCAAAAGGGGTGGTGATCTTAATTTTGATCCGAATATGCAAATTGTCCATACAGATCCGCAAGGTAGATGGATGATTTTAAATATGTTACTGGACCATAAACAGATTTGTCTCATTAATCTATACAGTCCAAATAATGATGATCCACACTTCTTTGAAAATATATATATGTAACGGCAGATTTCCTCCTCTTCATCTGAACACCAAAACGCAGCGTGGTAAGTGTCCATATCGTTTATTATAAAACATCAACTGAACACTAAGAACTACAAAGCAATACATGTGAACATGAACGAAAACCAAACCAAAACAGTCCTGTGTGGTGACAAACAGACACAGAAACAAACACCCACAAACCAACAGTGAAACCCAGGCTACCTAAGTATGATTCTCAATCAGAGACAACTAATGACACCTGCCTCTGATTGAGAACCATACTAGGCCAAAACAGAAACCAAACATAGAAACACAAAACATAGACTGCCCACCCCAACTCACGCCCTGACCATACTAAATAAAGACAAAACAAAGGAAATAAAGGTCAGAACGTGACAATATATCATAATTTATAAAACCTACAAGTAATACAATACTATGATGGAGGGAGACTATAATACAGTTTTAAATATCTCAATGGGCTGTAAAGGAAATCACACTACAAACTATCACCCTCATGCACTTTAGGAAAATCACAAATATCATGGATACATTGAAACTAGTGGATATATGAAGGCTTAAATACCCTGACCCAGTGAGATATACGTGGCAGAGACTCAATCAAGCTAGTCGTCTTGACTACCTTCTTATGTAATTCTCGCTGGCACCAAAAGTTAAAAAATGGTTGCTAGGGGACAAAATGTGGTTGGACCGTCAAATAATTGGCATGTCCATTACTCTTACAGAATTTCCACGCATGTGAGGATATTGCACATTTTATCAAAGCCTATTGAATGATAACTTGTTTTTTTAACTAGGGCAGAAGAATTTATAACAGACTTTTTCCGACATGACATAGGTAAAGCAGATCCGCTTATTGTATGGGATACTTTTAAATGTGCCTTTAGAGGCCATGCAATTCAGTACTCATCTCTAAAACAACAGCAATTTAGGTCAAAAGAGTTCATATTAACAAAGGAAATAGAAGGACTAACAATACAGACGAATAGCAATAAAACGTTAAAGGAAAAACAAAAAGAAAAGGAGGAAATTATTCAAGAAAGAGCAAATGTAATTTATTCGAAAAATTATGCAAAATGTATGGAATATGGAGAAAAATGCACCAAATTATTTTTGAATCTTAAACATAGAAATGCTACCAAAAATGATTTACTGCAACTTGATTTACTGAAAGCGGAGTACTTTAAGCATATGTTTTCCATTCAGTCTCCTCCATCTCCATGGATTTTTTTTCTATTAACAAGATAAAATGAACAGCCTTACAGAAAGACTAATGTGAAGGTCAAATTACAGAGGAGAATCTTCTTGATGCAATTAAGTCTGTGAAAACTCCAGGGCTGGATGGCATACCAGTTGAGGTATACCAAACATTTTTTGATGTACTCAGAGGACCGTTATTAGCATGTTTTAACCACTCACATAACAAATGCTAAATGATCAGATACTCAACAAAAGGTACTGAATTCATTATTACTGAAACAAGACCCAAGTGGTAAATATAAAGATCCAGTCCATGAAAAAAAATTGGAGGCAAAATTCAAGGCGCATAGAATTAAAAAGTTATTGTTGGATATTATTCATCCTAATCAAGCAGGTTTTTTACATGGATGATACATTGGAGATTATATAAGACAAGTACGGGACACAATAGAAAACCAGGCCTGGTTTTCATAGCTGACTTTGAAAAGGCTTTTGATGAAGTACGACTGGAATTTCTACATAACATTTTGGAGAATCTCTTGTAATCTCAATGGGTTAAAGTTATGTAATAGTAACCCTATGCCTAAAATAGTAAATAATGGCTACTTCTTCGATAGTATAAAACTGTCAAGAGGAGTAAAACAAGGTTGCCCATTATCCGCATATCTATTTATGATGGCCATTGAAATGTTAGCTATTAAAAATCAGATCCAACAGTAATATCAAGGGGCTAGAAATCCAGGCCTAAAAAACATAGTGTCATTGTACGCCGATGAGTCATGTTTTCTTTTAAATCCACAATTTGGATCCCAGCACAGCCTCATCAAAGATCTAGATACTTGTTCTAACCTCTCTGAATTACAACCAAATTCTGATAAGTGTACTATATTAAGTAGTATGTAAACAAAGCCAACATTTGATAGAAGATTTCCTTTTCCCATCCACTTAATTTGACATCAGAGGCAACCTTCATAGGTATGATTCATCTGAATTATTATCTTTTTGTATTTTCTGCATGTCCCTGACCTTTTGGCCAGCACACACACACACGCGCGCACGCACACGCGCACACACACACACGCGCGCGCACGCACACACACACACACACACACATGTTAATTTGCTTTCCTTCTGTCCTTGGTGAATAATACATTAATGATGCTAGATTAATACCATATATACACACAGCCCTTGGATGTCTGAAACCTTGACCCAGTTTGGTATTATTTCTGTTTTTCCCATTTTATGATGAGGTATATCCCTGTGTGTTCCTCATCTAGCACTAGGAGTTGTCCTCCTTTATTCTAATTGGCCTATAGGACCCCAGGTCATATGTTGTAAACTGGGCTTGACCCCCAAAAATCTGACAAAAACATGTTTGCTCACCGTGAGTGTGGAGGTCGTGACTGTCTACTTTGTAAGAATGCTCCTGTGGTGGAATTAGTACCGTCATCCCATGCCTCAACTGTCTTTGCTCTGGGAAAATTGGTAAGGACATAGAATACCACACAATACCGCTGCTCTGAAAATCAATTTTTTTATTGTCTGTGTGAATTTTATAGAGACAGGCAGTCTGTCTCCATAGAGACAGAAATAGATTATGAGCTGTGAAAGTTTGTCAAACTTGTCAAACTTGAGTTAACTTCGACCAACAGTTCAATGAAATCGCAACCCAATTAAATATCTGTTTGCATATAGTGTATGTTATGTTTAGTGATTGTTAACACATTCATACCATGTCTGGTGATAATTATCTGCTCATTATTTGAGTTGACAATGAACATATGCTCAATGAGCAGACAGTGAACATAAGGACTATGAGCAGACAGTGAACATATGGACTATGAGAAGACAGGGAACATATGGACTATGAGCAGACAGTGAACATATGGACTATGAGTAGACAGTGAACATATGGACTATGAGCAGACAGTGAACATATAGACTATTAGCATATGGACTATGAGCATATGGACTATGAGCAGACAGTGAACAACATATGGACTATGAGCAGACAGTGAACATATAGACTATGAGCAGACAGTGGACATATGGTCTATGAGCATATGGACTATGAGCAGACAGTAAACATATGGACTATGAGCAGACAGTGAACATATAGACTATGAGCAAACAGTAAACATATGGACTATGAGCAGACAGTAAACATATGGACTATGAGCAGACAGTGAACATATAGACTATGAGCAGACAGTGAACATATGGTCTATGAGCATATGGACTATGAGCAGACAGTAAACATATGGACTATGAGCAGACAGTGAACATATGGACTATGAGCATATGGACTATGAGCAGACAGTGAACATATGGACTATGAGCAGACAGTAAAGATATGGACTATGAGCAGACAATGAACAACATATAGACTATGAGCAGACAGTGAACAACATATGGACGCTTTAGCAGACATCTCACAGTATTTACTATCGTAGCTTATTGTGGCCAGTGTGTGTGTCAGTGAAACTCCCAGCTCTTTAAAATGCTGTTTGCTGATGTCCTCTCTGTCCTCCCTCCTATTCCCAGGGTGCTGCAGGGGGAGTGGCGGCGACTGAAGTGGAGGCATGAGGAGGCGGCGGCAGCACCCCAGCTGACGGAGGGGGGTGAGGGGTGTCCGGGATCGCCCACGGGGGGCCAGCAGGACGAGGAGCTCCTGGCTGAGGCGAGGGTCCTTCGGCAGCACAAGACTCGCCTAGAGACACGAATGCAGATCCTGGAGGACCACAACAAACAGTTGGAGTCCCAGCTGCAGAGGCTACGAGAGTTATTGCTGCAGGTAGGGAGGGAGGAAGGAGAAAAAAGTGGTAAGAAAGATGAAGGAAAGAAAGAAAAGATGAGTTGGAAAAGAGGGGAGGGAGAGGTGGGGTAGAGAACATCTCTAGTAAATAGAAAAAGACTAATGACAAACTGCAGGTATAGAGACAGGAAGGGGGATAGATACCACGAGAGACAGAGGGAAATACCTACGGTAAGGAGAGAAAGAGAGAGGGGGATAGACTCAAGAGGGATTAAGAAGCAGAATGATATGGGACTGACACTAAACAGAAGAGAGAAAGGGGAATAGCAAAGATAGTGACTGGATTGAGAGAAAATATGACACCGCTGTTGAGGAATATGAATGTGCAAATGAGGAATAGAGAGAGGGAGAGGAAGAGGGAGAGGAAGAAATGAAAGCTAATTTGTACTGCTGCACTAGGGGAGAGAGAGAAAGAGAGAGTGACAGAAAGACATTTCCTCATGTGAAAAGACTTTGCAAATTGGGAATAGAGAGGAGATTGAAAGAGAGACTGATTTAGTGGAAAGAGGGGAATGGGAAGAGAGGGACAGAATACCAAACATTCTAAAACATATATCGATTTTAACTTCCTGTACACTTCTATGAACCTCCCAACCATATAATGCATTATCTTCCTAAGAAATAATCCTGCACATACGCTCTTTATATGAGTGTGTTTATCGTTCCAACATGAAGTGATGGAACAGGGAAAGTGGTGGAGTGGGGGTGGGTAGTCGACTCGGTGTCAACCGTCAACCTCTGTTTTCATCTCTGTAGAAAGTAGATCTTCGTTTGTTCATCATGGAACTAGGTCTGAATCCCCAGCCAACGATGCCTTCAGTTTCACTGGAACACTTTGACTTATTTAGTGCATCTACACTACATGTTTACTGTATCCTTCAACCCCAACACGCTCCAAGAAACGTTTGTGCTTTTCTGAAGTAGCTGTCAAAAGGAGAATTCTGTTGGGATTGATGACACTATTTATTTTCCAACAGCCCAAAGATGACTCGGAGGCCAACGGTTCGGAACCTTCATCCCTGTCATCTCCGGTGTCAGGGGGAGGCCGTCAGGGGGACGGACCCAGTAGAGAGACCACAGACACAGAGGCCGCGGGTGAGCTACTAAGACAAACATTCCCAAATAGTAGGTCAGGTCTCACTGGTGGGGTGCAAGTTCCAAGAAATACCTCCTGGAATAATGACTGGAAAAAAAACATTGTTTTGCTCATTCTGTGGGCCACAACAACATTAGTTCAGACAGAATGGAATGATCGAGTGTTCCGTTGTCGCTCATCTCTCTCTGTGTGATGCTGTGTGTGCCAGGAGATGGAGATGAGGATCATGAACAGGACACTGTGCAGCAGCTGCAGGAGGTCATAGAGCAGCTGAGAAACGTCTTCCCTTCAGAACCTGGTGAGCCGCGGACCCTACAGACCTGAGACAGAGAACCAGAACCACGAACCTGATGAAGACACACATAGATTTTTCCTGAGGGGGTCTCAGGGTTATCGTAATTCTGAATGATGTACTGTATACATGCCCCAGTTGGTAGAGCATGGCACTTGCAATGCCAGGGTGGTAGGTTTGATTCCCATTGGGGACCAGTATGAAAAAAGCATGAAAATGCATTAACTCACTACAGTAAGTTGATCTGGATAAGAGCATCTGCCAAATGGCTCAAATGTTGTTATTTTTTTTTAAGTAAAATGAGACTGATACAAGTTTGAAATGAACTTTGAAGACAGTGATACAGAATCACCTTGAACAGAGGCGGAAACAAGATAAGGAATGCCTGAGGAGTGTCTAGAAAGATAAGCTACACAAGTTCTTATCTCAGTGGGGAACTACAGTATAGGTGCCTGATTCATTGCCTTTAATATCTATTGGGCCTCAAGGCTACCAGAGTTAAGGTCAATCCAGTGTTTCTACAGCCAAACCCTCATCTGTTAGTACAAATGTGGCTATTCTGCATGTGTTCTAAAACACATCCTCTTCACTCTTAATGGACACTTTCTTTTCCTCTCTCCTCTTCCAGGAGCAACGTCACTCATCTAACCTAGGGCGGGGCCTGGAGTGCAGAGTGATGCCTGATGGGATGCCTGATGGCCCGTGCCCCATATAGCTGCCGTCAGAGAGCTGACCCCTCTCCCTCACCCCTGTGGGAGCCAAAGGCTAACGGCTAATGCCAACGTCCAGGACCAGCCGCGCACTATGCTAACAAGCTAAGGCTAATGGATAATGTTAGCGGTGCAGCCAGACACTGTGTTAACCAGCTAAGGAAGCTAACGGCTAATGTTAGCAGCCCAGCCAGGCAGAAACTGTGTTAGCTATGGCTAACGCTAGCAGCCCAGCCAAGACACTGTGCTAACCAGCGTCTGTGTAGTTGCCCGGAGGTGTGAAGCCTTATATCTGTACAGCACAAGGACATTCCACGAAAATGACTTTGACACAATGCAAAAACGGTTGGGGATTTTCCCCATGTTTTGTTCTGTCCGAGTGCCAGTAACTGTGTGCTCCTCTCAGTATGTATGTGTGTTTTCCTTATTCCCCCCAATGCGTTTCAAACTTCTCTTTTTTATGGGGCGTTCATGTGCATCACTGTTGATTTGGGCCAGGTTGGCTGCATTTCATGCGGCTGTGATTGGGTGGCTGTGGCAGCCGTACCCCGAGCAGAACAGAGCAGATTGCCGGGTAGCCAGCGGGACCCACAACAAGCTTATTGACACTGTGGGACTGACACATCATCAGTAAAACCCAATGATTTATTTAAGACAGCCAAAGTGCCCCCCAGGCCAGGCAGCCATGCTTCTGTGCACTGTGAGTTTCACTGCTTCCATCACATGCAGCACACAGACACACGTACGCATTGTTTCAGATGAACGCTCATTCTGTACTAACACACATTCATATCACACAGGAATACAAAAGACAGATACACACACACACACACACACACACACACACACACACACACACACACAGCCACACAAACGCTTACACCCACGAGCAGTGGAGCGAGATTGGCTGTGAATATGCCTCGTAGTGTTCAGAAAGAAGGTCTCGAGTCGAGGCTAATTTGTATCATGGCTAAGTGTGTTTATCTGAGAAAGCGTCTAGCATTAAATGCCGGGCCCTCCACTGTGGACTCTGGCTCCTCTCTCCCACTGTGCACAGATGGGGAGGCAGGGTGCCCAAGCCCCACCCCCCACATTAACCCAGCGGCCCAATTCCAAATCAACTCTTAGCCCTTTCTACATGGCACATCATCTGAAATGATCAGATAAGCAATATGCTAATAACTTAATTCCCTCTGCTGGGTGGAAGGCTCACCATATTTCTTCTATAAACATTTCAGGAGTACACAAATGCCTAGGATAGTAGGAGCTAGAGTCTGATATGGGGTTGGGCTACCATCACACCAGGATCATGTGACAATCCAGGCAGAGGACAGTCTATTTGCCTTAAACCCAAACAGAGCCCGTCACGGTCTAATACGTGTGTTTTCATGCTGCTACCTGAAACATTATTGAGCAGAGCCCTGGCTCCCACTTTCCAGCTCTTCTTTTCTCTTTTTATGCTTGTGGCCAGATGTTAAAGTACTGGCTCAGTGTGTTCACTCAGCGTTTTCACAATCAGAGGACAAGATTGGATCAGTGGGGTGTTGTGGGTGGATGTGGATTTCATACAAGGTGAGATTCAGTTTAGGGGTCTGGGGCCATTTTGCATTGTATTTGTGGATTTAGAGAGGCTTTAAGAGTATGGAAAGGGAAGACGGTGGGAATTCACAGCGCTAGAGCGGCCTAGCTGGGGTCAAATAGGGTTTTCTGGAGGTGTGGAGGGAGGACGGATGGAAGGTGGAAGGGAGGCTCGGAGGGGGGTGGAGATCTGAGAGACAAGAGGAAGAAATGGTCCGTTCATCACTCCTGGGCTGAGCTGAAAGGAGCGATCCACTATGATGTGCTTGCCACAGCAAATCTCCAGAAAGAGACAGACAGGAGGTGAGTTATTTCCTGGGAAAGAGGAACGATGCTCTGGGTTTATTATGTAGCATACCACTTCCATAACCATAAAGTTATTACACCCACATTCGCAGGGAGACATGATGCGAATGGTTTTGAATAATCCAGAGAACGTTCTGACCTTATTGGCCAAGAACAAGATGTGTTTGAATCCCATCTCGGGATTCGTTAGGCTTTATCCCCTCCAGGCGCCAACGTTCACATTTGACATCGTTGAGCGCCGCTGTGCCTGTCTTGTTTGTTTTGATGCCGTTGCTAGGGAACTGTCCCCCAAGGACACGGCGCTGCAGGTCGTGAGTCGGCAAGGTGGGGCGCCGTCCATAATGGAAATGCTAATAACCATATGGGGAAGAGAGAGTGCCTCGTTTCCATACCTCCCCCTGTCCTCCCCCACCTTAATGAGGCCTGCCACTGTTTAGTGTTTAGCTGGCATACAGTAGATAGTCGTTATCATCTGTTCTACCTTTTTCAAGCGCCGACTTCCTTTCTTACTTAACATGTCAGGATCCAGGAACAAAGAAGCGCTCGAGTGGGAGAAAAAAACACACAAAGAAATGTTAACTCTTTGGAAACTCTTTAATGTTATACATCTCATTACACCTTGATGAGCCACCCTGAACATAGAGTACTTGAGGCTATGACTATATGCAGCAGCGGCCACATCACATCTCTCTCTGTGTGTGAAATAATGCATCTATTGAACTATAGCTGGGGATAGAGGTTTGGCCTAGAAACCAAAAGGAACTACCCATAGGTCCTGTAGACCTATAGAAATGTTTTGTGTATTTTGGACGATAGTGAGGTATGAGAGGCAAGGTGGAATGAATGATTACACCACTGTGGCAGGCAGTTCGTCAGACAGAACTACAGTTGAAGTCGGCAGTGAACCTACACTTAGTTTGGAGTCATTAGAACTCGTTTTTCAACCACTCCACAAATTTCTTGTTAACAAACTATAGTTTTGGCAAGTCGGTTAGGTAATTTTTCCAAATGTTGTTTACAGACAGATTATTTCACTGTATCACAATTCCAGTCAGTCAGAAGTTTACATAGACTAAGTTGACTGTGCCTTTAACCAGCTTGGAAAATTCCAGAAAATAATGTCATGTCCTAAGAAGCTTCTGATTGGCTAATTGACATCATTTGAGTCAATTGGAGGTGTACCTGTGGATATATTTCAAGGCCTACCTTCAAACTCAGTGCCTCTTGGCTTGACATCGTGGGATAATCAAAAGAACTCAGTCTGGTGCGAAAAGTGTAAATCAATCCCAGAACAACAGCAAAGTACCTTGTGAAGATGCTGGAGGAAACAGGTACAAAAGTATCTATATCCACAGTCAAACACCAAGAACACCATACCAACTGTGAAGCATGGGGTGGCAACATGTTGTGGGGGTGCTTTGCTGCAGGAAGGACTGGTGCACTTTACAAAATAGATGGCATCATGAGGTAGGGAAATTATGTGGATATATTGAAGCAACATCTCAAGACATCAGTCAGGAAGTTAAAGCTTGGTCGCAAATGGGTCTTCCAAATGGATAATGACCCCAAGCATACTTCCAAAGTTGTGGCAAAATGGCTTAAGGACAACAAAGTCAAGGTATTGGAGTGGCCATCACAAAGCCCTGACCTCAATCCTATAGAAAATGTGTGGGCAGAACTGAAAAGCATGTGAGAGCAAGGAGGCCTACAAACCTGACTCAGTTACACCAGTTCTGTCAGGAGGAATGGGCCAACATTCACCCAACTTATTGTGGGAAGCTACCTGAAACATTTGACCCAAGTTACAACATTTAAAGGCAATGCTACCAAATACTAATTGAGTGTATGTAAACTTCTGACCCACTGGGACTGTGATGAAATAAATACAAGTTGAAATAAATCACTCACTCTACTAGTATTCTGACATTTCACATTCTTAAAATAAAGTGGTGATCCTAACTGACCTAAGACAGGGAATTTTTACTATGATTAAATGTCAGGAATTGTGAAAAACTGAGTTTAAATCCATTTGGCTCAGGTGTATTTAAACTCCCGACTTCAACTGTATATACAGTGGCAGGGAAAAGTATGAATAGGTCATCGAATTTGATCTGATCTGATCTTCATCTAAGTCGCAACAATAGACAAGCGTTTTATTTTATTTAACTAATCAGTTAAGAACAAATTCTTATTTTACAATGACGCCCTAGGTACAGTGGGTTAACTGCCTTGTTCAGGGGCAGAACGACAGATTTTTACCTTGTCAGCTCAGGGATTCGATCTAGCAACCTTTCAGTTACTGGCCCTACGCTCTAACGACTAGGCTACCTGCCGCCCCAGGTAATCTAGTTCTTCTTAACCTCACTGAGATTGAAGAATCCTAGAGTGTCAGCTAAAGACTTACAGAAATCTCTGGAACATGCTAACATCTCTGTTGTCGAGTCTATGATACGTAAAGCACTAAACAAGAATGGTGTTCATGGAAGGACACCAAGGAAGAAGCCACTGCTGTTAAAAAAACCATTGCTGCACGTCTGAAGTTTGCAAAAGTGCACCTGGATGTTCCACAGCGCTACTGGCAAAATATTCTGTGGACAGATGAAACTACAGTTGAGTTGTTTGGAATGGACACACAACACTATATGTGGAGATAAAAAGGCACAGCACACCAACATCAAAACCTCATCCCCACTGAAGAGTATGTTGGAGGGAGCATCATGGTGTGGGGCTGCTTTGATGCCTCAGGACCTTGACAGCTTCCTGTCAGACAGAAAAATGAATTCCAACGTTTATCAAGACAATTTGCAGGGGAATGTTAGGCTATCTGTCCGCCGATTTAAGGTCAATAGAAGTTGGGTGATGCAACGGGACAACGACCCAAAACACAGAAGTAAACCAACAGAAAAGCTTCAACAGAAGAAAATACGCCTTCTGGAGTGGCCCAGTTCGAGTCCTGACCTCAACCCGATTGAGACGCTGTGGCATGACCTCAAGAGAGCAGTTCACACCAAACATCACGAGAATATTGCTGAACCTTTGCAGTTTTGTAAAGAGGAATGGTCCAAAATTCCTCCTGACTGTTGTGCAGGTCTAATCCACAACTATAGAAAACGTTTGGTTGAGTTATTGCTTCCAAAGGAGGGTCAACCAGTTATTAAAGCGAAGGATTCACATATGTTTTCCACCCTGCACTGTGAATGTTTACACAGTGTGTTCAGTGTTCAGTTGTCTATTGTTGTGACCTAGATGAAGATCAGATCAAATTTTGTGACCAATTTATGCAGAAATCCAGGTATTTCCAAAAGGGTTCACATACTTTTTCTTGCCACTGTATATTCATATGGTCTGTTTGTAATGCAGCAGAGCTGTAGCTCTTCACTGTGCCCCTCTTACTCAAACTCCCAGAAGCCACTACTGTCTTTGTAGTGGCCCCCTGAAGACTAACCCACCAAAAGCTTTTTTCTCTGAGGGAGTATTAACAATGAATTATACTGCCCACAACACGTCTCTATGTAGTCATGTGATTTTCCATCTGAGGCATCTAATGTTCTAAAATAAAGAGAACCAGTAACTCCCCGTAGAGCGACCGCACGCTGGGGAACTAGTCCCACCATCTTCAGTTGGATTGAAGAGAAGCGCTCTTCTCTGGAGATAGAGCGAGGCAGAGAGAGTTTAGAGAACATGGCCAACGGGTAGTGCTCCCTGCTATATATGGTGGGGTCAACCCGTTAACGAGCACGCTCATTTATCCCAACATGTAAGCTGCGAGACCTTCCATGTTTGAGTTCTGTGCACTCTGGCATCGTTTTAGAGACACAGCGCGGGTTGTTTGGCGCTCTGTAACACGGCAGGGCCATGAATCACCTGAACTCTTACGGGAATCAGAGCTATGACAACATACACTAGCCTATGCTACGACACAGGCAGATGCCTTGCTGCCGAAAAAAGAAAAAAAACCACTCTCATCATCTCTATTTTAATGTCGATCTGAAGTCAATTTTTTTTAATTAACATTACCACGCCTCATTACGTGATGATTTGTTTGACTAATGTGTCAATGCCATTTATTTCATTGATTATGTACTGTACTAACATTCCTCCCTATTGCTGTCCTCCCGGTCGGTTTTTAATCTGTACAAAACGTTTGTGAAAGAAATGCCTTTTTAATAACAAGTGTGTTACTGGCTGCTTTCTACTCTTTGTGTACAAAAGGATAAATAAAATTTGTATTTGCTAAACAGAACGTCTGCTTGTGTTGGGTGTATGCCTCAAGCGATGATCCTGAATTGAATTATGAGAATCATCACATGATACTTAACGATCATATCAATGCCAGAGTATCCCTCATTTCTTTTTCTTGTGTTTACGCTTGGACTTGAAAGACGGGTTTCCAGTCGAGACCCCAGATTTGGTGTGGCTCGCCCTCTCCGATGAACACAGCTGTTCGTCAGAACTCTTTCCCTCCGATTTACTCCCTTCATTCATTTTGCTTTCCCCTGCCTCTCCTTTGTTAGGTCTGCTGATCTGTGTGTCTAACCCGACTCTCTCCTCAGCTACCTCTGAAAGTACCTCTGTGGCCTGTGGGTTAGGGAGGTCAGCGGTGGCTAATGGACTCCTATTGGCCGATTCGGATTGAATGGCTTTGCTTCTTGTAGTCTCATTGGTGCCTTTGTTCCCTGCGCTTCCCTTGGTTACTTCCTGGGCGGCAGTTAAGTGACATTTTCCCTTTTTCACAGCCTTATCCTTCCCTGATCTCTCTGTGGCTACATTATCTCTGCCTTCATTGGTCTGTGCCATATCGGTCTCTTTATCTCCTGCTCTGTTAACTAACCCCGCCTGTCTACCTCTCTCTACCTCTATACTCACTCTTCTTTTCCCACTATCCTTCTCCACTCCCCCACTTCCTCCCTCTTTCTCAGCAATGGCTGCTTTCTCCGCACTCCCCTCCTCTCCTTTTCCCTCTGGTTTCTTCTCCTCTCTCACTCCATCACTACCTCCCTCTTTTACAGTCTTCCCTGGTTCCCCTTCTTTCTGAACGCTCCCCTCTACTTTTTTCTCCTCTTGAAACTTCACTGTCTTCTTTACTTTCCTGGCGTTGGTCTTGGTGCCCTCGAGGCCCCACTTTTCCTCTGTAGCTTCCCAGTAGTTCTTCTTGTCGATGATGTGCTTGTTCCGTAGGTTCTCGCCCAGCCTCTTCATCTCCTGATTGACGATGGGCTTGAACCTGGGCTCCAGACGCTCCACCTTCTGGAAGTCATTCCTGGCCTCCTCCTCGTTGCACAGAGCCGAGTGGGCTCTGGCCCGCTGGTACACTGCCTTGAAGTTATCTACAGAGAGATAAAGGGAGGGAGGGAGGGAGGGAGGTAGAGGAGGGAGAGAAACAGGGTACAGCAGAGGAATATATTTGTAGAGGGAAAGAGATGGAAAGGAGACACAGAAAGAAGTAAGGAGGGACATTGAGAGAGGAGAAGAAGCAGGGAGAACAAAAGAGAGAAATGAATTAGAGAGAGGGAGATTAGAAGAGACAGGGAGAGGGAGACAGAGACAGTAAAAGATGTGTAGTTAGACAGTGAGTGAGAGGAGACGAAAAAAGTGGGTTAGAGAGAAATGGAGAGAAGATGAAAAATACAAAGGGAGTGAGAGAAAAGAGAGAGTTAAGGAGAAGGCAATGATCAGTAGCATATCACATCTAACTCTGCGATAAATAATTCAGGTAAAAAGAAAACCACGAATTTCACTCCTGTTGTGTTAAGAGCACAGTACCAACGAAGAACCACAATAATGGAGAATGATGCAAGTGGGTTTTGAAGCTTCCAGAAAAAAGGGAGAGCGAAAGATTGAAAAATCAAGTCGGGGAGCAACACAAGGGCGAGGTCCGCATAAAGACAATATTTGTACTACAGATGTCGAGCATTCAAAACAGAGCCCAGCTAGCACATAACGTTCTGAGAACCATATGTTTCTTAGAGCTCTCCAACTGAGAGCGTGGTTTCTTTGCATACAATCTTCCCATAACTTTCTGGGATTGGTGCAGGATGGTTATTTTCTTGGTATTTCATTACTTTAAAAGCATTTATCCTAAAAGTTCAAACATGGTTACATTTCATTTCAATTTTGATAATGTTCTAGAAATATTCTCCAACTGGTTTGACATTGGGAATGTTCGCAAATTGTTCCCGAGATCATTAAGAAATAACGTTCTTCTGTGGGAATTTCAATACTTCAGCATAATGTTTCCTCAGGGTTCTATTTAAAGTCATGTTCTCAAATTGTTCCAGAATGTTAAGAAACACCATTTTTCTGTGGGACTTTCAGCATAACGTTTCTTATAGGATTCCTCTTGCTTCTATTTAAAGTCATGTTTTCATTGTTCAGAGAACGTTAAAACGTTCCATAAAGAAACAAAAGAAAATAGTTGTACGGTTCAGAAAACGCTATAAGAATGTTATTTAAAAACATACACATTCTGTTCTCAGCTTCAACAAAACTCTCCATCCTCTATCTTGTTAAGTATGTTCAGGTGTGCCCACTAGTTGGCCACACCTGATCTCAATGAGTGCTTGATTCCTTTGAGATGGGGTCTATTTGAATAGATGAAAATGAACAGCTTTGAATGCATAGTTAAAACATGGCATTTTAACGCCATCCTGGTGGCGCAGTGGACTAATTCCATGGACAGAGAGCAGAAGATTATAGGTTTGAAACTCACTGATGCCTTAATAGGAAATACATTTGTTTACATGATTAATGACTACAGAAATTAATTTCCATGTGTCCTATCTGTGCTTGGAATTCATAAAAGTTAACCCAAAATAAAATAGCATTGTTATTAAAAGTCTTATTGAATCATTCAGTGAAAATTTGAAGGAAGTTATTCAAAAACCTCCAAATAACCAATAATTTCTGTTATCAGAGCGTTAATAAAACCTCCCTGGAATACTTTCAAGGAACCAGAGAACATTATCAGAACCTCCCTGCAACCTAAAAATAAACATTCCCAGAATAGGTGAAATATTCACTTCTGATCTCAGAACGTTTCAAAAAACGTTCCGTTTTACGGGACAGGAAACGTATGGCTTCGTTCCCACAGCTTCCGAGGAATCAAATCTGCTAGCTGGGGTAAGTGTATATTTTTGATTTAAAAGTTTTTTTCTCACTGATATGAAAGATAAGTTCCGTATGTTTCGAAAACCATTTTGCATGCAATGATTATTGACGTCTCTAAACTTTTTAAAACAGAGTCTTGATTGTAGTTTAGATGGTCCCACCTGTAAACGGTGCTCTGAGAACCATTGGGATAAGGCAGAATGCCTTGGGTTCTTCGAGAGCAATGGCAGCTGCTTCTCAACCATGAGAATAAGATGTAGGGAAGAGATAGAGAATGGGGTAAAAAAAGTATAAATGGGGTGAGGGGGAAGTGAGTGAGCGGGAAAAAATGAGGAGACGAGGAGACGAGGTCCAGGGAGAAGAGAGAGGAAGACCGAGAGAGAGGTGGGGAGAGGAAAAAAACAAAGACAATGGAGGAGAAAGGCAGACAGAGAAAAAGGAAGGTAGTGTGTGTGTGTGTGAGAAAGTACCTCTGTGTTTCTTGAGCAGCTTGGTGTTGAGCACCACCACTTCCTGGTAGTCCCTGAGCTCCAGCAGACACTGGCTGAGGTTGAGAGTGATCGGCACACGCACCTTCTCCAGAGAGTCCCAGTCATCCCTCCTGTCTTTATAGCACACCTCCTGCACAGGGAGATGGAGGGAGAAAGGGGGGTGGGGATAGCCAGAGGGAGTGGAGAAAGGGACAGGAAGGGAGAGATCGGGGAAGGGAGAAGGAGAGGGGGAGAAAGAGAGCAGTAGATGGAGGGGAGAGAGAGACGAATAGAGATATATGGAGGAAAGTGGGATAGAGGGGAATGACAAAGAGTAAGAGATGCTTGGGTGAGCGCTGTCACTCTTAAGATCTCCAAGGGTCTCGCTTTGTTATTTTTAGCTCTCCTCTTCGTGTTCCTGTTCTATTCTGCCAGTGTACCTTCAATCATATAGCCTTGCTCTTCTCTCTTCAGTGGAGTGGCAACGATGCAAAATGAAGAGCCTGTGAGATTCCAAGAACCAATGGCTCTTATGTAACAGGTATCATAGAGGAGTCTTCTTGAGGCGCTTGCACACTGCTCAAACAATGACCAACAAACTCCAGCATTCCAAAGTTGGCAGTTGTATGTTCAAAAGATTATCCAACAAATGTCCTATTGCCTTCATGTATTGTCATTCTTAGCTATTTCATAACAATGTTTTACTTTCAGCCTGTCATTCCAATAAATAACTATTTTATCTCTGTATTATCAGTGTCTCTGACGTTCAACAGCTGTGACCTCTAGATTAATTGGTTGTTTCACACTGAATGAAGACATAACACCGAATGAACACACCCATGAATGAATGAACATTCCACTATTGGAATGAACACACTATTGAAAGAAAACACCATTGAATGAACTGACAATTAATGGACACTAACCTTGTTTTGAATGAAGTCCACGTACTCCAGAGCCTCCTTGAACTTTGTTGTGGCCTCGCTGTGTTTCTGTTCTGTAAGCAGGAAGTTACCCTCCTTTTCCAGGAACATGATGTGTCGTAACTTCTGCTGCCAGTCCATCCCCTCTATCACAGACAGAGCACTCTGATTGGTCTCTGGCTGGGTTTCCGGGGTGCTCTCTGTCCTCTTATTGGCTGTTTCATCCTTCATTGTAGCCTGATTGGCAGTTCTATCCTTCACTTTAGCCTTATCCTTCACTGTAGCAGTAATGGTTGTTCCATCCTTCTCTATAGCCTTTTTCCACCCTGTCTCATTCTGCTTGTCATCCTTGACATCTTTCACTTCCTCTTTGGAAGAGGCTGAGTTATCTTTGCTTTTCTCCTTATCTTTCACCTTGGTCACTGTGCTCTCACCATCCTTCCCTTTCTTGCCCTCTTCATCTTCCTTCTCATCTTCCTCTTTCTTCCCCTCTTTCTCCTCTTGCTCCAGGCAGTTCCAGTATTTCTCCTTCTCCTCCCAGTATTTCTCCTTCAGTCTATCAGCGAGGAACCTCAGCTCTTTGTGCACCAGAGGGGCCAGAGTGATGTCCAGGTTGGCCACCATGTTGAAGTCTCTCTTGGCTTCCTTCTCGTTCCACACTGCAGCATGTGCCTTGGCCCTCTTGTAGTACGCCTTGACACAGTCTGTAGGAGAGAGGGAGGGAGGTGGAAAGGATGGAGAAACAGAGACACAGCGAGAGCGAGAGAGCGATATTCATCAATATTCACTACCAACTTTGAAAGTAAGGCTTCATTAGACTGGATGCACTAGTGTAGTGACACTAACCAACACACAGCAGCTAAGATTTACATTTTTACTCATCTAGGGCTGTGCATGCTTGAAAATGACATCTCCAATCACTGTATTTTCTTATCAGCGGAGAACACGGCATAGAGAGAAAAGATACCCGTTTAGGGTGAGTGAGTGAGTGAGTGAGTGAGTGAGTGTGTAAGAGAAATTATATTTCAATAAAAAACGAGAGGCCCCCTGACTCAGGCCCCCTGTCTCAGAACATGCACACCACCTAATCCTGTTTCTCTGAGGAGCGGAGATGAGTGGGCTGCAGTGACTGGTTTAGATCTCCATTGATGGCTTTCCTCTACTCCTCTCATTTCCTCTCCATTTCATCCCCACTCCCCTCAATCTTTCATTCTGCCAACATTTAAATTGATTTCTTCATAGCCTCTGGGAATAACCGAGCCGGTGCGCCATGGAGAACCTTCACCGACTCAGAGTCCCTCTCAGAAAGAAGATGTCTCCCAGATGGAAGGAAGGAGGGATGTAGGAGATGCTAATGAAAGGTTGAATGCCAGGTTGGAAGTGATAGAGACGGAAAGATAACAATGACAAGAGTAAAGAGGCTCGGGAGAGAGTGAGAAGGGGAAAAGGAGGGGAGAAGAGTGTGTAGAATAGTAGAGGGTGAACGAGGGGTGCCGCTGTCTAAGGCACTGCTTCTCAGTGCAAGAGGCGTCACTGCAGTCCCTGGTTCGAATCCAGGCTGCATCACATCCGGCCATAATTGGGAGCACCATAGGGCGGCGCACAATTGGCTCAGCATCATCCGGGTTTGGGCGGGGTAGGCCGTCATTGTAAATAAGAATGTGTTCTTAACGGACTTGCCTAGTTAAATTAAGGTTAAATAAAATAAATAAAAATAGAGGAGAAGAGAAGGATGGACAGGAGAGCAGAGGAAAGGACAGAGAGGAGATGCTTTCATCGAATGAGATGAGAGGAAGGCATGAGGCAGCCATCGCTATAAGTTGAAGCAGAGGAACAGAACAGAGAGTGAAGACAAAAACAGCCTATGGACAGTGCCTCAGGGTTCAGTCATAGGGCACTGAGCTACGTACATGTCAGAATGTGGAGACACATAGAAGGCAGCACAGCGCTAATCCCTGAATCAAGCAGAAATGTCTTTCAACTGCAGTGCACACCAAATCAGACTTCAAGTCAGGAAGTGAAGGTGTCAGTAATGTTGCTGAAGAAACAGCTGGCTTGTACACGCAAAAAGGGCTATACAAAGGCAGTAAATGTAAAAAGACAGACAAGTATTATTCTACATTGTTTGGGACAATCATCACTGTTGTCCATCATGCTCCAACTCCAACTAATGACTCCCATTAAAAAAAAGATTTGCTCAATACGACATTTTCGGATACAAAACCCGGGATTGCATGACTGTTTGTTTGTATTTGTGCCTGCATGTGTGTGTATATCTTTATGTGTGTGTGTTACCTTTGTGTTTGTGTATCAGGTCACTGGTATGCTCCAGAACCTCATAGTACTCCTCCAGCTCCAACATGCACTGACAGTAGTTCAACACTAGGGGGGTGATGAGCCTGTCCACGGCTATGTAGTCCTCATCACCTGGCATCTCCTACAGGTGGGAAATTAGTGTCTGTGACCAGCTTCTTTATCATGTTGACATTATCCCTCCCTCCCTCCTCATGTTGTATGTCATGGATGCTCTCCCTCCTTCTCTCTTCATTTCCTTCCCATCACATCCCCCCTCGCTCCCTACACTTATCTTTTCCAATCCCTCCCTCCATGCCCCTTTCTTTCACTCGTCATAACCTTCTCTCCTGTTATTTTCTCTCTAACCCTCCCTCCCTCCCTCTCTAACCCTCCCTCCCTCCCTCTCTCCCTCCCTCTCTAGCCCTCCCTCCCTCCCTCTCTCCCTCTCTCCTTCACTTCCTCCCTCCTCTCACCTTGGACAGTACAATCCGGAGTAGCACCACAGCTTCCTGGTACTTCTTGGCAGCCTCTCTGAAGTGCCCCTGTCTGACCAGCGCATTGCCCTGCAGGTGGAGCGAGGGCACTTCCTTCATCTTCTCATCCTTGTCCATTATCCACGACTCCCGCTTGTACGAGAAGGGGTCTCCCACCTGGGGAGATCAGGGGCGACAGGCAGAACAAATGTAAAAAGTCATCCAGGATCTGGTTCATTTAGACACACGGTTCCAAAATCTTCTGCAATGGAAATTGTTAGTCCCTCCCTGTTTTCTTCTGTTTGGTGCCAACTGAACACAACCCACCTCCACTTGGCTGAGGTTCGAATGTGTTGCCTTTGACTCCGCTAGTCCCCCTGGTGGTTAGCGGCTGGTTACATAAACCGTTTCGTTTGTGAATCGAGTGGTTGATGTAGGATGAGCTGTTGTTCGTTGGAGACAGAGAAGGCTCTGTTTGGAGTCGGTTTGTAATGTAACGGGCGGAAATGATTGTCTGGAGGTTTGTTTGTGGGCACCGAGATGTGTTTGTTTGGACAGATGTGTGTGAGTGAGAGGTGTGTTGCTGTTCACATTGGGAGATGTGTTCATAAACTGAGGGGTGTGTACTTCTAATGGACTAGGTGTATATTTATTTTAATTTGAATTTTACCTTTATTTAACTAGGCAAGTCAGTTAAGAACAAATTCTTATTTTCAATGACGGCCTAGGAACAGTGGGTTAACTGCCTGTTCAGGGGCAGAACGACAGATTTTACCTTACCTTTACCTTGTCAGCTTGGGGGTTTGCTGCCGCCCCCCGTATAACCACTGGTGCATGTGTATTCCCTCTGTGCCAATTTAACATGTGTGTTGTGTGTGTAGTGCATTTAACCCCTCTCCTCCTCCTGCAACTCCTCCCCAGATCTTTAATGTAAATGTCACTGTCAACTTACCAGGTCAATGACGGGTTAATAACTAAAATGATGACGATATTGTAACAGATTGTTACCTGAATGAGCTCCATGATGAAGATCAGTGCCTGAGGTGTCCTCATCAGTTCATCCAGCTCAGGCCAGCCAGTAGTGTTGTAGTGGAACATGTTCCCCATGCCACACGTGTGCCTCTGGCCCTCTAGGGGGTCCTTGCCCTGGGCAATCAGCCTCATCCCCTTGGACACGATAGGGTACAAGCCTGTGTGCTGAGATGGGAAAAAACACCATTATGACTCAAATAGAGTCAGAGGGACAAACCAACGTGGCCTCAGAGCATTTCATATTATTCTGTATGCAAATCCGAGACACTCTAGTAAGATGTGTTATACTGTATTCATACTGTATGGTATGTGTTAATTTGTGGATGTCCATCGTCCATCTTGTATGATATGTTAGGAATTGCAATTAGTACAATATGTTAGGAATTGCAATTAGTACAATATGT
Source organism: Oncorhynchus masou masou (assembly GCF_036934945.1). NCBI lineage: Eukaryota > Metazoa > Chordata > Actinopteri > Salmoniformes > Salmonidae > Oncorhynchus > Oncorhynchus masou. The sequence continues at coordinate 58,443,547 of NC_088243.1, forward strand.
TACGAATTTGCAAAACAGATGATATGTCACGAATTCCAATTTGCTCTAATTATTAGAACCGGGTGTGCTAGATTAGGGTTGGAGCGAAACCTACAGGACGGCAGCTCTACGGGAACATGGTTGAGGAGCCCTGCTCTAAGGGTTAGGTTAGGGGAAGGGTTAATTAAAAGGGTTAAGGTTAGGGGAAAGGTTAATTAAAAGGGTTAGGGGAAGGGTTCGTTAAAAGGGTTAAGGTTAGGGGAAGGGTTTGTTAAAAGGGTTAAGGTTAGGGGAAGGGTTTGTTAAAAGGGTTAAGGTTAGGGGAAGGGTTTGTTTAAAGGGTTAAGGTTAGGGGAAGGGTTAATTAAAAGGGTTAAGGTTAGGGGAAAGGTTAATTAAAAGGGTTAGGGGAAGGGTTCGTTAAAAGGGTTAAGGTTAGGGGAAGGGTTTGTTAAAAGGGTTAAGGTTAGGGGAAGGGTTTGTTAAAAGGGTTAAGGTTAGGGGAAGGGTTTGTTAAAAGGGTTAAGGTTAGGGGAAGGGTTTGTTAAAAGGGTTAAGGTTAGGGGAAGGGTTTGTTAAAAGGGTTAAGGTTAGGGGAAGGGTTCGTTAAAAGGGTTAAGGTTAGGGGAAGGGTTAGCTAACATGCTAGGTAGTTTCAAAGTTGCTGAAACGCTGAAGTTGTCTGTGATGATTCAAACACACACCACGACCAACCACCCTTCTTTCATTTTTGCTTTAGGTAACCAGCTATCTTACGTAACCATACCAAACGTAACATACAGTATCATACTAATTTGAGTGTCCCGGATTTACGTTTTTTATGTTATGTCTAGTCTATGAGACTAGGCTGCACAAACACACACACAGACACACACAGAACAACTCCGTTGTGACACAAATGGAGTCCATTTGAGAAACAAACATAGAAACAAACTAAAATAGACTCAGAGGTACTTTTTCACCTCACCCCTGCTGGTTGCTGAACTAGTGGCCCAAAACTAACGAATCACAAGCACCATTTGACTTGCAAATGTTTGCTACTCTTTGCTTTTCCCAGAAGGAGAAATAGAAAAATTGTTGCAGACAAAAATATTTCTGTTTTAGTTTTTAATTGTGTACGTAGGAGGCCACCAGAGGTAGGTTCATCTTTAGAAGTATGAGGAGAGCAAAGCTTCCTCCGCCACCTCAGTGAACACTAATTACCAGACAATTTGGGGTCCCTGGATCTCCTGACTCTCGCCTCTTTTTCGCATCAGGAGGTGAAGATGTCTGTGTGTGTTTATTTGTGTGTGTGTCTAATTGGTCCCTGGACTCACAACAGCATCGCACCAGAACTCAGCCACCTCTCCGATCCTCATGGAGGTCAGCAGAGTCTCCCACACCTCCATCTTGAACATCTTCCCCACAAAGATCTCCATTGGCACTTTGGCATTGGCTTTACGACTGTCGTCAATCACCGTGCGCTCAAAGTTGTCCAACAGCGTCTGGAAGTGGAACACCAGCTTGGATGGAGATGAGGGAAGGGAAGGGAGGGATATAGAAAGAGTGGGGATTAACTGTGGTCATACGTTCCAGAGCTTTCCATTGTCAACACACACACGTACGCACTTGCACCTACACATACATAGTGTCATTTGGAGTGTGTTTGTGTGTTGGGGGGTGTCTGGACTCTGGCTGACCCCCTGCTCCACTCTGTGTGTGTTTGGGATGCTATGGCCCTAACCTTCTTTTGCGCTCGTTAACTGGAGTTATTTGTTTGAGGCTTGCGACAGAATGGGAGCAACACAGAACACAGCTGTTGAATGGGCCAGATATTCATGTCATTTTCCAGGAAAATGTTAGTCATTGTTAGACTCCAGGCCTGGGGCCTTATGGCTGGACATGATCAGGCGATGTGTGTGTGTGCGTGTGTGTGTAGTTAGACGTCATCAGCACCACAAAGCCTATGCATGAACACACTGATCCGTGACTGTTCAATCCCCACAGATGGCAATACGACGTGTAGCAATTGTGTTGACCCAATGTTAGAGGGGTGTTACACCCAGACACAGAATATTTTACTTCCTCGCCGCAATTATTCTAATCGAGGTGGGCAGAGATACTCTAAAAATGTACATCGCTCTGTAAAGTATTAATTGCTACACAACGCTAATTATACATTGCATAATTTCCTCCACACATTAAACCCTGGGCATATCTAGAGTTGAGCGGTTTCTGAAAAGGCAACCTGTTCCCTATATAGGAGACTACTTTTGAACCACAGCCCTACACAGGCCCTGGTCAAAAGACGTGCCCTATATAAGAAATAGGATGCAATCACAGAAGCACACGGCCATGTCTGTGGGCGTTACGTCTTACCTTGGTCCCCGGTGGAAAGTGGGGCATTGGGCCATTCCCGCCGGCCAGAATCTTCTTCTTGACTCCTGGGTAGTTCAGCAGGTACGTCTCCTCCATTTTAGCTCCCAAACTTCCTTTTCTCTAAACTGTGGCTAGGTAAAAAAGGTGTGGTTTAAACCCTGGGGCTACACTGCAGGGGGACGAAGCAGCAGTGTGTGAATTTAGACTCTCTCCCCTGCTCTCCCTAATTAGTCTAGTGAGGAGGGAGTGTGTTGGCGTCCTGAGGCAGCCCGGTGCAGTCCTCCTGCTCTCTGACAGATTGCTAGATTACCAGGGTTTGAAGATGGCCACTTTAATCTGGGCATGCTAATCCCCCCCCCCAAATCCTCAGAATAATCCCCTGTAAGAAGTTGAAGAGGTGGGTGACCAGAGGAACATGTGAGGGCGAGGCAGAGAGAGGTCACTGTGGAAGAAGATCTTTCTAGAATGTAGGTAGGTAATCTTCGAGGACGTGGGAGACCATTGTCTACTCAACAGGGGTTGACGACTAACTACTCTGCCTCTAATTGGTATGGTCAGACTCAGTGGTTTCCATTGCTAGGTCAAATGAGGTGAGACAGTGTTGATCTGTCACTAGGAAATGTCAAACACAAACGATTCAATGGCTTAACAAAGAGTTTATTTACAGAGATCTACCAACCTATTAAATAAAATAGGAAGAATACAAAAACAGGAAACACGACTCCTCCAACGAGTCCATGATGTCTGGAGGCAAAAGGGAAACTATATAACGGAATGAAACAATATGTAAAGGAGGGCTCTTTCAGTGTGGCAGATGCTTCTTCTCTATTCCCCAGCCGGTCTCACAGCACCCATTTGACACTTGGCTGCCCCCTGGTGGTCACTTGGGTCACTTCTCGATCAGTGAGTCCAGCTGCTCCTGAAGCGAGGCCAGCTGTTGGAGCAGAGATTGGGAGGGTTGATTGATGCCTAATGCCCGGGTGTAATTAGTAGGCTAAGTGGATAATGATTAACACGTCTTCCAACATCATTCCTTTTCCATTCATTTGTCAATACAAACAGCAAAACAAGCTGATGTGAAGACAGAGACGTGACTTGAATACTCATCATTGGATTGGTGTTAAGAGTTCTTGACAATTCCAATTAAGATCGATTTAGATTGAGTCAAAGAATTGACTTAGAAATAAAGAAAACCCTCGCCATTGGATGTGTAAGGATGTTCAGTTGCTAGGTGAAGACAATGGCAGTTCAATAAAGTGCTTATTATGTTTAAAAAAACGTGTTGTGTGCTTGTTTGTCTATTCAATTCAAGCATCTTAAATTGCACTGTAACGTAGCGACAGTATACTTTCCCCTTTGCATTCCTTTTTGGTAAATTTAGCTTAATACCAAATTAAATGATCAATATACATATAAATTGATGCGGTTTTAAATGCACCTTCCCGTCTTGCTCAGCCAATCTTACCTGCTCCATCGCTCCTCCTGATGAATGATTTGAGCAGAGCCTGATAGCAGTTCTGCTAAATAAGAACAGAGTATAGTCTGTCTCAGCATTAGACAGTTCCCTTAGCTTGTTTTGATGTTTGAAATTGGAGCCTGCCGTTGCGCGTAGTGAGCGTATCGTTCACCTGACAGAAAGGCTATTTGGAATGTCAGTCAGATTCCCGTGACCGGGATAATAATGGTGAAAGAGAGAACTCAGCCAGCCGAGCAGAGCGCTGAAAAGTCTTGGTAAAACAAGCCAAGGCTGCCCGTGTCTCACACGTTTTTAAATCTGCCCCGAAGAGCTGTTGGCGGAACTATGAATTTTTATGTTTTTTTCCCCTGTGAGGAACGCACAAAGGGCTGATGGCAGAAATGTAATATTTATGCCTTCTAAAAAAAATTACATCTTCAAGTTGCCCTGCGGTCGGAGTTTGGGAAGTTTGACACGTAGTAGTTTAGAGTGGTTATATTCCACATAAATACTTCTCCCTCCGAGGTTGTGTGTGCGCATTTGAGTGAAAGAGTACAAGACTTCTTTTTGAAGGCCTATATGAAATCAGTCTGTGGTCATCTCACTCTGCTATATGACTCAAATGTCATGTAAAAGTAGTGTCTATAGCTCACTTTCAGCACCTGGTTCTCCACCTTCATGACGAGGTCCTCGTGTTGTTTCTTGCAGGCGCCCGTCTCCTTCAGCTTGGCCTTCACACCGTCTACCTGCACCTGGCACTCCATCACTACAGGAGGAGGCACAGAAGAACCATTTACAGCGTCAGGTTTCCTCAAAACACACAGGTTTCACAATAGCTCAATGGAACCGAGTTCATTCCACATCTCCACTCTTAAAATCTACATTGAGTGAAAGCAATAAGCTGGACATGTGTCATTTTGATCCTCTTTAAGATGCGTATGAAGCAGGGAAAGGAAACAGAAGGTGACAACTTGTATGGAGATTCAACCCACTGACTCTTCCACACACAGCAGCACCAAGACATGGCCATTTGCTAGACGCCAACTGAAATTGAATAAAACCAAGAAGGGCCTCTGATTTGCACAAATCAGAACACATGCTTCCTTCTTCCATCAAAACATGTGGCAATCAGGTAGTTTGCCTCCAGGAATCAGCAGTATAAACAATACCAAAGCATACTCCCCCGCACCTGTTTCGGTGAAAAGCTGAGGGATGGGGCTGGAGAAATGTAACCACGCTCTAATTCATGGAGCGATGGATGCAAGGACTGACCATCTATGTTATCAACACGAACATGTTTTGGGGCTACATAGTGTTTGTTTACATTTACTTTGTTTACAAAGCTTGGAGTAAAACAAACTTATATGTTGGGTTCCAGTGGGGTATGACAGTGATACAAGAATACAGCGCCTTCAGAAATAATTCAGACCCCTTACATTTTGTTATGTTACAGCCTTATACTAAAATAGATTAAATCGTCGTCCTTTCTCCCATTCTTCTCTGCAGATCCTCTCAAGCTGTCAGGTTGGATGGGGAGCGTTGCTGCACAGTTATTTTCAGGTCTCTCCAGAGATGTTTGATCGGGTTCAAGTCCGGGCTCTAGCTGAGCCACTCAAGGACATTCAGAGACTTGTCCCAAAGCCACTCCTACGTTGTCTTGGCTGTGTGCTTAGGGTCGCTGTCCTATTGGAAGGTGAACCTTCGGCCCAGTCTAAGGTGCTGAGCAGGTTCTCTGTACTTTGCTCCATTCATCTTTGCCTCGATCCCGACTAGTCTCCCAGTCCCTGCCGCTGAAAAACATCTCCACAGCATGATGCTGCCACCACTATACTTCACGTAGGGATGGTGCCAGGTTTCCTCCAGATGTGGAGTCTGGCATTCAGGCCAAAGAGTTCAATCTTGGTTTCATCAGACCAGAAAATCTTGTTTGTGGTCTAAGAGTCTTTAGGTCGCTTTTGGCAAACTCCAAGTGGGCTGTCATGTGCCTTTTACTGAGGAATGGCTTCCGCCTGGCCACTCTACCATAAAGGCCTGATTGGTGGAGCGCTGCAGAGATGGTTGTCCTTCTGGAAGGTTCTCCCATCTCCACAGAGGATCTCTAGAGCTCTGTCAGTCAGAGTGACCATCGGGTTCTTGGCAACCTCCCTGACCAAGGCCTTTCTCCCCGATTGCTCAGTTTAATACATTTGAAAAAATGTCTAAAAACCTGTTTTCATTTTGTCATTATGAGGTATTGTGTGTAGATTGCTGAGGATTTTTTTTTTAATAGGGCAGTAATATAACAAATTGTGGAAAAATTCAAGGGGTCTGAATACTTCACAAAGGCACTGTATATCCAGCAATAGGCCAATTTAAAGTGAATCCAACACCAGAACCAGGCTGCGGTTAATGTTAGCTCTCCGTTCTCTGGCCCACATTGGCTCTCATTAGTAGGGAGATCGCCTGAAAACTCATTACGTGGAATCCGTTGAATTCAATCAAAGAGTATTGATTTTTTTTTTTAAACGTGCTACAGATGTCATGGGCTCCTCATTAAAGGCACTAGTTTCACAGGCATGTGTGTGGACAGCCACAGCCAGACTTTGACCCATTAAAAGAGGCAGCCCTACAACAGATTAACGGAAAGCTGCAGGACTGGGATGCAGCTTTCGCTGTGTGACGGACAGCTCCATGTGAGCCAGTGAAGGTGCACCGAGCTGTCAGAGAGACAGAGAGCTAGCCCAGCTGTGACTGAACCAGGCTGCAGGAGGAGAGAGAGAGAGCACCTGTCAGTCTTCTGAGTGGGGAGATAACTGGAGATGAAGGGATGGAGACGTCCGTCTGACCTAGAAAACTCAGTCTTACTCTAACTTAAGCTCATTTGTGTAGGGTTGGGTAATGCCATCCTCCATTTTGACAAGGGGACATATAGAGTGGTTAATGTGATTTGATGTCCGATCTTTTTGTCGGTCCTCAGGCGGTGCTTCTGTTCTGAAATTACGCCCACATATCAGCCCCCACCCACCCATCCTCTTCTCACGTTGGCTGCTATTCCAATAACGTAGACAGATCATTCTGATAGGTGCCACGTTGATACCAATTACAAGACAATCACTCTCCTGTTAGAATAGATATGAAAATGTTATTGCCAAGGACCATTTTGTTGCCAAAATGGAGACAGGATGCCAACGTCTTGAATATGTACGACTGTAATCCCCTCTCCATCTGTTTAAATTAGAATTTTTTCTGTTTTCAGTGTTCTTACGACTCTCCACCAACAAAACACAGTCTTCCCTGTAGGACAGTTATGGACCCACTAGGGCCTACTGTACTGTGCTGGGAGTGGGACAGTGTAAGGCTGTGTGACATACCGTTTGTACCAACTTCTGTATGGGTGTTGTTTGGGGAAAACGGTTATGTTACAGTCTAATTCTTTAGAAATGCTTAAGTACTATACTTACAGTACGTACTGGAGTGGAAAAACACTTGTTTAACTTAGGCCGCGAGAACTGATTAGAACCTGGTCTTGTTTGACAATGCTTTAAAGAAGTGGAGCCAAGTCCCGCCATCTCTCGTGTAACCTTGCCTCCCGTTAGGTGAGGCAAGCAGCTCTTTGTGCAGAGGTATATAATGACTGTGAATCCGTAACCTTTGAGTTCCTCTCCGGGTTTATCCTGTGTGATCTCCCTTGCAATTGCTTGAATAAACTCTTATTAACTGGATAATGAGCTCTGCCTGATCCTTGGAACGAGTTTTCCTCAACAGTGGGGTGGCTCTCAGGTGGTGGGAGAGTGGGACGTGTTATGGCTCTCATTTCAAACATCAGCCACATATTGAATACATGTATTACGTTAACTGTGAGCCACTCTGTATGGAACCAAAGTATCTGCTATATGACAATATCAAAGTATTATGTGAGAGGAGCTTGTTGTGCCCACTTCCATGGTGCTTACCAGAGGAGCCATGCCCCATCTGCTGAGTCCAGGTTGTCCAGACAGCCTTTGTTGTCTGCCTCCTTGGTTTCATCCTCAGCTATCACCTCCCAGCCTGAACACCAGGTTAGGGAAACATTGTACACCAAACACTACCTCACTGCTTTCTTTAAGTTATGTTCCAACTATTACAAACATACTGGCTTCAATATGGGCCAACAATTTATTTATTTATTTATTATACCTTTATTTAACCAGGCAAGTCAGTTAAGAACAAATTCTTATTTTCAATGATGACCTGCGAACAGTGGGTTAACTGCCTGTTCAGGGGCAGAACGACAGATTTGTACCTTGTCAGCTCGGGGGTTTGAACTCACAACCTTCCGGTTACGAGTCCAACACTCTAACCACTAGGCTACCCTATTAAAGTTCCAGAGTCCACTTAAATCAACACTCAGGGAGCTGTTGATGCTGTACCCCTGGTGTAGGCAACCCTGGTCCTGGAGTGCCACAGGCACTTCATGTCTTTGATTTAACCAACCTTGAAGACCAGGTGTCTTCAATTTAGATGACCAATGAACTGATCAATTAGCTCAGTTGGTCAGGTGTGGTGCCTAGTTGGAACAAAATCCTGCGGCATGCCAGGAACAGGGTTGCCTACCCCTTCTGTACCCTGTTCTGTCCTGCTGCTTTATTGTTTCATTACAGTGCTAACACGAGAAGGTGTTGGTGCAGGTGACATTAAGACATTAGCAGGAGTCAGTTCGGGTGAGGCCCAGCAGAGCAGAGAGTAGGCTCCCGCTGGCCTCTCCTCAACAGCTACAGGCTGTTGTGTTTCATTTACAGTGTACGCCTTAGGCACGTGTCAAACTCATTCTACCACGGGCCGAGTGTCTGTGGGTTTTTGCCCCACCCTTGTACTTGATTGATGAATTAAGGTCACTAATTAGTAAAGGACTCCCCACACCTGGTTGTCTAGGTCTTAATTGAAAGAAAAATAAAAAAAACCCAGAGACACAACACCCTCCATGGAATGAGTTTGACAGCTCTGATCCAAGAGACGGGTTGATACAGCATTAGAGTGTGTGTGTGTGTGTGTGTGTGTGTGTGTGTGTGTGTGTGTGTGTGTGTGTGTGTGTGTGTGTGTATATATATATATATATAAAATATGTGCGTGTTTGCCCCAGTGCGTGAGATAAAAGGACACGGACACTAACGGCCTCTGCATCAGTGCTTAGCAATCTCTTTACCTTCTCGATGTACTGCAGAGGAAATCAGATTACATTTACTTCTGGCCTCCAGACTACTGCACGCCGCCTCGGCACACAACACTACTGCACACACACACACAAACACACTGCCCTCAGAGCCAACATCTGGCCATGTGCCAGCAAACACATTTTGAATAAAACAGGGAGCCAAATCGATATGGCCCTGCACCTTAAAGATGATTTATTCAAAAGACAAAGTAGGAATCCTTCCTCTCATTCGCTCGGATCAAAGCGTAGTTAGATTGCTTTTATGCATATCTTTGGGGCAAATGAAGATAGGCCTTTATTTACACTGAAGAAGAATTTAAACTCAACATGTAGAGTGTTGGTCCCATGTTTCATAGGCTGAAGTAAAAGATCCCAGAATTGTTTCATACGCACAAAAAGCCTATTTCTCTCAAATGTTGTACACAAATCTTAACATCCCTGTTAGTGAGCATTTCTCCTTTGCAAAGATAATCCATCCATCCGACAAGTATGGCATATCAAGAAGCTGATTAAACAGCATGATCATTACACAGGTGTACCTTGTGCTGGGGGCAATAAAAGGCCACTAAAATGTGCAGTTGTCACAACACAATGCCACAGATGTCTCAAGTTGAGGGAACGTGCAATTGGCATGCTGACTGTAGGAATGTCCACCAGACCTGTTGCCAGAGAATTTAATGTTAATTTCTCTTCCATAAGCCACCTCCAAGACTATTTGGCAGTACGTCCAACCAGCCTCACAACCGCAGACCACGTGTATGGCGTCATGTGGGAAAGTGGGTTGCTTTTGTCAACGTTGTGAACAGAATGCCCCATGGTGGCAGTGGGGGTATGGTATGGGCAGGCATAAGCTATGGATAATAAATACAATTGCATTTTATCGATGGCAATTTGAATGCACAGAGATACTGTATCGAGATCCTGAGGCCCATTGTTGTGCCATTCATCTGCTGCCATCACCTCACGTTTCAGCATGATAATGCACAGCCCCATGTCGTGAGGATCTGTACACAATTCCTAGACGCTGAAAATGTCCCAGTTCTTCCATGGTCTTCATACTCAGACATGTCACCCATTGAACATGTTCGGGATGCTCTGGATCGACAGCGTGTTCCAGTTCCCATCAATATCCATCAACTTCGCCATTGAAGAAGAGTGGGACAACATACCACAGACAGCCTGATCAACACTACGTGAAGGAGACGTGTCATGCTGCATGAGGCAAATGGTGGTCACACCAGATACTGACTGGGTTTCCGATCCACGGCCCTACTTTTTTTTAAGGTACCTGTGACCAACAGATGCATATCTGTATTCCCAGTCATGTGAAATCCATTTATTTAATTTGACTGATTTCCTTATATGAATTGTAACTCATCTTTAATCTTTAAAAATGTTGCATGTTGTGTTTATATTTTAGTTCAGTATATATGTAAATCGTAGTTTACTTCTGCTGCTGTTGCTATTTTTATGTTGTTTGAATAAAGGGCCTGGGACGAGATCTCGGCATCATCTTAAGAAAATATTCACGAGAAGGGAAAGAGCGCTTAAGAGGAAACGAATGTCAGTAGCTCTCTTTTTTTTAAATATCTTCTTGAATCTTCTCTTCCTTGTGTTCTTCAGAGGACAAGTGGGAGACCAAAACATTATGATTTAAAGTTAACAGCTCAATCAAAAAGCAAACTTCTAGACCTGCTGAGGCTTGAGGTTAAGTCTCGGCAGCCGGGCTACAAAGTGCTACACTCAGCAAATTTCAATACAGAGGGGATATAGTTCTACTTACTACCATGGTTCCACACAAAGCTCTTGGCCTCGTCTTTGACCTTCTTCTTCTTGGGGTCTACAGTACCAGTGGGCTCCTCCAAGGGAGGGTAGAGGTCTCCGTCCAAAGTGCACACCAGCATCTGCCGCACATAGAACAGGGTCAATGAATAGCAGTTCATTATAGACCAAAGAGCAATGAAAAAAAATCAACCTTTTAGAATGCTCGAAAAGTCAACACAAAAAACGATAATATGGGAGGTCATTATCAATACAGAATATAACAGGGCGGCCTGAGTCATAGAGCAGACACTGCCGTTGTTGACAACTGGTTAATACACAATCCTACTCACTTCTACGAGCGCATCCTTCCTGTCCAACCTGACAGATGTCAGCAGTCTTCTAGAAGGACCGTTTTCAGAGTCTCCAGGATGCAGGACAGATCCACCCAGTAGGGGATGCGGTCCCTTCTCACGATGCCATGGTGACCATTAACTGGAGAGGGAGCAGCATGTCATTTCACACTTATGTCATAAGCCTATGCCTATTGATATTATACGATAGATGCATATGCTATATGTCCTACATGCCCGGTAAGGAATGGACATTCTCTGATGTGATGCTGGGAGATTTAATTTAATAACCTCATATGGACCAAAATGTTCAAATAGGCTTTAGGGTTAAACAAGGTTCTTCCTACTTTACTTTCAAATGGCTTAATCAGCATGATTAATGAGGCCACTTTACAGTATCCTTGATTTAAATTATGCAAATTACAAAGCCTAACTTTCTACATTAAAGTGTGGTAATGGTGTGAGTGAACAGTTAGGACAACAAGGTACACTTGAACTAGCAACACATGACGGCTCAATACATATTAGACCATAAATGAGTTGAATAGAGCTTGACCTACCATGCAGTTCTATGGCGAGTCTGTCTTTGAGGTTCATGCTGCTAGATTGGGTAATCCGTTTTATCGTTGAGGCATATTCTTTTGTCAGAGATAATGCAAATTAGAAAGACATCCATTACCGACTTGGTTCCTGGCATGGCAAGGGTTGGGTTAGATAAAGGGGTTAGGTTAGCGAAAATGCAAAGAATGTTGACGTTAATTTGACAAAAACTAGATCCCGCCTAGCTCTCAACCTCTAGGCGGCATTACGCCTTTACAGTTCTCAGCCATTAGCCTCGCCCATGACTGCCTTATGTCAACTACAATCCCGACGCTGCGTTTTGACATTTAGAATCTATAATAATCATCACTTGCGCTATGATTAAGAAACATATGGGCTTTATCTTTCTTCAGCGATAAAGAGTCGTTCAAATAAAAAAATATATACTTTTGGTCATGTAGTGTATTTGGACACCTGCTCGTCGAAAATCATGTGCATTAATATGGAGTTGTTCCCCCCTTTGCTGCTATAACAGCCTCCAATCTTATGGGAAGGCTTTTCACCATATGTTGGAACATTGCTGCAGGGACTTGCTTCCATTCAGCCACAATAGCATTAGTGAGGTTGGGAGATTAGGCTTGGCTTGCAGTCAGCTCCAATTCATCGCAAAGGTGTTCCATGGGGTTGAAGTCAGGTTTCTGTGCAGGCCAGTCATGGTCTTCCACACCAATCTCTATAGGGCATTTCTGTATGGACTTCGATTTGTGCACAGGGACATTGTCATGCTGAAACAGGAAAGGGCCTTCCCCAAACTGTTCCCACAAAGTTGGAACTGCTTAATCATCTAGAATGTCATTATATGCTGTAGCCAGCGCAAATATTTTCCTTCACTGGAACTAAGGGGCATGGAAAACAGCCCCAGACCAGTATTCCTCGTCCACCAAACTTTACAGTTGGCACTATGCATTGGGGCAGGAAGCGTTCTTCTGGCATCCGCCAAACCCAGATTCGTCCGTCGGATAGCCAGATGGTGAAGCGTGATTCATCACTCCAGAGAAAGCGTTTGCACTGATCCAGTCCAATGGCTGCAAGCTTTACACCACTCCAGCCGACGCTTTGCGCATGGTGATCTTAGGCTTGTGTGCGGCTGCTCGTCCATTTCATGAAGCTCCCGACTAACAGTTATTGTGCTGATATTGCTTCCAGAGGCAGTTTTGAACTTGAGTGTTGCAACCAAGGACAGATAATACCCTTCAGCGGTCTTGTTTAGTGAGCTTGTGTGGCCTACCACTTGGTGGCTGAGCCGTTGTTGCTCCTAAATGTTTCCACTTCACAATAACAGCACTTACAGTTGACCTGGACAGCTTTAGCAGGGCAGAAATTTGATCAACTGACTTGTTGAAAAGGTGGCATGCTATGACGGTACTACAGGAGGTTGGTGGCACCTTGATATGAGGAGGACGGCTCGTGGAAATTACTGGAATGGTAACAAATACATCAAACACAAGGTTTCCAGGTGTTTGATGCCATTCTATTTGCGCCGTTCAGGCCATTATTATGAGCCGTTCTCCCCTCAGCAGCCTCCTGTGGACAGTGCCACATTGAACGTCACTGAGCACTTCAGTAAGGCCATTCTACTGCACATGTTAGTCTATGAAGATTGCCTGACTGTGTGCTCAATTTTATACACCCGTCAGCAACAGGTGTGGCTAAAATAGTAAAATCCACTAATTTGAAGGGGTGTCCACAAACTTTTGTACATATAGTGTACACTTATTGTAGCAGTTTTGCATAGATTATACAGGTATGGGTGCCTTCATCTGACAAAACTACACTTCCCGAGTTACGCTTACGCTGTTTGGAGCATGCTAAACAGATAATTATCACAGGTGGTCGCCTCTTGTCTACAGTCTGTTTTCCATAAACAGGAGCTGTAACATGGAGATATGGCCCTGTGGGAACACTAACTCTATCAAGGTGTGTATTCATTTAACCTTTTGTTTTTTTTTCATGATTTCTCGCTGATATGAAATCTATGGTCCGTAACGCAAGCGATGCATGTTAATGTTCAGACTGAGGATCAGGGATCTTATTAACAAAACTCCCCTCCCGCAGAAGACGCCTTCATGATCAAGGGCTAGATCCCTTCTAGCCATGACACAGGCTAGAAGAATTAGGTTAAGGTTAGGAAAAGAGTTCGCTTAAATGCTCTCCTAACCTCTTATGAAAAGTCATTCCTGTCCTCGAGTACTCCCAACTGCACACATTTTTGTTGTAGCCCAGGTCAAACATGCCTGGTTCAACTCATTGAGGGCCTGATGATTAGGTGATAAATTGAATCAGGCGTGTTTGTCCAAAATAAAAATGTGTACTGTTGGGGGAACATGAAGACCAAAGTTGGGAATCACTGCTGTACTCCATCCTTATTGTGGGCAGCCACAGGACAAATTGACTCTCCAGCTCATGTTGTGCTTCATCGTGTGTTTAAAAAAATATATAAACATTGTACATGTACATTGTCAGTTTCATGGGCTGAAATTCGGCAGTGTAGCCTAGTGGTTAGAGCATTGGACTAGTAACCGAAAGGTTGCAAGTTCAAATCCCCGAGCTGACAAGGTACAAAATCTGTCGTTCTGCCCCTGAACAGGCAATTAAGCCACTGTTCCTAGGCCGTCATTGAAAATAAGAATTTGTTCTTAACTGACTTGCCTAGTAAAATAAAGGTAAAATAAAAAATCTCCCAGAAATGTTTCATATGCACAAAGCCTATTGCTCTCAAATTTTGTGCACAAATTTGTTTACATCCCAGTTAGTGAGTTTTTCTCCTTTGCCTAAATATTCCATCCACCTAACGGGTGTGGCGTCTCGAGAACACAGATGCACCTTATGCTAGGGACCAGAAAAGGCCACTAATATGTGCTGTTTTGTCCAACAACACAAAGCCACAGATGTGTCTGTTATAAAGCCCCTTTGTGGGGAAAAACTCATACTGTTTGGCTGGGCCTGGCTCCCCAGCAATGGCTGTGCCTCTACCCAGTTGTGAAATCCATAGATTAGGGCCTAATGAATTTATTTCATTTGACTGATGTCCTTATATGAACTGTAACTAAGTAAAATCTTTGAAATTAATATATAATATAATGTATATATTTTTCAGTGTAGTTAACTGGCAAGTTACTGGAGCTGTCTGACAATTTCTAGTAACTTTAACTGATTTCATTTAGCTTCACCGAAGACAAACTTACATTTTATTTTGGAGGTACATTGTTTGTATTTTTGTTCTGCATGGTGACTACTTTGAAAATTAAAAATAAAGAGCCTTATCGATTCACACATAGACTGATGCACACAGCAAACCGGAAAAGTCTTATTTAATTTAACTTACCTAAAATTCAAACGGCACATTCCGCCACCTACTGGCCGGAATGGGAGCAGGACGGCTGAACATCCCAAACCGAACCCTAGCCCCTTTCTTACGTACTTTAGTGAATCAGAAATATATAGGTGATAGAATCCTCACGAAATCATATGATAAAAGCAATAACCAGCACCTAACTTGTGGACACCTGGGTAGACTGTAAAATGTAATGTATTTATTTTTTGCAAAGGAAGGAAAAGATAGGTGCAGTTTATTGTACAACTTGGAAACCTGGAACCTTCGAGTTAAAATTTGCGTAGAGCTTCCTATTGGTTGATTCTGATACTTTCTGATACAAGTGGGAAAGGCTGAGCTGAATGCCGCGTTCACGTAATGTCGGGAACTCGGGGCATACGAATTAAAATTAACGTAAATTATTTGCGTAGATCTTCCTATTGGTAGATCTTCCGATTGGTTGATTCTGGCACAAGTGGGAAAGTCGGGTATCAAACTCAGCAAAAAAAGATATGTCCTCTCACTGTCAACTGCATTTATTTTCAGCACTTAACATATTAACAAGTAAATATTTGTATGAACATAAGATTCAACAACTGAGACATAAACTGAACAAGTTACACAGACATGTGACTAACAACAATTGAATAATGTGTCCCTGAACAAAAGGGGGATCAAATGTAACAGTCAGTATTTGGTATGACTACCAGCTGTATTAAGTACTGCAGTGCATCCTCTCTTCATGGACTGCACCAGTTTTTTGGGAGATGATACCCCACTCTTCCACCAAGGCACCTGCAAGTTCCTGGACATTTCTGGGGAGAATGGCCCTAGCCCTAACCTTCCTACCCAAACAGGTCCCAGACGTGCTCAATGGGATTGAGATCCGGACTCTTCGCTGGCCATGGCAGAACACTGACATTCCTGTCTTGCAGGAAATCACGCACAGAACGAGCAGTATGGCTGGTGGTATTGTCATGCTGGAGGGTCATGTCAGGATGAGCCTGTAGGAAGGGTACCACATGAGGGAGGAGGATGTCTTCCCTGTAAGGCACAGCGTTGAGATTGCCTGCAATGACAACAAGCTCAGTCCGATGATGCTATGACACACCGCCCCAGACCATGACGGACCCTCCACCTCCAAATCGATCCCGCTCCAGAGTACAGACCTTGGTGTAACCTCGGTGTAATGCTCATTCCTTCAACAATAAATGCGAATCCGACCATAACCTCTAGTGAGACAAAACCTTGATACGTCATTTAAGAGCACTTTTTTTGCCAGTCCTGTCTGGTCCAGCGACAGTGGGTTTGTACCCATAGATGACGTTGTTGCCGGTGATGTCTGGTGAGGACCTGCCTTAAAACAGGCCTACAAGCCCTCAGTCCAGCCTCTCAGCCTATTGTGGACTGTCTGAGCACTGTTGGAGGGATTGTGCGTTCCTGGTGTAACTCTGGCAGTTGTTGCCATTCTGCAGGTGTGATGTTCGGATGTACCGATCCTGTGCAGGTGTTGTTACACGTGGTCTGCCACTGTGAGGACGATCAGTTGTCCGTCCTGTCTCCCTGTAGCACTGTCATAGGCGTCTCACAGTATGGACATTGCAATTTATTGCCCTGGTCACATCTGCAGTCCTCATGCCTCCTTGCAGCATGCCTAAGGCACGTTCATACAGATGAGCAGGGACCCTGGGCATCTTTCTTTTGGTGTTTTTCAGTCAGTAGAAACGCCTCTTTAGTGTCCTAACTTTTCATAACTGTGATCGTAATTGCCTACTGTCTGTAAGCTGTTAGTGTCTTAACAACCGTTCCACAGGTGCATGTTCATTAATTGTTTATGGTTCATTGAACAAGCATGGGAAACAGTGTTTAAACCCTTTACAATGAAGATCTGTGCAGTTATTTGGATCTTTACGAATTATATTCGAAAGACAGGGTCCTGAAAAAGGGACGTTTTTTTTTATTAGTTTATTTCTATAACGAGTAAGCAAGTCAAAATTGCCGCGTTTCCGTCAGGACCTTAACGCCGCACACCTTTCTACAAGGAGTTTCCAAGTCGGAAATGTCCGAGATCTGAGTTGTCTTTTGCCGTGTTTACGTTAGATTTGGTTTTAGTTGTTTTAAAGCATAATGAGTTCGTTCCTAAATCTATATATAGTTTGGCACATTAGTCGTTAATACGGTAACACATTTTTTATCATACCAATATCCAAAAGGACTTTTACTTTGAAATAAAAACAATCACTTTTCCTTCCGGAATCATCCGTCTACTGTTGCTGTCTCCGCTTAGCTAGCTTGCCTGAAATATCTTTCTAGAAACCTCGAAAAACGACGACGTACTTTCTTGAAGATTGAATCGTCAAAATGGGTTACAACAAATTCCGAGTCAACGCTACTCGGAAGATGTCGAAGACGTTAGCTCTGGCTGTTCTAGCCTGTTTGTCGTTCTGCATCTGTGTTTGCAGGGCAGAGGATAGTGCCATGGAGAACATGGTAACAGAGAGGAAGGTTGAGGATAACCACAGACAAGACAGTGCCGACCTGCTGATTTTCATCATGCTCCTAACCCTCACGATTTTAACCATATGGTTATTCAAGCACCGTCGTTTCAGGTTTTTGCATGAAACGGGACTGGCTATGATCTATGGTGAGTATGGGTGAGAGGCCTTCATGTCAGGAGACTGCATGATGTCGTCATTACTTATCGTCATACTTAGCGTCATACTTAGCTTCGATGCAACCAAGAGACTTTGCAATAATGCTGGACTAGTCTCTGACTAGTCCAACACAATATCAAAAGTCATACTACATAAACGTCATGCTGTTTATGTAGCTACTGGTCACGCACAGTATGTTTATTGACATTTACTGTAAATCTGGTAACATTGTTGTCATTCAAATAGGGATGCTGTCGAGACAACACAAGGCTCTGGCAAAAATGAGGCCAACAATGGCCATATCTCTACATTAGATCTCTGTTGTTGGTGTTTGGAATAATATTTATACCTTATCAGTAATGCTACTGTGTGCAGGTACTAAACCCATACCGTGCAATGTCACACACCCAACAAGGTCCAACTTACTTAGCAGTATTTTTCTTTAGTTGCTCTGAACACTTCATGCACTTCCTGAAGTCCCAGGTTATTTATTTACATTGTGCATGGTGCTGTTCCGGCATGAAGGGCAGAGAGGGCAACTGATAGATGCAATTCGGTATTTGTTAACCCAAGATCATTCACTCTGTTCCCTCGCTCTCCCTCCAGGTGTGCTGGTTGGGGTGGTCCTGCGCTATGGTATCCACGTACCCCGTGACATTAGTAATGTCACCCTCAGTTGCCATGTCAATGCCAGCCCACCCACACTGCTCGTCAACGTCAGCGGCAAGTTCTATGAGTACACGCTGAAGGGCGAGATCAGCGCCTCTGAGATCAGTGATGTACAAGACAACGAGATGCTTCGCAAGGTAGAGTCCCAAACGCGTGGTCATTACTCATTTTGAAACAGGAAGTGATGGCTTGACTGACCAGAAAAGTGTCTGCTTCCACATAAGTCGCGGTTATTGTTTTTTATTCAAATCTAAACTGCTGTTTTGGAGGCTTTGTACAACTCAGACAAATTGGTTGCCTTTCTTTACATATTTCCTTTCTATTGTTCCCTAGGCATTTTCCACATGTACTCACTGTCTAATACACAGACACATGCACACTGTGCACTCGGAGCATAACATGAGTTAGCCTACAGAGCACTGTTATTCAATGCAACTACTTTAGTGAAAATGTAAACAAATAATATCAATCTTAGGATTTTTCAGAGGGTGCTGCAGGACCCTCAGCATCCCTACTTCCTGTGGCTATGTGCCAGTGGTTCCCAACCTTTTTTGGTTACTGTACCACCAACTGATTTTTTTAGCGCTGCTCGGAGTACCCCCTTATGTGGATTTTACTAGTAGGCCTATGGTCTCATGAGTTTTCTTAAGGTAACAACAATGATGGAAAATGGACTTTGGACCCTTGTTAGTTATTGTCACATGCATTTCTAATTGGGTTTTAACAACAACAACAAAAATCACATTTTATTGTAGTCAGTGGGACACTGTACTGTACAGTGATTGTAATACAACCCTTCTGAGTTTTTCCTTCTTTTCTCAGGTGACCTTTGACCCTGAGGTGTTCTTCAACATCCTCCTGCCCCCTATCATCTTCCATGCCGGCTACAGTCTGAAGAGGGTAAGGCATGTGGTTAGTTGTTTAAAAGTTGAATCAATAGTTAAATATCACAGTGCTGATTTGTTTGTTGGTAATATTTAGGTCTAGTCCTTCACATAACTCTATCTCTCAGAGACACTTCTTCAGGAACATGGGGTCCATCCTGGCCTACGCCTTTCTGGGAACAGTCATATCATGTTTCATCATTGGGTGAGTTTCATAGCAGCTGTACTTTTATTGTCATGTATCTTGCCCATGGAGGCTGAACTTAACGATTTCCGCTAGATGGGCCAGCTGCAAAGTCAAAATAAATAAAAATGTGCATTTTGATCTTAAATTAAGGTTAGGCATTAGGGTTAGCAGTATGGTTAAGGTTAGTTAGGTTTAAAATCTGATATTATGACTTTGTGGCTGTGCCAGCTAGTGACCACTCTGCGGAGCTGCCTCCAGGGCAAGATTCATGACAACAAATGCCAACCTGCAAGTTTACACCCAGCTATACTGTATTATGTATGCGTTACATATTTGTGTGTTCATACACCTTTAGTCCTTTGTGTGACCTGTCAGAGACATGCTGAGCTGAGGTAATATGATCTCTACCTCTGTGCAGGCTGCTGATGTACGGCTGTGTCACGCTGATGAAGCAGGTGGGACAACTTGACGGGGACTTTTTCTTCACAGACTGTCTGTTGTTTGGAGCCATTGTTTCTGCAACTGACCCAGGTACAGTCTCTGTTCATCTCCGTCACCTCTTTCAGACACTCTAACGGACCACGCGGTAATGGTTGAACCACGTGCTTCAGCAGTAATATGCCTAGTCATATATTGTTATCTGAAGGGGGTTTTCCTGATTCACAAGCTGCAAAAACTATTTGAGGCTACGGTGTCTCTAAATGAACAAACAGTACTATTGCTGATTTTTTTTTTTTTTTTTTTTTTTTTTTTTTTTTTTTTTTTTTTTTTTCTCTCGTTTTTCAAGCGAAGGTCTGTTAAGGGAGTATGCAGCCGAACTGAAGCCTTTACTTTACTCTGTCTCCTGTACTGCAGTGACCGTGCTGGCCATCTTCAACGAGCTGCAGGTGGACGTGGATCTGTATGCTCTGCTGTTTGGAGAGAGCGTTCTCAATGACGCCGTGGCCGTGGTGCTGTCCTCGTGAGTCCTCCGTCTTAACCTGACACACCTGTCTACTGTCTGTCTGTCTGTCCCTTGACACACTCACATTGTGAAGTTTGGTATTTGTCTTTGTGATCCATTGTTGTGAAGCTTTGCCTGACAAACCTCATCTTCAAACAGCTGTGCTTTGGAACTGTTAGATATTTTGGGCTGGATAAAGGGGAGGTTTGTCCTAGTCACACACACACACACACACACATGGACATGCACACACAAACACCCTCCACCAAATGTTCTTTGGTATTGATTATCCCATGTGTGACCTGGTTGTACTAAACCAATAACTATTACTAATGCTGTGGAATGTGTGAGATTGACCCTTTGGTAACCCTAACCAGTACCTTCCCTCTGCTTGGAACTCTGATTATTTTCAGAATTCTAATGGTTTATGGTCGGCTCAGCGTGGGGGTGCAGCACGCCCCTGGAGCCAATCAATCAGCCAATCAGTGGGTAGAGGGCGTGGCGGCGACGCGAGACACTCCCCTGAACGGGTGTGCTAGCTCAGAGTGCTTTTGCGGTGGCTTCTTTTTGCATCGTGAGAACATGCACGGCAAATGACCAGCCGTTACACCCCAGATAGCAGCTATACAAGTACAACCCATAAACGGATAGTTCACGCCGACATCAAAAGTGTGTCAGATGTTTGCGTCACTTAAAAGCTAGAGTGCTGAGCCTATATTTGATGGCATCTGCTTTGTGGATCTTGAGGTATGCATTTGGTCAACTCTCGAGTCCTCAATTCAAAATGTAAGCCAGTTCTCGTGGTGTAGAATCCTGGTGATTTGCTGTTTGGGAGACAGGTGTTTATTACGTCCCCAATTTGCATGGTCCTGCTGCTCGGCTCTAACCCCTTTTCCCTTCCACTCTCTGTCTTCTCGGTCAAACCGCTCTCTCACTCACTGCTTTTCTCTCAGCCATGTACGTATGCCCTGGTAATGATGTTATGTAAGAGAATTGTTACATTTTTAAGGGAATAGTGATAACCCCCTTATTCGATTAAGTTTAACACGGATTTCTTTTGCTGCCGCATGAGCCAGAATTGTATAACGAGGCTGGATTTATTGGAATTTGGATTGAACCATGTTATCTAGAATCACTAATTCCAAGCTTCAGCTAATCTTTCACGAGTGGTTCCCCGTATCTATGAGTTGAAAAACCCATGCCTAATACTCCCTCTGGTCTGGCTTGAATGGAAAGCTGTTGGAAGTATTTCTGCTACAGTCAGTACTGAGAGATACCTTAAGACTGGGTAGCTAGTAGTCCCATAGAACCCTCCAGTGTAGAACATTGCTGCTAAGAGAATGGTATCACTTCATATACAGGACCGTACTTACTAGCAGATGTCTATACACGAGTATGTGCACCAGTGGAGGCTGGTAGGGGGAGCTGTAGGAGGACGGGCTCATTGTAATGGCTGGAATGGAATAAATGGCACGGTATCAGACATGGAAACCGTATTCCGTTCCATGTATTCCAGTCCAGCCGTTACAATGAGCCCATCCTCCTATAGCTGCTCCCACCAGCCCCCACTGATGTGCACATCATGTAGTATAATTTCTTAATGCGTTTCCCATGTGAAACTACGATAGTCATTGTAGATATTGACCCAGCGAGCCACTATTTATTTATTTGCATAAGAGAGTCATCTGCACTTCAAACAGACCGGACATGCAAGTGTTACTACTAGTACTATTCAGTGCTCTTGGGTCATTAGCCTCATCAGTCATTTGTATAAAGGCCTCCCCTGGTCTATAGGGATACACCTGGTGCACCATACCTTAGTTCTGATATCATTGGGGACTTTTCAAGACGTTCAACCTGCTCAGGATAGAAGCACATTTTGTTAACCAACTCTCTAGGTCAAAACGTACTAATGGTCTATGGTTCGCATTCATTTCTCATGCCCAGAAATGAAGCAGTAAAAACCGGTATTTAATTTCCCTTTCCACCCTCGTAACACTTCATCCATCCACATAGGCCGCTTGAGCTACTCTATTATTTTGCACCTTTTCTGGGATTGACTGGGGGTGTGTGTGTGTGTGTGTGTACCAGGTCCATCGTGTCGTACCAGCCGGAGGGGGACAACAGTCACACCTTTGAGGTGATGGCCATGTTGAAGTCCTTTGGGATGTTCCTGGGTGTCTTCAGTGGATCATTTGCCCTGGGAGTGGCCACTGGGGTCATGACGGCGCTCATATCCTTTAGTCAATTATGTACTTCCTTTGTGTGATTTGAAGGTCGAGAAATGCAAATATTGATATTACAGTAACAGCAAGGTTACAAACAGATGATCTTATCGACGTGCCCTTGAGCTTGGCACTAATTGCTCTTGTAAGTCGTTACCGGATAAGAGCGTTTGCTAAATGGCTAAAATGTAAAAGTGCTTTTGGTATTGTCAACTTGCTAGTTGCAATATATTGACCTCAATGCTCTGGAGTCTACGCTGTTCTTTCATTGTTTGGTGAGTTGTGTCGTGTGGTCGTTTTCATGGCGCATTTTCTCCTTGACCGTTATCCTCACGTCACTAAGTTCACTAAGCTGAGGGACTTCCAGCTACTGGAGACTGCTCTCTTCTTCCTCATGTCCTGGAGCACCTTCTTAATGGCAGAGGCCTGTGGCTTCACAGGTAACCAATCATCTTACTGAACCGGTGATAAGCCCCCCCCCCCCCCCGAAAGTTTTTTTTTTTCATGACACACTTTATCATGGTGTGTCTGGTTGTTGTTGTTTTGTGTCTGCAGGTGTGGTGGCAGTGCTTTTCTGCGGGATCACTCAGGCTCATTACACCTTCAACAACCTGTCCCCTGAATCACAGGACAGGACCAAACAGGTGAGGACCACACTACCATTGCATTTATTTACTGCGAGCTCCACTGGACAGCAATGTCATCTGCTAAATATTGACATTCCATCATGGTCCCTGAAAGGTTGTTTTTGTGTTGTCCTGTAGTTGTTTGAGCTGCTGAACTTCCTGGCAGAGAATTTCATCTTCTCCTACATGGGTCTGGCCCTGTTCACCTTCCAGAACCACATCTTCAACCCCACCTTCATCGTGGGCGCTTTTGTATCCTCACCTATAATGCAATGAGATGATGGGAGTACAGCAGGCAACCCTAGTCTAAGAGTAGAGTAGTGTATAGGGGTTAAATTGTAAGACTGGGTGGGAATGGCATAAGCAATGACAAACTGGGCATTATTTAACTGTTATTTAACCACTAGTCATAATAGAGTAAGTAGCATTACTGGGCATCTTAAGTACAGAATTTGGTTTGTAATGCTGGGAAGGCACTAGACTGAAAAGTGTTTCTCAGGAGATTGCTAGTTTCTTTACCCTCTATGGACCTCTCCTTGA
Source organism: Oncorhynchus masou masou (assembly GCF_036934945.1). Taxonomy (NCBI): domain Eukaryota; kingdom Metazoa; phylum Chordata; class Actinopteri; order Salmoniformes; family Salmonidae; genus Oncorhynchus; species Oncorhynchus masou. The sequence goes on from NC_088243.1 coordinate 58,467,265, forward strand.
CAACAATCACTCCCAGCTGGCAGTGTTCCTGGGCAGAGCAGCCAACATCTACCCCCTGTCCTTTCTGCTCAACCTTGGACGCAGGAACAAGATCAGCTCCAACTTCCAACACATGATGATGTTTGCAGGTACTGTATTTACACAGGCAGCCCAATTCTGATCATTTGCCCAATTTATTGTCAAAAGAGCTGTTCTAATTTGTCAAAAGACTAAGATTGGAATGTGGCCAGGCGGAGATCTGGCGCCACCATTTTTCATTTTCCTTTTTTAATCACTAGATTAAATAACATTGTATTTACTTGAAGAGAAAAGGTGATGATGATATCGCTTTCTGTCCAGTTTCTGGGTTTCAATTGATGAAATATCTTATCCAATTTTTGTGTTTATTATTACTTTAAAACATTTTTAGGGAAATTTTAAAAAGTGCAGAGGCTGGGATATCCTGCCACTTTTTGAACTATGTTGATTTCTGAGTGGGAATTCTTGTGTCCAGTGATTTTTTTTTTTTAGGAGTCACTGTTCTGCCATTACATCCTTAGTCTTCTGAAGCTCAGTTGATAGCGAAGCGCTTGCAATGCCAGGATAGTTCCGTTTGATTCTATATTATTATTATTATTATAAATATAGAAAAAACAAGTCATACCAGAATGTGTTGTTGAATTGACCGCTATGTAACTGTACTAACTGATTGTCATGTAATGACGATTATTGAAGCTGTTTACAAAGTTCCCACACCAGCCACGTTATCTAACAAAAAGCTATTTTAAGTGATATGACTTGTGGAGAGAGACACACTGCTTGTCGCTTGTGCACACACATACGAACTGGGTGCTTCGAGCCCTGAATGCTGATTGGCTGTGTTAGGTTCTAAATATTAGAGTAAGAACTCGAAGGACACTGTGAAAGCTTAAACCAAGTTTATTCTTCCCAAAGGATCGAACAGCTGAATTGACAAAAACATGTTTACAATAGTGGTGGTGTTTGTACCCCACTTTGGGCGGAGTCGTCTCCTCCTCACTAAACATTGTATCTTTATTGCTAGGCAGGAAACTAAGTGATGCGGGCAATAAACCTTTCCTTCTCCCTTAACGTGACCTCGACCCCCTTCATCTCTAATCTATGGTTCTCTTCCCTGATCAATGCCTGCCACGTGATAATTTCCATACTCAATACATTCCAAGCTAATTGCACCCACCATATACCTTCCCCCTACAGATAACCGTTAACCTCTGGTGTAGCCCCTCGGCTGTGGCACCCCTCAGGTCTCTATTATAACTAATGAATAATAACATTTAAAATTCAGAAATCCAAACCCATCAGTCCCCCCTTTTTTTGAACATTTGACATCATACTGTTCAACATTACATAAACTTGGAAATTACTATATAAATGGACAAACAATGACAATAAAACATGAACAAACAAAAAAAAATATATACATGATTAACATTCACTGTGAGGTTTACAAACTCAGAGACTTATGGCCTGTGTTCTATGATCACACCAAGCACACGCTCATTTCCATTTCTCATAGAACACTGATGATCACGTGTCCGCTGGAGCTGTTGACTCCTTCCATTTCAACTTTCTCCTTCTGGTTCATAAGAGAGTGACAGCACAAGACTTGAAAAGCAAAAAGAAACACAAAACATAACAGTATTCACAGTGTGGTAAGCTATGCATAATTATCTATGCATGAAAACCCAAAGTCTGATAACATGACAATTCCCACTCTCTCTTCGCCTGACTCTATGCCTCCAGGATACTTTTCTGCTGGATTCCACAAACATGAAGGCCCTAGAGAACCTCCTCATGCTTTCACCCAGACTTCCCCTTTCCTGCCACAGGCTCCGAGAGGTGTTCCCAAGCCATGTCATTTTCACTTTGTTCCCCGTCTCCTTCTTTGCCACCTGATGGGCAAGTGCATAGCCCTGATCAACGCTACTCTTGAGGTAACTCAGCACTGTATGTGCTTTCACACCAATGCCTCCAAAATGTTGTCCAGAGTACAATAACGCCAACATATATCCTTTCATCTGATGCATTAACCGAAAAAGGCAACCTATGGTGGTTGAAGAAGCTCCCAGACCCAAACCATCTGTATGTCTACAGTGGAATCTAGTCTTTCTCTCTCTTATTAGCTCCGCTTCCTCTGTCATGGCGTCTTCAAGCTCGCCCATTATGGGGATGGACCTCACTTCACGTGAGAACTATGAACCCACCGAGGAGAGACATGACGATCTTTACCGCTGCAGGTGCTGTAAGGAGTACTGTGTGTAGACCAGACCAACGCTGTCCCAACACCCCCGCCTGGTGTATATTGATGTACTCAATCTCCAGAATTCAGCCCGTGCCCTGGGTTATCTGCTGCTCCTCATGTGCTGCTTCCACCTGGGAATATATGCAATGCATTGGTCATTTCCTGACAACACAGACTCCCCTTAGCCCATATCACTAATCTGTGACATGTATAACAGCCCCCGGTACTCCCATCGGTCTCCCAGTTACCAAGCCATGTGGCATGAGTCCTCATAAAATTCTATCCCAACAATGCTACTAAAATAACCCCGGCTACTACTGACACTGCCCGTGACGCATTCCTCAATCTCCCTCATTTGCGCCGTAGTCCAATTCCATGCTGTTTGTTACTATAGCCTCCTTTTAATTACTGTCCCTACAGCGACTGCCGTGAGTAGTAGCTACTGCATGGAATCTCAAGTGTTCGCTGGCTGTTATGAATAGGGAAAAGATTAATGAAGTTGGGAGGATATCCAACCGAACAAAACTCTTTGAGTCACAGAGTTCTTGGAAGTTGACAATAGTGTCTGAAATGCCAACACTATCTCTGCTACTCACACCATGATCTGGGTATGTGTAACGTTCAGTTTAACTTCATAGTAGTCCCTATATCGTGCACAGTTAGCTCGCAGGAGAGTGAGGACAGCTCTCTCCTGTAACAATATACATAGTCTCTTATGAGCCCCACAGATCTCCACCCCAGTCACATTCCATCTCACTTAACAGCCTTATGTAAACATTATGTCTCAAACACAGATCTCATGTGTACCTCACTTCCTGCTACAGATACATTTGCACACATATCATTCCATCTAAACCATAACACACTAGTCACTACCCCTAATGCACTTCTACAGTTATCAACATACGAAAACATTCTTAAATCAATTAGTCAATGTACATCAGTCCCTCCTGGAATAATGATCACACTTATGTTGCACGAAACCTAAAAACGTATTGTCTTGAAAAAGTAAGTGTTCAATAATTTCACACCTCCCTTGATGCGACTAAAACTGGGGAAAGAACCATCCATCCGTTCCGTTCCAAGCCCATGTGATGCTGGTCTCCGTGTCCGTCTCCTTCATTTTCGTCCTTGGGTGTTAGTCCGGATTGGGTCTTGCATTATGAGCCTTGTATGCAATTAATTGTACCGTATCATCCAGCAATCTATATGTGTTAATGCGATTTAACATACTAATTCTGATCACATGGTAAAAAAAACTTCATGTTTGAACCAAGCTATCATCCAGTGAGTTCTCTAATAACCTCCCTGTCGGAGGACACTTAAAGATAAGGTTTCTAGAGGCTCCCGAGGCATAATACATTTGAGCAGTGCGCCCACCCCTCACAGTTTGAGAACAACTCTCTCCCGCTGTATCCGAATTATAGCTATAACATTTGATAGATTATCCACCCTAATTTAGAATCACTGTCCTTAGTGCTTTAATTTGAGTCTTATCACTCGAATTCAAGCTTCTCAACCTGGCACACATCACGGTTAGAATGTACATTTTAAAAGCGGGACCTTTTTATTGCCGGTAATAACTTTTCTCAGTACACCCCCCCCCCCCCATCCCTGTTTGGTATTGGATTGGTATCTCAATGAATTCTTAGTCTAGATTGTTCACAGTGTGTAGACCGTCCTCAATACCACCCCCTCCTCCCTGCACTTCCTCCTTCCCAATGACACATACAGTTGAAGGCGGAAGTTTACATACACTCAGGTTGGAGTCATTAAAACTTGTTTTTCAACCACTCCACACATTTTTTTGTTAACAAACTATAGTTTTGGCAAGTCGGTTAGGACATCTACTGTGTGCATGACACAAGTAATTTTTCCAACAATTGTTTACAGACAGATTATTTCACTTATAATTCACTGTATCACAATTCCAGTCAGTCAGAAGTTTACATACACTAAGTTGACTGTGCCTTTAAACAGCTTGGAATATTCCAGAAAATGTCATGGCTTTAGAAGCTTCTGATAGGCTAATTGACATCATTTGAGTCAATTGGAGGTGTACCTGTGGATGTATTTCAAGGCCTACCTTCAAACTCAGTGCCTCTTTGCTTGACACCATGGGAAAATCAAAAGAAATCAGTCAAGACCTCAGAGAAAAAAATGTAGACCTCCACAAGTCTGGTTCATCTTTGGGAGCAATTTCCAAATGCCTGAAGGCACCACGTTCATCTGTACAAACAATAGTATGCCAGTATAAACACCATGGGACCACGCAGCCGTCATACCGCTCAGGAAGGAGACGCATTCTGTCTCCTAGAGATGAATATACTTTGGTGCGAAAAATGCAAATCAATCCCAGAACAACGACAAAGGACTTTGTGAAGATGCTGGAGGAAACTGGTACAAAAGTATCTATATCCACAGTAAAACGAGTTCTATACGACATAACCTGAAAGGCCGCTCAGCAAGGAAGAAGCCACTGCTCAAAAACTGCCATTAAAAAAGCCAGACTACAGTTTGCAACTGCACATGGGGACAAATCGTACTTGGAGAAATGTCCTCTGGTCTGATGAAACAAAAATAGTCGTTTGGCCATAATGACTATTGTTATGTTTGGAGGATAAAGGGGGGACGTTTGCAAGCTGAAGAACACCATCCCAACCGTGAAGCACGGGGGTTGGCAGCATCATGTTGTAGGGGTGCTTTGCAGGAGGGACTGGTGCACTTCACAAAATAGATGACATCCTGAGGATGGAAAATCATGTGGATGTATTGAAGCAACATCTCAAGACCTCAGTCAGGAAGTTAAAGCTTGGTCGCAAATGGGTCTTCCAAATGCGCAATGACCTCAAGCATACTTCCAAAGTTTTTGCAAAATGGCTTAAGGACAACAAAGTCAAGGTATTGGAGTGGCCATCACAAAGCCCTGACCTCAATCCTCTAGACAATTTGTGGGCAGAACTGAAAAAGCGTGTGCGAGCAAGGAGGCCTACAAACCTGACTCAGTTACATCAGCTCTGTCAGGAGGAATGGGCCAAAATCCATCCAACTTATTATGGGAAGCTTGTGGAAGGCTACCCAAAACGTTTGCCCCATGTTAAACAATTTAAAGGCAATGCTACCAAATACTAATTGAGTGTATGTAAACTTCTGACCCACTGGGAATGTGATGAAATAAGCTGAAGCTAAAGCTGAAATAAATAATTATCTCTATTCTGACATTTCACATTCTTAAAATAAAGTGGTGATCCTAGCTGACCTAAGACAATGAATTGTGAAAAACTGTGTTTAAATTTATTTGTATGTAAACTTCCGACTTCAACTGTATGTAACTCTTGCCTATCAGATTTGATGGCCCTTGGTAATGTCCTGATTTTTCAATATAAAGTAATCAGTTTTTCCCACGTACACAATTCTCTCACCTGAGCCACTACCACCATTCTGTCTGGTCCATTTCTCCCACCAGTACAACAGGAGCATAAGAGAAGTTTGTATGTTATCTCACTCCACATGCGCGGTCTCAGGACTCATGGCGCACTCCTGCCGCCCGTACCCAGGTTAATGGCTCGGACTCCGATTGGAGTGTTTAAAGTCACGGTCGCATTGAACGCCTTTTTTGCTCTTTCTTCAGCCGGTTAGGGATGGTTTTGAGGTTCACACACACTGTTTGTGGTCAATTTATTCCTACCATGCATTAAGACACAATCTGACGTCACCTTCCATGATAACCCCGAGAGGACAGATCAGAACAACAGTTTAGTTCAATTCCTTTCTGATTCTGGAAATCCAGACAAGCATTGACTATCACAACTATTACATTCCCAATTTCCTTATTAACATTATCTCTATGACCAATGCCAAAGAGCATAACAACATACTGTTGCGGTTGAAACCATTTTCAAAATTAGTTCATACTCCCTTATTTTACTGCTGACTTCTTGGAAGAGTTACCAGGTCAGGGAGTTAGCACCCTAACCCATGGGAGAATCCCAACAATCCAGCAGACCCAATCTTGTGAAATGTTGTATCGAAACAATGTCAAGAAATTAAATCAGCAATTCACATATCACAATCCATTTCATGAAATCAGCTGGTAGCTTCCCCTTTGAACACATGATTCACATTGGGATTCAAAGTCGTGTTAAATCTAAAATAAACAAATTTGAATAACCCATCAACTTAGAATTACAACTCTTGATAACTCCATAAGGAAATAATGATATCTCATGAAGTAATGGTAAAATTGAATAGAGACTGGTGTTTCTCATTCATTTTATAATTAAATCCCACCTGTTTTGATCCTTTCTAGTGAGATTGATCAGGCCTCACCAGAAAGTCAGAGTACAGGGCATCCAACACCATTAAATATTTCCTCTCCCATTTCTTTCCCTATCCTTCAGAAACCCTTTAAAACATGTCAAACATTTCCATCATTCTGCATACCCAGTTTAAAACCAAATTGAAAAGACCCCACACAAAATAAATCCCACAGTCTCAACACCACTAACGCATATTCATAATCAGTAAATTGTGTGTGTGGTAAACCGTAGGTCACAAACGCACATGAACAGGCCTTATCTGGGAACTCCGTTTATGGCCTATTCCAGATACTTTTGTACTTAACTTCTTGACGCACCAATCCCGTTAGCGGGATCATTTTCATCAACATTAGCTGAATTGTAGAGCGCCAAATTCAAATTAAATTACTAAAAATATTTAATTTTCATGAAATCACAAGTGCAATATAGCAAAACACAGCTTAGCTTGTTGTTAATCCACCTGGCGTGTCAGATTTTCAATAAAGCTTTTCGGCGAAAGCATAACAAGCGTTTATCTCTCTCTGTAGAAAAAATATTACAATCAGCTAGCAACCAAGTAGATTGGTCACGAAAGTCAGAAAAGCAATCAATTAAATTGCTTACCTTTTGATCTTCGGATGTTTGCACTCACGAGACTCCCAGTTACACAATAAATGTTCCTTTTGTTCCATAAAGATGATTTTTTTATATCCAAAATACCTCCATTTGTTTGGCGCGTTATGTTCAGAAATCCACAGGCTCGAGCGGTCACGACGTTGCAGACAATTTCCAAATAGTATACGTAAAGTGCGTAGAAAGATGTCAAATGTTTTTATAATCAATCCTCAGGTTGTTTTTACAATATATAATCGATAATATTTCAACCGGAATATAGCTTCTTCCATAGGCGAGAGAGAGAAAATGGCTGTTGCGCATGAAAAACTCTGCTGGCACCCAGCCATCCACTGACGTGATGGGTTCTTTCTCGCTCATTTTTCAAAATAAAAGCCTGAAACTATGTCTAAAGACTGTTCACAGCTTGAGTAAGCCATAGGAAAATGAATCTGGTTGATATCCCTTTAAATGGAAGCAAGGCATCCAATGGAACAGAGAGCTTTCAGGAAAAACAGCACTTCCTTGTTGGATTTCCCTCAGGTTTTTGCCTGCAATATCAGTTCTGTTATACTCACAGACAATATTTGGACAGTTTTGGAAACTTTAGAGTGGTTTCTATCCTAATCCGACAATTATATGCATATTCTAGTTTCTGGGCCTGAGAAATAGGCAGTTTCAAATGGATATGTTTTTTTTAGCCAAAAACAAAAATACTGCCCCCTATACTCGAAGTTAACTGCTCTCCCCAAGACCACAGTCTAAGGGAACATTCCAACGAGAGACAATGAAACCCCCTCCTCTTCTGGAAAAGAAAGTGTACATTTTGTTAGCATTCACAATGCTACATCTTAGCGGGGCGGCAGGCAGCCTAGTGGTTAGAGCGTTGGACTAGTAGCCGAAAGGTTGCAAGATTGAATCCCTGAGCTGACGAGGTAAAAATATGTTGTTCTGCCACTGAACAAGGCAGTTAACCCACGGTTCCTAGACCGTCATTGAAAATAAGAATTTGTTCTTAACTTCTTAAGGCTGAAATAACGTTAATGGGATCGATATGACAACAGCCAGTGAAAGTGCAGGGCGCCAAATTCAAACAGAAATCTCATAATTAAAATTCCTCAAACATACAATTATTATACACTATTTTAAAGATAAACTTGTTGTTAATCCCACCACAGTGTCCGGTTTCAAAAAGGCTTTACGACGAAAGCATACCATGCGATTATGTTACGTCAGCACCTAGTCACAGAAAAACACAGCCATTTTTCCAGCCAAAGAGAGGAGTCACAAAAAGCAGAAATAGAGATAAAATTCATCACTAACCTTTGATGATCTTCATCAGATGACACTCATATGACTTCATGTTACACAATACATGTATGTTTTGTTCGGTAAAGTTCATATTTCTATCCAAAAATCTCAGTTTACATTGGCTCCCTCTTTTATAGTAGAACCCTCAAACCAGTTTCTAAATACTGTTGACATCTAGTGGAAGCCGTAGGAAATGCAACATGACCAATATCCCACTGTGTATTCTATAGGGGCTGAGTTGAAAAACGACAAACCTCAGATTTCCCACTTGCTGGTTGGATTTTGTTTCTCAGGTTTTTGCCTGCCATATGAGTTCTGTTATACTCAGACATCATTCAAACAGTTTTGGAAACTTCAGTGTTTTCTATCCAAATCTACTAATTATATGCACATTCTAGCTTTTATGGCTGAGTAGCAGGCAGCTTAATTTGGGCACACTTTTCATCCAAAATTCCCAATACTGCCCCCTACCCCAAAGTTAAAGAACCAACCCTACACCATATATTTAACTAGATCTCGCAGAGCAAAACCTACACTCGGCACCTATCCCTATGGAACCTACCCTACACCATATATTTACTACCTGTCATTACACAATGGGCCTACTGAATAAACTCAGGCTTTCTAGGTCTGTATCCTATAATTGTTTGGCCTACGATTCTCATCTCCCCAAGATGTCAAAATGAATGGAAACAGGTTTAGGAACTGTGTCTACCTAGTTTGTTGCCAGCTCCTGCTCCACTGATCACAACTCTCTGGTTTGACTGTAAATCGCGGTGAATCCTGCCGACAACGCCAACTGTTCTAATTATTAGAGTAAGAACTCGACGGACACTGAAAGCTTAAACCAAGTTTTATTCTTCCCAAAAGATCGAACAACAAACGACAACATGTTTACAATAGTGGTGGTATTTGTACCCCACTTTGGGCGGAGTCTCCTCCTCGCTAAACATTATCTTTATTGCTAGACAAACTAAGTGATATGGGCAATAAACTTTTTTCCTTCTCTCTTAACGTGACCTGATCTCGACCCCCTTCATCACAAATCCATGGCTCTCTCCCCTTATCAATGTCTGCCATGTGATCGTTTTCCATACTCAGAACATTCCAAGCATAATTGCACCCACCATATACCTTCCCCCTACATATAATCATTAACCTTTGGTGTAGCCCCTCAGCTATGACGCCCCTCAGGTCTCTCTAATGATTAATAACATTTAAAGTTCAGAAATCCATACCCTTCAGCTGACAGCCGTGGTATATCGGACCGTATAACACGGGTATGACAAAACATTCCTTCTTATCGTTCTAATTACATTGGTAACCAGTTTATAATAGCAATAAGGAACCTCTGGGGGTTTGTGGTATATACCACGGCTAAAGACTGTGTCCAGGCACTCCGCGTTGCGTCACGCTTAAGAACAGCCCATAGCCGTGGTATATTGGCCATATACCACACCCTCTCGTGCCTTATTGCTTAAATGACCCCTCGTCCTCCCTAGGGTTGCGTGGGGCGATGACTTTTGCCCTTTCCATCCGGGACACGGCTACCTACGCCCGTCAGATGATGTTCACAACCACCCTCCTCATCGTCTTCTTCACTGTGTGGGTCTGTGGAGGCGGAACCACCCAGATGCTTTCCTGTCAGCACATACGGTAGGTCCACCATGGGGGTCGAAAGGGGTTGTTGGTGTATGCCTTTTTTTGCCTTCAAAATGAACCTTTTGATGTTTATTCTAATTTAGGATATACACAGCACGTAGAGTTGTCTGTCCAGTTTCAGTATGATCGTCTGTGAACACTGATCTGGGAGACTCATTTGTGTTTCTGCATTTCTAACAGTGTGGGTGTAGATTCGGATGCAGATAACTCAGTGAGTATTAAGCCTATGAATATTGAGTTATTTGACTCGACTGCTGTAATCCATCTAATGTAGTGCTGTTGTTTTGAGTGGATCTCTGTATCTGTCTTTTCTGTGACTCTTGTCTCCTCAGATGAGCATGACAGAGGGATCAGAGCGGCGGAGCACCAAACATGAGAGTGCCTGGCTCTTCAGGATCTGGTACAACTTTGACCACAAGTATCCTTTGGTGTCACTGCCATCAGCACACAGCAGATGGCACTCCAGTGACATTCATTTCAAAGCATTTTTTGTTCTCTATCCAGTTGAGATATATATATATATCTTTTTTTTTGGTGATGTATTCACTATTCTACAATGTAGAAAATAGTAAAATTAAAAACTCTTGAATGATTACGTGTGTCAACTTTTGACTGGTATGGGGTATTATTTTGACCCCCATTATGGGGTATTATTAGTGGATTTATTAGGGGGTGGAACAATTTAATCAATTTTAGAGTAGTGCTGTAATGTAACAACGTGGAAAAAGTAAAGGAGTTTGAATACTTTCCAAATGCACTGTATACAGTATGTGTGCTTAATTTCTGCAATAACATACTAGCCTACAGCAGTGGAGGCTGGTGTATTGAGGAAGAGGAGTATGGTACACCTATACTAAATCTCCATTACGTATTTGAGCAGTTTGTTTTGATTCTCTGTGACACAGTTGAGGCCTTGACTGTAACCCCTCTCCAGCTACCTGAAGCCCATCCTGACCCACAGTGGCCCTCCTCTCACCGTCACCATGCCTGACTGCTGTGGACCACTGGCCAGATGCCTCACCAGCCCACAGGCCTACGAGGTCAGTCCCCACAAACCATGTGTTCCTATTAACCCGGTGACCCTGTTAGGGTGGCTATGGTAATAGCGATGACATGTAGTGTTTTCTTCTTGGTCTTAATGGGTATCACAGTGGATCACGTACCGATGAATGTACTCAAATGAAGATTTGCCTGTTTCATAAAAGCTAAAGAATTAGTTCAGTTCTAACAGGAGTGTTTGGTCCGTTAGAGCTAGTTGTGACCTATTCTTAAATGTTCCTTTCTCACTTTCCTGCAACCAGAATGAGTGCCAGCTGAAGGACGACGATTCGGACCTCATCCTGACGGACGGGGACATCAGCCTGACCTACGGTGACATCACAGTGAGCACGGACGCCAGCGGCGCCCACATCAGCGCCGGGCCCGCAGGCACCACCTCTGCCGTCATCTCCGCCGATGACCTGGACCGCGAGCTGACATACGGTGACCACGAGCTGGTGATGAGGGGAACCCGCCTGGTCCTGCCCATGGACGACTCCGAGCCCCCCCTCGCGGACCCCCGACACCGTATGCGGATGTGAGGCGAAAGAGAGGCCAGCTAGCCAGATGACCAATTCATTCTCCGTCCTGCTCACCTTAATCTGCAGGAATGAGATCAACTAAGATCAGCAAGAGACTGGTCTGTCTGTCTGTTTGTCTCTCTGACTGTGCCTGTCTGTCTTTCTCTCTCTCTCTTTCCTTTTCTCTCCTACCGCTCATCACCTCTTTCTCACTCTCCCTCACTCTCGTTCCTCTTTGAGTTTCTCAAGTGGCTAATCCATGTCTCTACCTCATTCTTGTTTGCTCATTTGTACTCCAATCGCCATCACTGTAATATGAAGTATTTATTCATGTTTTCTTTTGATTTGGTTAAACCGATAGCTTTTCTCAGTTTGTCTTCTAATAGGACCACGTGGCAATCTTGTCACAGTAGCGTTGTAGAAGACTCAATACGAGTCTATGCGCATGCATTAATCTATGTGTGGAGGTCACAGTACAACAGCTAGTTTGTCTCTGTATCACAAGGTGTGTAATAACGGTGACATGCTAACTGTGCATGCTAAATTGTGCATCCTTTTTCTATGCGTGGGGAGTGAAAAGGTTGAGAGGCTGATTTGAGTTTGTAGCCTTGTTTTTGGGTCTGATCCTGAATGTTACTGCCTTCTCTGTGTGATCCAAGGCATGCTGACTTGATTTAATGGCTCTGCGTTGCATTTTGTTGCTATGTGAATACGGTTACAATCAAGTGCCTCAGTGACCACTGGTTTTATTTTCCCTTTTTAGAAGTAATACACTCCTCCGTCCACATGGTGGCGACGTTTTGTATGGGTGACGGGCTGTCTGCGTTTGAGCCGTTGGGCTGTGGACTGTTACAATGTTAAAAGCCTGGTTGAATGACAATGGAAGGACAGTGGTTTAACCAGGCTAACAGTGTAGCCTGGCACACTGTCTTGGACTTCCCACAACGACCTTAGACTGTGACTTTGGGAGGGTTTGACACCTTACTTTAGAAGCTGATGTCACTCACCACAGATGCAGAAAGAAGGGCTGTCGTTTTGAATACCAGATCCAAATCTCCCGTACGTTGAAAGCTAGTGCCATTTTCTCCTGCATTGACATTTTATGAAAAGAGTGCAGACAGCCTCAAAATACTTTGTATGTATTTTGCAACATACTATAAGTACTTTAGCTACATAACTCATTGTCACTGTAATTATACGATACTGTATGTGTAACATGGTGAATATTTGATATTAGGGACTGCAATGTTAACTATTATCAAACCTACTGTGGACTTTCTATCTGTGCTAAGCTCTTGCTTCCTACTGGCTAAGATCTATCTGGTTATTCACTGCGTTGAAGTAGTATACAGGGAACATGCTACAGTAGCTCTTGATCAAGGATCAAATTTGCTTTGTTTTTGTCAAATTTGTCTGGAATTTACATTTTGTGGATCAACAATGTTTAATCTATTCATCATTTCTTATCCAATTCTATTTCAAATTGAATTTGCTTCATCTGGGATTATTTCTGGGAATGGCCTGAGGTATGTCCGTGTCAAAAGATTGAGGGGCTGCACTGTATATACTGGACCGCAGTTCAACTGTTAACTGCCCTGAGTTACTGGTCTATTGGCTACATGGTCCCTGATACTGTATGATGTTGTGATGTCTCGCATAGTATGTAGAAATCCCTCACAACTTGAATAGGCAAGTTGGGGTAACATTTCGGATTAAATGATTCAGAATAGATATTTTGAGAAGAAAACAGAATGGTTGTACAAAAGGAATTTGTGCTAATCTTTATTTGTGTAAAATAATTATACAATAGGTTTGTATTAGACTTACACTAGTCTAATGTATCCTATATGCCTCGCTGTATGGGGTTTGGCCTGATTTATAGCTGATGCCTGGCCTCTGAGTAGCTCTTCTAAGCTTCTTGTCTATATGGGCTCTGCCCTGTGACTGGTCTGCGATCAGAGTGAGTAGCTCCTCTGAGCTGCTTGGATTCATGTGCTCTACCCTTTTGACTGTTCTGGGATCAGCGGTGGCTGTTGGTGTAGTGCAGCAGGAACTGTTGACAGGACACCTGCCTGACAACGCACTGTTGATATGGATGGAATCAGGCACTGTGCCAGACAACACTACAGATGAGGGAGGGAGTAGGAGAACGAATGAGGCAGGGTAGGAGCTGAGGAAAGGGGGGTAGAGATGAATAGTGTACATTTTTCCTAGACATGGCTTGGTGTTACCCTCAGTGTTACCTCCTGCTGTGCAGGAACCTCTGACGGCACGTGTCTTCTCTCTTCGTTTTTATCAGGCATGCCTCTTGACACCACAATGTGCAGTTAATTATTTTTTTCCCCCTCTATTTTCGGTTTGTTTCCCTCTCTCTATTTTTTATTCTTGATGAAGAAGGGAAATCAGGCGAAAGCATTGATGTTGCAGCATTTGCACTTGTCTTTCGAGAATCGTTTGTTTCATTTTGCTTCGATTGTCTTGCATGTGACATTTGTCCTTCTTTTGAGCTGCTTTTAACTGGCTTTGAATTACATGTTGGGTTTATAATGAAATGAAAAGGAATTCACATGAATCCAGTGAAATGTGATCCATTTATGTACAGGTTATTATGGCCTATGTTACCAAGAGAAACAAGATTGGCCTCATTCCTATTCCATGCCATTGACTGTCTTCACAACAACAAAAAGGTCAAAAATCAGGAGTGTGTACCAGTCTACCACTGACAGATCTAATGTTGTAGGTCAAAAAAGCCCCTTGTAGGTCTACTTATATTTGCCAGTACTGTTCTTACAGTATGTGTTCCATTTTTTATTTGAACTGTCAATGGTAACTTGTAATTAACCTGTTGACACTAGTCTGAAGTAGCTGACCAAAGGGGCTTGTTGTGCTCTGTGTTTTCAGACTGTCCACTCTGTGTTTATACTGTTACTTCGGTGTGTGTGTGTGTGTGTGTGTGTGTGTGTGTGTGTGTGTGTGCACGCATGTTGTCTACACCTATGCGTGTGTGTGTGTGTGTCTGCTGTAATGCGTGTGTGTGCCACACTGTGCTCCCCCAGTGTTGCAGGTACTGACTGTTTACATCTCTGTAAATATTCCTCACCTGTTCCAAGTTGCGTGAAAAATATTCAATAAACAGAATCCTATGCTTTGGATTGAACCCCTCTGTAATCGTATCCTTATTGACTTGCTGATTTCACATCAACGTTATGATGTATACACAATCTAGTTGGCCTCTGAGAATGTAACGTTAGCTAATAGCTAACCAGATAAAGTCTGATGCAGACTTCTCCAGTCCAGACCTTCCCCTAAGATTTGGCTGGAATAAGAACAGAACAAAAAACCTCTTAAATCATGCCAGTCATTTATCGACCAGCCTTTAGTACTGTATAACAATACCCTCTAGGATGGACAGCGTGGATCTCAAACCTACTTCTCTCCAGATCCTCTCATCAGAGACTGGTCCATCCTTCACCTGGACTGCCACACAGACTGAGGTGGGGTAAGCTTTTTCTGCCTAGGTCACATCGTTAGGAAACACTTTAACCATTTGACTAGGGATGGACATTTCCCATTCACCTTTCCAGGCAGGAGATGTTTTCAGATGGGAGGCAGCTCTCTTTAACGCCAGAGTGTTAGGCATTCTCCCTCCAGCACATTTCCTCAGTGTAGATCTGGTTAGAGGATGTTCCTAATATGGTCACAACTTTCCTAACAAATGATTGTTTGGTGTAAATATCAACTTTAAAGGGCGACTGGGACAACATCAGGATCTCCCAAGGGTCATTCACAATTTCTTGCGCTCTCTCTCTCACACACACACCCCTTTCCAAATCTATACCCAAACAGTTTGAGCTTCTAATCTCTCCAGAAATGTCTCTCACTGTTGCTGCCTGTTAGATCCTCCCAACTGTGCCATGGACACCATATGTGAATTGATTGCCCTCCATCTTCTGTTAGGTGACCTAAACTGGGATATGCTTAACACCCCAGCTGTCTTACAATCTAAACTAGATGCCCTCAATCTCACACAAATTATCAAGGAACCCACCAGGTACAACCCTAAATCCGTGAACATGGGCACCCTCATAGATATTATTCTGACCAACTTGCCCTCCAAATACACCTCTGCTGTTTTAAATCAGGATCTCAGCGATCACTGCCTCATTGCCTGCATCCGTTATGGGTCCGCGGTCAAACGACCACCCCTGATCACTGTCAAACACTCCTGAAAACACATCTGCGAGCAGGCCTTTCTAATCGACCTGGCCCAGGTATCCTAGAAGGATATTGACCTCATCCCGTCAGTAGAGGATGCCTGGTTGTTTTTTTTAAAGTAATTTCCTCACCATCTTAGATAAGCATGCCCCTTTCAAAAAAAATGTATATCTAAGAACAGATATAGCCCTTGGTTCACTCCAGACCTGACTGCCCTCGACCAGCACAAAAACATCCTGTGGCGTACTGCACTAGCATCGAATAGTCCCTGCGATATGCAACTTTTCAGGGAAGTCAGTGAACCAATATACACAGTCAGTTAGGAAAGCAAAGGCTAGCTTTTTCAAACAGAAATTGCATCCTGTAGCTCTCACTCCAAAAAGTCCTCCTCCCAGCTGCCCACTGCACTGAGGCTAGGAAACACTGTCACTACCGATAAATCCATGATCATTTCAATAAGCATTTCTCTACGGCTGGCAATGCATTCCTCCTGGCTACCCTGGCCAACAGCTCTGCACCCCCCGCAGCTACTTACCCAAGCTTCTCCTTCACCCAAATCCAGATAGCAGATGTTCTGAAAGAGCTGCAAAATTTGGACCCATACAAATCTGCTGGGGTAGACAATCTGGACCATCTCTTTCTAAAAGTATCCGCCGCCATTGTTGCAACCCCTATTACTAGTCTGTTCAACCTCTCTTTAGTATCGTCTGAGATTCCTAAAGATTGGAAAGCTGCCGCGGTCATCCCCCTCTTCAAAGGGGGTGACACTCTAGAACCAAACTGTTAAAGACCTATATCCATCCTGCCCTGCCTTTCTAAAGTCTTCGAAAGCCATGTGAATAAACTGACCATTTCGAATCCCACCATACCTTATCCGCTGTGCAATCCGGTTTCCAAGCTGTTCACGGGTGCACCTCAACCACGCTCAAGGTACTAAACAATATCATAACCGCCATCGATAAAAGACATTACTGTGCAGCCGTCTTCATCGACCTGGCCAAGGTTTTTGACTCTGTCAATCACCATATTCTTATCGGCAGACTCAACAGCCTTGGTTTCTCAAATGACTGCCTCGCCTGGTTCACCAACTACTTATCAGAGTTCAGTGTGTCAAATCAGAGGGCCTGTTGTCCGAAACTCTGGCAGTCTTTATGGGGGTACCACAGGGTTAAATTCTCAGGCCGACTCTTTTCTCTGTATATATCAATGATGTCACTCTTGCTGCGGGTGATTCCTTGATCCACCTCTACGCAGACGACACCATTCTGTATACTTCTGGCCCTTCTTTGGACACTTTGTTAACAAACCAAATGAGCTTTAATGCCATAAAACACTCCTTCCGTGGCCTCCAACTGCTCTTAAGTGCTAGTAAAACTAAACGCATGCTCTTCAACTGATCGCTGCCCGCACCCGCCCACCCGACTAGCATCACTACTTTGAACCGTTCTGAATATGTGGACAACTCCAAATACCTAGGTGTTTGGCTAGACTGTAAACTCTCCTTCCAGACTCATATTAAGCATCACTAATCCAAAATTAAATCTAGAATTGGCTTCCTATTTTGCAACAAAGCCTCCTTCACTCACTCTGCCAAACATACCCTCATAAAACTGACTATCCTACCGATCCTTGACTTCAGTGATGTCATTCACAAAATAGCCTCCCACACTCTACTCAGCAAACAGGATGCAGTCTATCACAGTGCCATCTGTTTTGTCACCAAATACCACCCACCCCATATACCACCCACCACTGCAACCTGTATGCTCTCGTTGCCAGACCCACTGGCTCCAGGTCATCTATAAGTCTTTGCTAAGTAAAGCTCCACCTTATCTCAGCTCACTGGTCACCATAACAACACCCACGCGTAGCACGCGCTTCAGAAGGTATATCTCACCGGTCTTCCCCAAAGCCAAAACCTATTTTGGAAGCCTTTCTTCCAGTTCTCTGCTGCCAATGACTGGAACTAATTGCAAAAATCGCTGAAGTTGGAGACATATCTCCCTCACTAACTTTAAGCATCAGCTATCTGAGCAGCTTACCGATCGCTGCAAATAGCCCATCCAACTACCTACCTCATCCCTATATTGTTTTTATTTACTTTTTTTTGCTCTTTTGCACACCAGTATTTCTACTTGCACATCATCATCTGCACATCTATCGCTCCTGTGTTAATTTGCTAAATTGTAATTACTTCGTTACGATGGCCTATTTATTGCCTTACCTCCTTACTCGATTTGCACACACTATATATAGATGTTTCTATTGTGTTATTACTGTACATTTGTTTATCCCATGTGTAACTCTGTGTTTTTTGTCGCACTGTTTTGCTTTCTCTTGGCCAGGTCGCAGTTGTAAATGAGAACTTGTTCCCAACTGGCCTACCTGGTTAAATAAAATGTAAGAATTCCTAAAAAACATACACCTCTAACAGAAACTTATCTCCTATATTTGGTGTGTGTGTGTGTGTGTGTGTGTGTTCAAAGTGAGCCTTTTGTCCCACGTCCCGCAACCCAAAAAATCATGTCCGCATTTTATCAAAAGATTCTAACACCACTAATTTACAAAAAAGGTAGATTTGTTCTGTATTTGTTAGGCATTCAGCGGAGAGGAAGAGGCAAATTTGTCCAAAATAAGCCCATAGAAACGCAAGCTTTTCGCCTGCCTTCCCAACTTTGGGACGACAACTACCCATTTTTAGGACGGAGACATGAGCATCTCGTCACTATATACGGATCTCTGTTTACAGTCTCGTTGTTCTTTTGACAAGATATATATCATAAGAATGTGCCACTGATGATGTTAATCACTTCTCCAATGGTTGTTGAAATCTGATATTCTGTGGAGTGCAAGGCGAGATGTGATTGGTATGACATTGGCCTACAACATTCCAGCTCAATTTGGAGGACAGTTAAAAAAAACATGCTTCTGACGAAGAGCTACAAAAGTAAATAAATAGCCTTATTAGACTGAAAGTATATATATATATATAAGGTGATTAAACTGACGCGGTACAGCCCCAAAAACCATCTCGCCAAATCGTCCCTTTGTCCTGCATTTGGGTATTTTAAATGTGTCATCCTAAATGGAAGACATAGCACACGTGTCCTAAGATTCTCCTGCATCTAGATTTGTGGGATTAGTTGGCAGTATGGCAGGAACAGCTGTCATGCTTTGGGCTATAAAGGTTATAGGATCTCAATACAGATGCCCTTGGTATACAGGAAGACAATACCCTCACCTTCATCATCCTCATTAGCATACAGAGGGGGCTAAATGAATGGGTCTCATCATCATCCGTTTATGAAAGGAACGTGTCATGGTTTCTTGTTAGCATTGCCAAGTGGGAGATATGTGTTTACTCTCATGTACTGTGTTCCTACTGTAGGTGCTGGTTTAGAACTAATTAATTCAGATGTTATTCACTCTAAGGGTAGAGGACAGAAGCATTCTCTCCGTTAAATAGTGTGTTTAATGTGTCTGCTTACGAGAGAGAGAGACAGGAAGAGAGAGAGAGTGTGTGTGAGACGACAGTAACCAGATCAGTGTGGTAGCCTTCACCCTCCCCTTCAGTAGAAATGAACACCAGCTAAGCATAAGCTCAGCTCACATACTTCTGGCCTGAGGTTTGAAAGACCCAGTCACCTATAAAACATTACAGACTCAAGTAGACCATATCTCTCTCTCTCTCTCTCTCTCTCACACACACACACACACACACACACACACACACACACACACACACACACACACACACACACACGAGTGCTTGGGACTACGAGGTTCCAGTGCCGGTGGCAGAACAAATCAGCTGGCCTTTGATTTCCATAGGCGGGGCACGTTTTTGCAACGGGACCTCCTATGTGTGCACTTGCTTGCATTTAGATTTGTTTTTATGGGTGTAATAGCAAAGACCATAGGCTGCTCATGAGTTTCAAGTTTGGGGAAGCTTGCAATTTACCATTTCTACCAATATGTTTGCCAGTTTATGATTATTTTGATATACGCATTTCCGTGGAACAGTTTCATTTCAATAATTACATTTTAGTTTCTCAAAATCATTGTCATGTGGTTAATCATACAAGTCGGAAGTAAAATGATACAGGTCTAAAAGTTACAAATCAACTATGGCAAGAGCACTACCCTCTGCCATATGGACACATTAATAATCTGGGACCCATTGGCGGCTAAAGAAATGAGAGCATAGACCTCAGAGATAGCCTATTGGCCAATGCAGCAGTAGGCCTATAACTTCCATCATCAACTAAGTCAAATACATAGACCTAAAGCTGACAAATAAAAACAGTAGAAAATATCCTGATACAAATTCGAGTTCCACAATGTCTCCACTCCGCCTGTCTTCCTCTCTTTCTATCTGTTTTGACTTGAGCTATTGCTAGTGAAGTGCAACAGTGTATTAAATCATCCCTGGGTCCGGCCTGAAGCTGTAGCTGGCGAACTGGCATCGTTGTATTAACTAGCCTATTTCGGACCCTCAGAGTTTCTTGGGCCAGTGAGCTCAGGACAGGCAACTGTTTTATTATGATGTTTCCACTGGATATGTAGGATCATCAGATCATGATATTTTGCTCCTTCACACCCAGGCTTGGTTATTATCGAGGCCAGGAGTGTTGGAAAGATTTTTTAAACGCTGAGGAACTATCATTCGCAATGGATATTCAAAAAACAGAATTTGTTGACTTTTGTGAGGTGAACAAAAAATGACTGAGAAGCTTAGCTAACAGGTTATGCGCACACTGCCTATAAAATGAGGTGGAAACTGAGCTTCCAAATGTATGACTACTAGAGACACATATTTCCCTCAGATTACACAGATGCACAAACCCAATTTTAATAAACTCCCATATCTACTGTGGTTCTAAATCAATAGCTGTTTAGTGGTCTGAAAATGTTGGAAACATACATTTGCTTGACCATGCTCTAGGTCATATAACTGTCTGTTACTATACAGTTGAAGTCGGAAGTTTACATACACTTAGGTTGGAGTCATTAAAACTTGTTTTTCAACCACTCCACACATTTCTTGTTAACAAACTATAGTTTTGGCAAGTCGGTTAGGACATCTACTTTGTGCATGACACATGTCATTTGTCCAACAATTGTTTACAGACATTTACATTATTTCACGGATAATTCCCTGTATCACAATTCCAGTGGGTCAAAAGTTAACATGCACTCAGTCGACTGTGCCTTTAAACAGCTTGGAAAATTCCAGAAAATTATGTCATGGCTTTAGAAGCTTCTGAGAGGATAATTGACGCAATTTGAGTCAATTGGAGGTGTACCTGTGGATGTATTTCAAGGCCTACCTTCAAACTCACTGCCTATTTGCTTGACATCATGGGAAAATCAAAAGAAATCAGCCAAGACCTCAGGAAAAAGATTTGTAGACCTCCACAAGTCTGGTTCATCCTTGGGAGCAATTTCCAAACGCCTGAAGGTACCACGTTCATCTGTACAAACAATAGTACGCAAGTATAAACACCGTGGGACCACGCAGCCGTCATACCGCTCAGGAAGGAGACGCATTCTGTCTCCTAGAGATGAACATACTTTGGTGTGAAAAGTGCAAATCAATCCCAGAACAACGACAAAGGACCTTGTGAAGATGCTGGAGGAAACAGGTACAAAAGTATCTATATCCACAGCAAAACGAGTCCTATATCGACATAACCTGGAAGGACTCTCAGCAAGGAAGAAGCCACTGCTCAAAAACCGCCATAAAAAATCCAGACTACGGTTTGCAACGGCACATGGGGACAAAGATTGTACTTTTTGGAGAAATGTCCTCTGGTCTGATGAAACAAAAATAAAACTGTTTGGCCATAATGACCATTGTTTTGATTGAAGGATAAAGGGGAAGGTTTGCAAGCTGAAGAACACCATCCCAACCGTGAAGCACGGGGGTTGGCAGCATCATTTTGTAGGGGTGCATTGCAGGAGAGACTGGTGCACTTCACAAAATAGATGACATCCTGAGGATGGAAAATTATGTGGATGTATTGAAGCAACATCTCAAGACCTCAGTCAGGAAGTTAAAGCTTGGTTGCAAATGGGTCTTCCAAATGCACAATGACCCCAAGCATACTTCCAAAGTTGTGGCAAAATGGCTTACGTACAACAAAGTCAAGGTATTGGAGTGGCCATCACAAAGCCCTGACCTCAATCCCATAGAAAATTTGTGGGCAGAACTGAAAAAGCGTGTGCGAGCAAGGAGGCCTACAAACCTGACTCAGTTACACCAGCTCTGTCAGGAGGAATGGGCCAAAATTCACCCAATTTATTGTGGGAAGCTTGTGGAAGACTACCCGAAACGTTTGACCCAAGTTAAACAATCTAAAAGCAATGCTACCAAATACTAATTGAGTGCATGTAAACTTCTGTCCCACTGGGAATGTGATGAAAGAAATAAAAGCTGAAATAAATCATTCTGACATTTCACATTCTTAAAATAAAGTGGTGATCCTAACTGACCTAAGACAGGGGATTAAATGTTTTTGGCTAAGGTGTATGTAAACTTCCGACTTCAACTGTATGTGCAATATCCTTTGTGGACTTCATTGGACAGAGGTTGCTATCCTGTTTTGTGTTAAAAGAAATGTGTGGTTGAATTTATTCTGCCACTGAGTCTTAATGTCTCGGGCCTTTAGGCCTCTATGTCATGGTGCAATTATCACACAGTGATTGGTGAACATTTGATCTCAATCACTTTTATGGGAACAGCGTGAGATTTTTTGGGGACTATTCAGTTTACCATCCTAAAATCTCAGAAGAAATTAGGTGGTGTTATTGATGTTACAGCAACGTTATATTATGCTAATATCTGGTTATGTTTTGTGGAATACTAATGAATCATTGTGTGATCTTCCAAGACACTGATTTAGCTTGGATCTAACTTTACTCAACAACACCATTGTGAGAGGTACAGCACTAGCCTACACCTGCTGCACCGAACAAGCAATTGAAGCGCAATTAGACTGTACTATTGTTGCCTTGCACAACATTTGGTGATGCAGAAACGAGGGACCACAAGTAAGGCCGTTTTATGAAAATCTGGGAATATTTGGCCAAGGAAACATTTCTGTTTGGTCTCGGGGAATGTAAAATAGTTAAGACTTTTCAAACACGATTGAGTTTGAGTGAAGTAGCAGCAAAGATGTTGAATGAGAAACTACCACATCCTTATGATATATATGTTTTCATTCGCGAAACTTGACCGCAAGAGACAGGTTGGTTGTCTGACTGAAATATGGGACAAATCGAACTTTTTTCTAAATGAGTGGTGTTTGAATTCGTTGATATAATGCGGGACATGTTTGTTTGCTTTTCGGACAAAGGGACAAAATGCGGGATTGTCCGCAAAATCCGGGACATGTGATCACCCTAAATAGGACCACTGGGAGAGGGGTGTCTGCTCCCAGGGAATTTCCATCCATGTACTGTTAGTGATGCCAATAAAGCCAAGCCATTTCGATCTTTGTTACTGGAATTGTGCTCTTGATATAAAATATGGTTATCCTTATGTCATTGGCAACTCACAGTTTGATAAGGTACAACGTCTGTGGTTCTAATGTATCAGCAATATTATTTACCTGTGTTATTCCTTTGTAGTAACAGTTGCAGGCTTAAGGAGGGTGAGTAAGGATACAAGTACTGTATTTACTTTTGGCTTAGTGTGACTCATCTTGTTGCAATCTCTCTCAGCAAACGATATTCATTACCAAAGAAGGAGGTGAGCATGCACTGGGGAATACTTAGCATACATATGGATAATATAGATGACATATAAATGTCACGTCAAACATCACCATCCTAAATACATTTTCTAGACAGCACAAGACATCCTCCTCTGAATGCAATTAAATCGATATATGTAATGAAAATAGCTGAGGCTACGCTAAGAGTTGCACGCCATACTAAAACATTGCAAACTTATATTGCGATTGCTTGATTCATATGCCTGATCTCAAGGAGCAGCCTGTTGTTAAGCAAAAGCTCTTTCTTGATGCTTTTGAATTCTACAGTATTGCTTCCATTACATCCAGTACTAACCAGTGAGAAGTTGAGATCCTAACAGCTACATCTTATAAATTCCTGGATGAGGTCATTGTTGATATTAACATAGAGGTTTGGATCATATCCTGCTGTGTTTTTTTTTTCGTTTGAGCTCCACTTGCTTTTAAGGAGCGTCAACGGCGCGTCTGGTACCTCGGCTAAAAACTTACTGTTGGACGCATCACTGTGGAGAGAGGAGGGTGCATATTTTACGCTTGGAGATAGGTGAGTGAAATTACATTTTTGAGAATTAAAAAACAACTCCAAACCTAGTAATATTCGTTTTTAGTTTTGGGATAAAGTTTATCTTTGACTGGGAAAATTCCAGCGGACCAGACTGTTTATGCGAAAAAGTTCAACTTTTGTGTTATATATTTCTTTACTCCCCTTTATGTCTATGACATGAGTAAATGTTTCAATCACATTTTTTGTGTTTTTGTTCAGTTCTTACTTTGGGTCCGAGCAATAACAAAAAATGGACACAAGGTGCATGTGCATTTGGGCACATTGAATATTGGTGTACATAATTAAATTCCACGTAGTTGGCACCAGTAGCTTTAAAGAGGTCTGATAAGGAAGGCTGGAATTTTAATAGTCAGTGATATGAAGTAAAGTCCCATCCCTGGAAGCATGTGATGTTTTTATTCTTAGTGCATTTTAGCCTATTGGCAATTATTCATCTCAAGTATATATTTTTAAGAAGCTGTTGCTGTACATTTTGTGGACTGAAAATGTATAGATTTTCAGATCAAACCAAAGATCTGTGAGTGTCTATATGCATATGGTTATTGTGTGGCTTCGTAAATTACTGAAGCCAGTTTTAATGGTTTAAAATGAGCAGTTTGGTACATGTACTAGTGCTTATAATGTCAAGTTTTATAGTTTACTGACATATGCAAAAATAACTAACTGAAAACCATTTTATTTACATTTTGTGTTCTGTACACTGATGATGTCATCTATTCAATCAAACCCTGAAACCGGCCTTCTGGCATAAGTCAAAAGCAGCATTTGTCTTCCTCAAGCAAAATATTGTGTACAATGGGACTCACAAAAAAACTGTACTGTATATAATGTTGTTTTGGACATATCCAATAGTCAAAATGTGGTATCCAGTATTAACTGAATAGGGCCCTGGCCCCATGTCTACATCAACAGTGCTCAACAATACCATAATAACAGTAGCCTACCTCCCACCAGTGGGTTATTCAAGGTCAGCCCAAAAACCCTTTACAAAACACACAGTGCAATAGGTTGCCCGTAGCCCTGCTACACTTTACTGGTTAATCTAGCTGCCAAGCCAAATGTATGATGTCATTTTCTCCCAGCAGCAGCTTCAGAACACCTGGGGAGGCCCCTCCTCCTCTAGTGTGACTGGCTCTCATTGTGCCAATGACATCACCATTTTAGGCAATAAAAGACCAAACTATTTTTTGTTTGGATTGGGTTCAGTGCCCATAGCTTTTCATAATATGGTACATTAATTATATGGTACTTTACAGCACACTCCTTGTCTCTAACCAGACTGATTGATTCAGTCCTGTTTCAGTCCATGTGAGCACTTGTGCCGTCGTGAAGAATGTGTTCATGCAAAGTTTAATCTGATCAACCAGTCATATAGTGAAATATCAGCCTGGCTCACCAGCAGCAGCAGGACCCAATGTTTGCAGACATAATGCCCATTGGAACACATTGTGACATTGATTATGTTAGATCAGAGGACTCAGCTACTGGAGGGCCTTGTGTTTCCTGTATGGTCCACATCAGTCCCAGGGACACCTGGCCTTCTGCTCAAGAAGACAGCCTCTGGAGCATCAGTGTCCTCTGTTTACTCTCACTGTGTGTGTGTGTAGGCTTGCGCCTGAGTGTACTTGTTGGTTAAGGGGCTTTTAAGTAAGCATTTCACTGTTGTATTCAGCGTGACAAATCAAATTTGATGTGTGTGTAGATGAGTGGAGCATATGAAATAATGATACAGCACACTCACTAGCCTTTCAGCTGACTGCTGGGTAGATCCTAATTAGGCAATGTAGTGTGTCTGACTGACCGGCTGGCTGTTTTTTTTTATTTTACCTTTATTTAACCAGGCAAGTCAGTTAAGAACATATTCTTATTTTCAATGACGGCCTGGGGACAATGGGTTAACTGCCTGTTCAGGGGCAGAACAACATATTTGTACCTTGTCAGCTCGGGGGTTTGAACTCGCAATCTTCCGGTTACTAGTCCAACACTCTAACCACTAGGCTACTATGCCGCCCCTGTGAGGCAAGCAACATTGTCTCCAGTGGAGGCAGAACTGTACCTCCCTGCCTTACACATTTTAGATTTAGGTCATTTATCCAGAGCGACTTACAAGAGCAATTGGGGGTAAGTGCCTTGCTCAAGGGCACATCGACAGATTTTGGGGATTCAAACCAGCGACCTTTCAGTTACTGGCCCAATGCTCTTAACTGCTAGGGTACCTACCACTCATCTCCACATCCTTCTTGTGTTGTTGTGACACACACACACACACACACACACACACACACAGAGAGAGAGAGAGAGAGAGAGAGAGAGAGAGAGAGAGAGAGAGAGAGAGAGAGAGAGAGAGAGAGAGAGAGAGAGAGAGAGAGAGAGAGAGAGAGAGAGAGAGAGAGAGAGAGAGAGAGAGAGAGAGAGAGAGAGAGAGAGAGAGAGAGAGAGAGAGAGAGAGAGAGAGAGAGAGAGAGAGAGAGAGAGAGAGAGAGAGAGAGAGAGAGAGAGAGAGAGAGAGAGAGAGAGAGAGAGAGAGAGAGAGAGAGAGAGAGAGAGAGAGAGAGAGAGAGAGAGAGAGAGAGAGCTCATAACCCCCTCCGGGACCCTCTTTCCAATTGGCAGATGTACTGTGTGACTCTCCAAATGACTATGAATGTAACCATATTTTGCAACTTGGGGCTCACCACTTTTCAAGGGCGGTCGGCGGGCTTATAGGGAGGGATGAAGTGAGTGTGTCTTTCTTTTAAGAGCTCTTTCCATCGTCCTACTTGACATATACTGGGGATAGACCCCTCAATCTATCTTTATAAACAGAGCAGACTGGGCTATTGGAGCAGTTTACTTTTGGAGAGATTCAGAGAGCTGTGAGTCATGCAGAAGAAATGGGAGCTTGAA
Organism: Oncorhynchus masou masou; assembly: GCF_036934945.1. NCBI lineage: Eukaryota > Metazoa > Chordata > Actinopteri > Salmoniformes > Salmonidae > Oncorhynchus > Oncorhynchus masou. Next base: position 58,494,390 of record NC_088243.1, read on the forward strand.
GTGTTGGCCGGCCCACTGTGAAATCCTTATCAGTGTGTGTGTGTGTGTGTGTGTGTGTGTGTGTGTGTGTGTGTGTGTGTGTGTGTGTGTGTGTGTGTGTGTGTGTGTGTGTGGAGCTCAATGTCATGGAAGGGGGGGGGTGAATGGAAAAACACATATCCCCCCACACCCCCTCTTGTTTGGAAACACTGCTGCTCTCGATTGACACATAGGACCGAGAATAAATGTGTGGTTGTGTACGGGGTAGTAACCTTTGTGTGCAAGTGTGACGTGGATATCATGTTTTGTATCCGGTTGCGAGATGAGGATGTGGGCATATGATCACGTCAGACTTGTTGACAAAATGGCTCCTTGTGTCCACTCATATATTTGACCCAGGTTTGTCTCCACCTTCACCTCTGTTGTTGCTAGGGAACATGTGTTGATATAGTTCTGTGTCACTGTGTCTGTGTCACTGTGTCTGTGTGTGGTGGTGAGTCAGTAATACAATAGTTCTCCCCCTGAGATTAGGCGGCCTTATCACCGCCCTTACCACTGACCAGGACCAGGAACGGATGGTGACAGAGTCACAACAGAACTCAGAGAGACAGACAGACGGAACATTCTGAGAAATTACCCGTTGGATAGACTGTCCTTTTGTTTCTGTCGGTGCTATTTCAACCGTTCATTAACTAATTTATCCCGATTAGAGGCTGACATTTTTTGCCAGAGAGGTGGTCATTGAGAATGTGTTATTTAAGCAATAAGGCCCGATAGGGTGTGTTATATGGCCAACATACCACGGCCCAGGGCTGTTCTTAGGCAACACACAACACGGAGTGCCTGGATACAGCCCTTAACCGTGGTATATTGGCCATATACCACAAACACAGAGGTGCCTTATTGCTATTATAAACTGGTTACCAAAGTAATTAGAGCAGTAAAAATACATGTTGTCATACACGTGGTATACAGTCTGATATAACACGGCTGTCAGCCAATCAGCATTCAGGGCTTGAACCACCCAATTTATAATGACAACTTAAACACAGTCACACAAGATGAATAATGCATGTTGCCAGTGGACATCAGTGTTTCTGTAACACATGGTAAGGGATCATTTGTGCTGTAGGGTAGGTTATCGACAGATCTATGAACTGTGATAAAACCACAGACAATGTACCAGTGATATAGCTGTCTCACAGGGCTATGGGGATCTTAGGTTGTGTCTGTACACACTGTACACTAGGCTGTACAGTAGAAGGGGGGTTGGCATGTTCTAATGACCCAATCAGGACCTACTCCTGCATCTGGTCAGGAAGTCCACTCCAGACTTCCTATTTTTTCCTACCTCTAATCCCACTGGTAACATGTGCAATACGACTCTGTCTGGTTAGATATGATGCACAGAGGTTTTCAAATGATGTCATGATCTACTACCACCACCACTACTACTGAACGGCTGCCAGGTTATCCTCTGAACAGTTCTTTTAATCTCTGCCAGGGAGCATAAAGACTGAGAACAATAGCGTTTCATGCAGTGGAGTGCTAGGAAGCATTGAGCGACAGGAAATCTACGGTGCAGAGAGTGTAGAGTCCCGATATCTGTGTCCCGGTTGGATAGGTAGATACACTGTGACATGGACACAGTAGATTAGAAAGACAGAGAACTGAATGTAGTCAACATATTCTCCTACAGTATGTCACATGTATTGTCAACATTTGAACACTTCGGTGTGTATGGCTATTGGCTAACTAACTCCTATCAGTTTCCATCTTTAGTTTGGAAAAGGTATTTGTGGCTTTTGTGTGGTTTGTTGTTGCTGATGGAGCCAGGGTGAGTGTGTGGTGCTATTTCCGTCCTGTTTAAAGGCAGTACCTAAGGGACTGGCAGGCGGGCATGCATTCCTCTGCCGTTGTCTACTAGGAGAATAGACACAGTCTCAATAGAAGTACCCGCAAATGAGCCTGTCACACCGCTGTCAGCATTCCAAACACGCATGTGTACAGGGACATGCACGGACACATGCGCAGACGCACGCATGTTCACACACACACACACACACACACATGCACAAACACACAGATTTATATTGTCAACACACCAACTGCCTGTTACAGAGGGAGTGGGAGATGGAGGGAGAGAAGAGAGGGATATTGAGAAAGGATAAAGAAAAAGAACAACTGAGGGAGACCGTACAAGGGAGAAAGGGACAGAAATGACAATAATGGGGGGGATGAGTGTACTAAACAGAGGACAGGAGACAGGGCTCTTACTCAGGGGACTTAAAAGGGCCATCTGTGATTGCCACATCAATTTGTGGATTTTTAAATGTATTATATATGATTTATACATGCCTCATGAGCTTACCTCACCTGTCCTACCCCATCAAAACCCAAAATATAAGCGTTTCTCTGTTTGTAAACAATGTAAAGGTAAACAAACACTGAATAGACTTCAAATATGGCTATTCAGTGAAATCAAAATATATTGATTTCATGCATGGTCAGCTCTTGCGTCCATAGCTCGGTATATGAATTTGAGTGGTGACATTTTTCCAAACCCATCCCTTAGCTTTTTATTAAAACAGTTGCAGGGACTCGCTGACCTACAGATGGCCCCATTACGTGGTGTGTTGTGGTGTCCATGATACCCACCTGATCATACATGTTACTCTGTGGGTTTAGTTTAACTGAGGGACAGGTGATTTAATCCGACAGGTAACAAAAGAACAAATAATAAGTTCAAACCTCAGTAATGGGAGAACACACAAGCCTCCACTACTTTGTACTCTCTCCACAGGATCGGTTGTCTTCTGGCTTATTCTCCTGGTTGACATGGATTTCATCCCAAATGGCACCCTATTCCCTATATAGTGCACTGCTTTTGACCATTGTCCATGGGGCTCTAGTCAAGTGTAGTGCACTGCGCAGGAGATAGGATGCCATTTGGGAGAAACACAGGGAGAAGGGCTGAGGCATAGTAGACTCATTAGGGCAAGTAAACAATGGGGATCATGGGTCTTTACTCGGGTCATTGACTTGATGATGTCTTGATTATTTAATCCCGTTCCCGTCATTACCTCCCATACTTTCCTGTTCATTTTGTGTGTGTGTGTGTGTGTGTGTGTGTGTGTGTGTGTGTGTGTGTGTGTGTGTGTGTGTGTGTGTGTGTGTGTGTGTGTGTGTGTGTGTGTGTGTGTGTGTGTGTGTGTGTGTGTGTGTGTGTGTGTGTGTGTGTGTGTGTGTGTGTGTCTAGAACCACATTTATGTGAGGCATTATGAGGTCCCTGGCAATTCCCAGCGCTAATATTAACATGGCATAAGTCGTGGCAAAATATGTAGAATTGCAGGAAATTCGCTTTTAAGCTGCAGCAATCTCTCTCCACCCCATGACAAAGTGGATAGCATTGCAGGAAATTAGCTGTTAAACTGATTTTCTTTTCTCTCTTCCCCATGGCAAAATGAGTAGAATTTAATAAAATTTGTTATAAAATGTATTTTTAAAACTTAGATTTTTTTCTCCACCTTGAAGACAGGCCAGGAAAAGGTTTTGCCCGAGAGGTGCCCCAACCAAATCTCACTAGGGCAAGCCCTGGCTACTGGTATAATGCATTTAGTTAAGAGAGTTAAGTAGTTTAACTGCACAAATATATTGATTGCACAAATCCGTTGTCTGCATGTGTGGGTCTGGATGTGGGTACGCAGACCCGCGAGCCACATGATGCGGTCCCTCATGATGAGTTCATATTTTTTGTGTCCCCCATCAAAGTGGCCCATCCCGGCTCTATGGTGTATAGTTCCTTTTGAGTTACAAAATAAATCCCTCTTACTGTGAACAGCTTCGCTCCTTTCAAGGAAATATTTTCACTGAGAGACACCAAGGTCACAGAGAGGTATTCAACATTGGAAAAAAAGTGTTTGAAAATGTCTCTCTTTTTTTTCTCCTTTGGATCTTAAATGCATCTTGTGTTTGTGCCTTGAAGAACGTTGTCTGGGAGCACTTCAGAGCATAGTTTCTAGAACACATAATCGGGTTATGTAAATACAGACACACACAAACGCACGCAGAGACACACACGCAGACGCAACATGCACACATACGCACGCACAGACAGACACACACACGCTCTAAGTGTTGATGGTAATATAAACAGCGTTACTAAACAAACTAACCATAAATTATGGCTTGATTAATACACTGCACAATGTCTTTCAGCACATTCACTGAGTAATGATATCAGCTTGCTGGTCGGTTGCAGTGTTGCACTCACTCTCTCAGCCACTGTCTCAATGTTAATATAATGTATATATTATATATAAAAATAACATAGGGGGCAGGGGGGGTATCTGTTGCCTCTGATGTCCCAACCATGGTATTGGCTTTCTCTGTCCATCTCCCCCCCAACACTCTATTCTTCTGATACATATCCTAAAATGGAATGGATAGTTCATGGTTGGGTTTGGGTGTGGGGTTAGGGGGTGAGGGGGCGGCTGTGGGCGTCAGGCTGTGGGTCAGAGGGGGTGTATATATAACCCATACCATGGTGGGGTGTGTGGTCTTCTCCTTTCTCCCTGTGTGGATGCTACTCTCTCCTCCGGTCCTTTGATTTGTCTTTCTCCTCTCCTTACCTCTCTTACCTGGACCTAAACATGGCTTACAGACTTTCAGGTAGCTAAAGAAATTGGCTGATGTAGTGTGGGGTTGCATTGTGATGGATGCTTGTCTTGTTTGGTCAAAGACACTGGCTGGTAGGTTGTGGAAAGTTTCTCTTGGGCCTTGGCTAAAAATATGGGTTTGTTTGGTGCGTCAGAATGGACATTTTGTGAGGAACCACTACTCTGGAGTTCATTATCTAATTATTGCATTTTTGGTGGAAAGGAAGCTTAGGCCTTATGACACCACAGAGGGAGCAGAGGTCCCTCGAGTAAGTTGGAAAACAATATCTGGAGAAAAGTGATGGTTTGACCAGCTGGATTGATGCATCTTTATCGTGGAAATGAAATCCTTGGGACAGCATCATTTAGGCTGTAAGTAGTGGATCAAATATGATTCACTCAATATTTTTTTATTGGGTACATTTCAAGTCAGACAGAGATATCACATGGTAGATACTATACATTCAGTGCCTTCAGAAAGTACTCAGACCTCAGTGCTACAAAGTAGTATTAAAATGTTTTTAATTGTCTTTTTTTTTGCAACAATCTACATAAAATACTTTATAACGTCAAAGTGGAAGAAAAAAATGTAACTAATATATCTTGATTAGATAAGAATTCACCCCCCTAAGTCAATACATGTTAGAATCACCTTTAGCAGCGATTACAGCTGTGAGTCTTTTGGGGTCTCTAAGCGCTTTACACATCTAGGATTGTGCAATATTTGCCCATTTATTATTTCTAAGCTCTGTCAAGTTGGTTGTTGATCATTGCTAGACAGCCATTTTCAAGTCTTGCCAGAGATTTAAGCAGATTTAAGTCAAAACAAGGCCACCCAGGAACATTCAAGGTTGTCTTGGTTAGAAACTGTAGACTTGACCTTGTGTTTTAGGGTTATTGTCCTGCTTAAAAGTGAATTAATCTCAGAGTCTGTTGGAAATCAGACTGAACCAGGTTTTCCTCTAGGATTTGACTTGTTCTAAGCTAGATTCAGTTTATTTTTATCCTGCATTTCTTTCTGATGACAAGCATACTCATAACTCCCAAGTGGCGCATTGGTCAAGGCACTGCATCACAGTGCTAGAGGTGTCTCTACAGACCCTGGTTTGATTCCAGGTTGTATCATAACCGGGCGTGATTGGGAGTCCCATCCAGGTTAGGGTTTGGCCGTCATTGTAAATAAGAACTTAGTTAAATAACATTTACAAAATAACAATGCAGCCACCTCCATACTTGATTATTTGTGGAGTGGTACCCAGTGATGTGTTGGGTTGCATTTGCCCCAAACACTGTATTCAGAACAAAAAGTGAATTCCTTTGCCTCATTTTCTTTTTGCATTATTACTTTAGTACCTTGTTGCAAACAGGATGCATGTTTTGGAATATTTTGTATTCTGTACAGGCTTCCTTATTTTCACTCTGTCATGCAGGTTAGTATTGTGGAGTAACTACAATGTTATTGATCCGTCCTCAGTTTTCTCCTATCACGGCCATAATTCTCTGCAATCGTTTTAAAATCATCATTGGCCTCATGGTGAAATCCCTGAGCATTTTCTCTTCCTCTCTGGCAACTGCATTAGGAAGGACGCCTATATCTTTGTATTGTCTGTGTGTATTGATACAACATCCAATGCCCAATTAATAACTTCACCGTCCATGCTCAAAGGGATATCATTTAATTTTGAATTTTTAACCAATCTATCATTTGGTGCCCTTCTTTCTGAGGCATTGAATCTGTTTGAATCTGTCCATGAAATTTGCTACTCAACTGAGGGACAGTACAGATAATTGTATGTGTGAGGTACAGAGATGAGGTAGTTATTCAAAAATCATGTTAACCACTATTATTGCACACAGAGTCCATGCAACTTGTGCGATTTGTTAAGCAAATGTTTACTCCTGAACTTGTTTAGGCTTGTCATAACAAAAGGGGTTGAATACTTATTGACTCAATATATTTCTGCTTTTCATTTGTTTATTTAATTTGTACAAATTTCAAAAATCAAAATTCCACTTTGACATTATGGGGTATTATGTTTAGATCAATTTAATACATTTTATATCCAGGCTGTCACGCAACAAAATGTGGAAAAAGGTCAAGGGGTGTGAATACTTTCTGAAGGCACTGTAGCAGTTGATCTTACCTCCATAACCCTCTCTCTGGGGTCTGTTTGGCTTTGATCTGCCATCAGTAAGCCATCCGTGATCAATGCTAATGAGAGCCAGGCTCTGTGAGGCTATCCCTGGCATCCTGGTTCACCACTCACCGTGCTCTTACTCTGACCTTTCCACTGTAAAGTGTTTCTCCCACCCCAGGGACCAAAGTGGTGTACTCCAACCCCTCCTACAAAGAGTGCTGGTGCATACCATGGCTGTTTCTGTGGAAGCAGCTGTGTGATTGGCAGTAGCTGAAAGGCTTAGCGTTTAATCACAGTGCTCTTTTATTAGGCACATCTAGACCCACAATGGTCACGGTGGCACAGTGGCATCCACAGTGTCCTCAAAAGTCAATCATCTGACTTTGTGGGCCTAGGTGTCCCTGACATACAGGCACAGTGCTTACACACTCAGAATGGAATGCATGGTTAACTCAGTTTGAGATGGATTTGGGCTTCTGAGACTGTGATACCTTGATACCCTACTGCCTCTAATTGAGCCATTGATCCGGTCCTGCCAATTGGATTCTATTGACCTTATCCCGACTGGCTCGTACCACTGAGATAAGAATGGGGATGACTCACCGGTGGCTCTGTATATAGGGGCTCAAGCCAGGCTGCCTCCTTTATCCCTCTGGCACAGTGAAGACGGGCCTCTCTTTCCCCTCTTGTACGAATCTATCCACATATCACAGCAGCTCTAACTCATCCCGTTCAGTTCACCACACTCACTGTTGACCACATCCCCAGGCCACTCGAAGAGCACCAATTGTCACTCATCAATATTTGCAGTGTTCCCACGGCTACCAGGATATATTGTCATTCCATCATTAGTATTTCCCCCCATTGCTCTCATTGTATTAAAAAGGTTTAAGATACTTGAGCGCTCACAATAATATCACATCTGTTGTCTCATTAATCAGAGATATTTTCGTGAAGACGGGTTGGTTGTTTAGCAACAAAACCAACACATGCACAACTATGGGGCAAAACAGACAGGGTTGGCTTAGATTGTTGACAACATGTAAATTGTATTTTGTCTCCAATGTTTATTGAAAATATAAATACATTTGCACAATCAGCACTTGTCTCTCAAATAAGGAGATGATTGTGGACTACAGGAAAAGGAGGACCGAGCACGCCCCCATTCTCATCTATGGGGCTGCATTGGAGCAGGTTGAGAGCTTCTAATTCCTTGGCGTCTTCATCACTAACAAACTAACATGGTCCAAGCACAGCAAGACAGCCGTGAAGAGGGCACGACAACACCTATTCCCCCTCAGGAGACTGAAAATATTTGGCATGGGTCCTCAGATCCTCAAAAAGTTATACAGCTGCACCATCAAGAGCATCCTGATGGGTTGCATCACTGTCTGGTATGGCAACTGCTCGGCCTCCGACCACAAGGCACTACAGAGGGTAGTGCGTACGGCCCAGTATTGGGGCCAAGCTTCCTGCCATCCATGACTTCTATACCAGGCGGTGTCAGAGGAAGGCCCTAAAAATTGTCAAAGACTCCAGCCACCCTAGTCATAGACTGTTCTCTCTGCTACTGCACGGCAAGCGGTACCGGAGCGCCAAGTCTGGGTCCAAGAGGCTTCTTTAATAACTCTACCTACATGTACATATTACCTCAATTACCTCGACTAACCAGTGCCCCCTCACATTGACTATGTACCGGTACCCCTGGTATATAGCCTCGCTAGTTGACTGCTATTTTGGATGCAGTAATTGCAGAATAACTGCAGTGTACTGCAGTTACACTGCCCTCTAATTGCATTTATACTACAAAATTACTGCAGTAAAAAAAGTGTTATTTTGGATGCAGTATTTGCAGCATACTGCACTCTAATGATGTAATAAGGCACGAGGGGGTGTGGTATATGGCCAATAAACCACGGTTAAGGGATGTTCTTAGGCAAGGCGCAACCCCCGAGGTGCCTTATTGCTATTATAAAAACTGGTTACCAAAGTAATTAGAGCAGTAAAAATACATGTTTTGTCATACCCGTGGTATACGGTCTGATATACCATGGCTGTCAGCCAATCAGTATTCAGGGCTTGAAACACCAAGTTTATAACTACAGTTATATTGCAGTGTACTGCAGTTATACTGCACTCTGACTGCAATATTTTTCCTAAGGGCGGTGTTGTGGAGTAGTGAACTACATGTAGTTCAACTAGTAATTTAACTCATTTCTGCAGTAGCTTGGTGGTAGTTGAACTAAATAAAATCTAGGTAGTGTTTTCACTAGTTAATTGCTTACTACTGGAACTACAAACTACTTTTAATGCAAAAAGCAGAGAAAATATGGGTGAAGTGGGCAACAATTTACATTCTATAAACATATGACCCCAAAGGGCTCGGTCTTGCAATTTGTATTCTATGACATTTCAGATCTACATATGATAATCTTTCACGAAGTAGTTTGTATGTAGTGAACTACTTTTTCAAGGTAACTTTAGTTAAGTAAACTATATGTTTCTTAAGGGTAGCTGTAGTTTAGCTTAACCTTCTTCCGTTGTGAAATAATTGGTAGCATGGTAACCTATATTTTCAGAGTACCTTCTCCAGCACTGTTGGTCTTATCCTGACGGATGATCTGCCTGTGCTGCCCATTGTGAATGGAATGTTAATGAGAGGAGCAGAGGACAGTTTTGTTCACAGCCAATGAAATGATGCTGCCAAAAAGAAGACAACGACAGAGAGGTTGGATGGGATGTGATGGACTGAATGAGCCAGGCACTCTAAAAATATGACTTTAACTTTCCAACAAAGTCTGATAAAGTCAGCCAACCCCCGCAGGGCCGAGTTAGACACAGAGTGATGACTACATGCTAAAGCTCTGTTCACAGCCAGACATCTGTGGGTCATTTTGAGGCAGCCATTTTCCACACACTTCCCTCAGACGTTTGGCATGCCGGTGCTAAGCCCCTTGCCTGGTTGGGTCTGATTTGAGGACAGAACTTGTACTGGGATGCCAGCTTGAACATGTATTTTTCTTAGCTTGGATGATGGATAGGTTTTGTGTGTCTGGGTGCCTGCTAGACAGGGCCATGTTTTGTCAACATGACAGTGTGTGTTAATGGCAATGGTGGAAACAGTACCCAATTGTCATACCTTAATAGAAAATGACTCAAGTAAAAGTCACCCAGTAAAATACTACTTGAGTAAAAGTCTAAAAGTATTTGGTTTTAAATATACTTAAGTATCAAAAGTATAAATCATTTAAAATCCCCTATATTAAGCAAACCAGACAGCATTTTCTTATTTTTATTTACGGCTAGCCAGGGGCACACTCCAACACTCAAGCATAATTTACAAACTAAGCATTTGTGTTTATCGAGTCTGCCAGATCAGAGGCAGTAGGGATGAGCAGGGATGTTCTCTTGATAAGTGCATGAATTTGAACATTTCCTGCCCTGCTAGCCATTCAACATGTAACGAGTACTTTTGGATGTCAGGGAAAATGTATAAAAAGTACATTATTTTCTTTAGGAATGTAGTGAAGTAAAAGTAGTCAAAAATATAAAGAGTAAAGTAAAGTAGATACCACTGGTTAGTGGCAGTGTGAGGATGTTGAGGGCCCGGAGTCATTTATTCAGGTCTGGCTGCAGGCATTGTAGATGGCTGAGGAACAAGTTTCAAGTTCAAGCTTTAATGACATGTGCACAAGTAACACTTTTCTTTTGGGTACTACATGATTCCATGTGTGTAATTTCATAGTTTTGACGTCTTCACTATTATTCTACAATGTAGAAAATAGTAAAAATAAAGAAAAACCCTGGAATGAGTAGGTGTGTCCAAACTTTTGACTGGTACTGTATACATGACTTGTTCCCCAAGGTAAATGTGATTGTTGTTTGTGTTTGTACAGGGCCGAGGAGCTACTCGACTTCCACCATGACTGAACGCTTTGACTGTTACTATTGCCGTGACAACCTCCATGGGAAGAAGTATGTGATGAAGGATGAGAAGCACGTGTGTACAAAGTGCTTCGACAAGCTCTGTGCCAACACATGCGCCGAATGCCGTCGCCCCATTGGGGCTGATGCCAAGGTGGGTATTGTGTATGTCCCTGTGAGTGTACCCTTAAATGTGTGTTCATAAAGCTGATTGGCTTCAGTTCATATGTCCAGATTAAGGCCAGTGTTACATATCTGTGCCCGTATCCACAAAACCTTTCAGAGTAGGAGTGCTGATATTAGATCAATTTAGCCTTTTAGATAATAATGAATATGATTATATGGACAGGTGGCGACCTGATCCTTTGGCAGCCGCCTCCACATCATAACAGTCACAGATACTTACTTGTGTTATAGACACTATCATTGCTAACGAACCCTGACATATTATACCATTCACATTGTTACACCATGACTTGTCTACCCCAAGGTGTTAGTTTTGGCTGTCAGTCCCTTCATGGTATGCTGCACTCAAATTCACGTAATCTGCACTAATGCTTTCCAGAAGGACATACTCTTTTTTTCTAACACCTCTGAATACCATTGCCAACAAATGGTTGGGGAAAGTACCTTAGTTTGATGAGGTGTGTAGGAAGCCCATGTGAATGAATGCATCTCAGGCCTTTCCCTCCCTCCTCCCTGTCCAGGAGCTGAACCATAAGAACCGTCACTGGCACGAGGACTGCTTCCGCTGTGCCAAGTGCTACAAGCCCCTGGCTAACGAGCCCTTCGGCGCCAGGGACGACGGCAAGATCATGTGTGGCACGTGTGGCTCCCGCGAGGATGGCAACCGGTGCCAGGCCTGCTACAAGGTGGTCATGCCAGGTGGGCTTAACCATACCCATAATACACTTCTTTCTTAAGTGACCTAGCAGTGTGCACATGGCTGCTGTTTACATTTGTTATTCTTGTGAAGCCCAGGGCAAATTCCGATACTATGTGTGTGAGTAAATTCACTCTGAAGTGCTAGAGTGGGCCCTGGGCGTTCGTAAATTCAGAGCGTTGTCAGATGGTGCGTTTGTAAATTCAGAGCGTTCAGAACGCACATTGGACGCTCTGGCCGAGGCGTAGGGTTGATCGGAGTGTTCTGACCTCACACTCAAGCTATCGTGCTAGCTACTTTCAGACCCAAATGAGAGAACATCTCACTTACCACTTTACTCGCCCTAGCATAGCTGGTTAGACTGTTTATGTTATCTAGAGTGTTGGTGACTAACTGAGCTGCTGGCAACAAATGAATTACATATGTTTTTTTCCGACGCTTACTGATACCGGTCATATTCAACAGGTGTTGGGCATTCGTAAATTAATCCGTTATTCTGCACTCTGGGACACTCAGACCAGAGTACTCTGAAATCTGAGTAGATAGACAGTGAGTTTACGAACTCACCCACTGTGTGAAACAAGCGTCTGTTTTCTAATCTATTACATCTTTGACTGCCAGGCACCCAGAATGTGGAGTATAAGAACAAGGTGTGGCATGAGGAGTGCTTCACCTGCTTCGAGTGCAAGCAACCAATCCGCTCGCAGAGTTTCCTGAACAAGGGCGACGACATATTCTGCGGCCCGTGCCACGAGAAGAAATTTGCCAAGAAATGCTTCCACTGCAAGCAGGTGCATAAGACCTGCCCCTTCACACACCCACAAACAGAACAAAATCGGTCATTCTGTTGTGAATTTTGTTTCAGTATTTCCTGCCATGTTAGTGTAATTATAGCATTCTTATACTCAAGTATACCAACAGAAGGTACAAGTTAAAAGGAAATGCTTTGTTATTCATACAGAATAAGTACATGGTCTTCCAATGCAACTAACATGGTGTTTTTCTCCCCTCAGCCCATCACCTCAGGTGGTATAAGCTACCAGGACCAGCCCTGGCACTCAGAGTGCTTTGTGTGTCGTACATGCCGTAAGGGCCTGGCCGGAACGCGCTTCACCTCCCATGAGGAGCATGTCTACTGTGTGGACTGCTACAAGACCTCCGTGGCCAAGCAGTGCAACGGCTGCAAGAATCCCATCACAGGTCAGACACCCACACTTTACATGAACATTTATTGTAGGGACTTTTTATAATAAATGAAGGATTTCATTTAAATAAGATGTTATGCCTGTAAACTGGTTAGAATATATCCGGCCCATTACTATGCTGCACATACCATCTCCCATAATACAGGGTTTGGCCATGGGACCAACGTGGTGAACTACGAGGGTCACTCCTGGCACGAGTACTGCTTCAATTGCAAGAAATGCTCCCTCTCCCTGGCCAACAAGCGCTTCGTCATCAACGGAGAGGACATCTACTGCCCTGACTGTGCTAAGAAGCTGTGAGCATAGCCAGCAACGTGCCCTGTCTCATTCATGTTGGGGGCAGAACATAAACAGGATAAGCCAGCTAACTCCAATTAAGTGGCCAATCAAGGTTTAAAAGAGAAAGTATGTATTAGGTTAAATCACCTGAATGAAATCTAACAGCAGTTGAATATGAATCACTGTTTTCTGTCATTGTTGAATACTAACACACCAAGTGGTTTGTTTTTCTTGGCCTACAATATGTAATACTAACAAGCTTGGGTCAAATTCAGAACTCTGCATAATCATTGGGGAATGCCCTTTTCAGTTCCTTACTGGAACAGTAATAATGGCTGTTACATGCTTCCTGAATCATATACTAGCTAAATAATCAGTCATGGTGTCTCTGAAGTGATGTGTTTGAAGAGCTGTTGACAGTTTTGCATATAGTGCTTCAATAATCAGTATGGACAAACTAGGTCTTTGTAGGTATCAAAGTGTTATGCTCAGAGTCTAAATCATGTACTCAGCTTTTTGAAGTGAAGTTTAGGATGTGAATGCACATTATTGCTCAATAAAGGTAAGCGCCAAAATTGTGTTTATTTCCCTCTGCTCGACAGAAATGAAACCCCTCTTATTTTGCAAAACTTTATTTAACAGTTCATATCCTCAGTACATTTTAGATATATTTACAAATATAATTTGTGGACAGGGCTTGGGTTAGGGTCTGAAAAGCCTCCAGAAACCAATTCATATTCACTGTAGCCCTGGTCAGGTAGAATGATTGTCATGGCCAAGGTAAGGACATGTGACGCGTTTTATTAATTATTATAGCAATCTAAGGCACCATTCTAGCCTACCGTCATGAGATCGCTAAGAACAGTTAGCTCCGTATTCAAGCCCACCAATGCAGAAAGGAATTCAAATAAGTGTCCAAGTCCTGTTTATTGGTAATATATCAGGACTGCCATGTATTGGCGGTGTCTGACTGGATGTGCCACTGCTATTACCTAAGCACATGTAGCGCTGACCACGGAACCACCATGGGTTTCATATTGAACATGTCTACGGCAATACCCTGCACTTTGAATAGATTCATGTTTGTCAAGTCAAGGAGGGAAGTTCATAAAAAGCCTGGATGGGAAGAGACAGGGGAGGAGAGAGAAAATGTATTTCCTTCAAGAATACCAAACCCCCCCTCAGGACTATACAGTGAAGTCACCCCAATCTACAAATGTAATTCATTTCAGAAAGCTTTTCAACCCTTTTAAAAAGTGGAAAACCTCCCAGTGCAAAGCGTATCATATTGTGATGAATAATAAAAAGGTTTGCACATGAAAACTAAAAACAGTTTCCCCTCTGACAGAGATGCATGTTAAACGATTAAGGGCTTGTTTGTTTAGTCAAAGTTACATTCTCTAAGCCTATAAGTCAAAGCTAAGCTCATTGCCCTCCAACTAGACATAATGTATAATATAAAGCCATTTCAGAGAAACCTTCTGGTTTATTAGCACAACAATCAGCCAACAGGCTTATTATGAGGCAAAAAAATAAGGTCCCCAAACCTCTGTTTGGACAATTCAAGCATAGGGAATTAAAGCTTCTCAATACAGCTTTTAAAAAAATAAACGCACAAGACTGACCAAATCACATTGTTCCCGTCTCCATCCTTCAGTGGTAGACTCAGTCACACTGCTGTTACAGAGGTGTGGGGCGCAGTGGTCAGAGTCCATGTGAACTTTTCTATTGCAACCTTCAAAAACACCATCCCTGCAACCTTTCACACCATGTTAAAAAGCCCTGAAACATTCTCCCACTCCTCAGTCCACCCCTCAGTTGGGAACAAATGCAATTGTCTGAGGTGGTTGGGGGATGAAAAGCAGAACCATTCAGAGCATCACAAAAATGCCTTCAATCAACATACACACCCATGTTCTCGCAACAGTATGGGGATCCCATGTGTTGTCCCCTAGGGCTTGTAGAGTACTAGAGAAGAGGGTTTCCTATTAGCGCCCAGGGTAACTCCCCACCCCCAAACAAACCTAACTCGATTCCACACAAACCCTTAGCCCCTATCCTTTTGCACTTGAGGTGATCTGCAAGTACTTGCTAGGTATAAGCAATATAAGTGTCACCTTGTAGAATTGGTTCCAGATTGCTTACACCGATCCAATCTAGTGTCTAGAGGGTAGGGACTAGGGCTTGACTTGGAACAGTGCGTAGGGCAACAGCACTGACTACCCTGCCAAAGGGCATGAGTCAAACAGAACCCAAACTAAAATACAGTAACAGATGAGACAATTAACATCCATTCCCACTACACCACCCCGCCCACATCGGCCTAACACTGATTATATACACACACACACACGGTACAATAACACTTAAATATGGAAATATATTTTCATATAAACAGACAGCCAAATTATACATTATAAAAATAATTGAAATGTTTGTTTTTTTGCCAGGAGAGAGAAAGTATAAAAGCATTAGCTAGTGTGTTTTGGAGATCATATGGCCTTAGTCGAGAAGCAATAGAATTAGCTACACAGACTGCGTACATCTACTGCCGGTTCAAAACTGCTCTGAGATGCCTGACAGAACTGTTGTTTCAGCCCTATACTTTGGGCATTGTAAGTGAGAACTTCAAACCTTTCAAGTTCAGTTTCTGGACTAGTACTGTACCCACACCCCCCCCCCTTCAGAGAAAACTCTGAAGCAATTCTAAAATGAAGCTGATGGACCTTGTCTGACTGCAATTAACCAACATACACAAGTTAATCCGTTATGGGCTATAGTCATTCATATGTTAAGAGTATAGATTCATGCAGTCATTGCCGGGGGTCAAGTTATACCTCAGCGGTCAGGGTGCAATTAAATTAGAATTTGATACGAGTTAGCTAACAATTAAGTCTATATGCACATACATGTAAAAACATAACGACATGTCAAAATATTTTTAGGATAAACCTAAAGACCAGGAACTGAAAATTAACAGCAACAGTTAAACTTCACTGAACAAATATTCACAAAATCACCAGCGTTTTGGGGAATTCCTACAGCCTTCAGTTTGTAAAGACAACGCAATAGTCAAGGGTAATTTCATAAAACAATCAGTTTGATTTGTAGACATAAGTGCCCCCTAGTGGACCTAAGAAGAGTAGACGTGAGGGAGGTGGGAGAAGGCGAGGGAGGTGGAGGGGCTCTGACCAGCCCTTCAGGGCACAGGGAGAGGGGTAAACCATAGAAGAATAGGGTCTAGAGAGTTAAGGCTGGATCTATGGATGCTGGGAAAAGCAGCCTGCCAGACAAATCCAGAATTCTAGGTCAGAGTACAATTTGGGTAGGATGGGATTACAGTTATATAGTGCTGTTCACGGCTTGGGCACACAGTAGGTCCTAACCGGTTTGTGTAAGTGCTCCCTCAGTCTATTCACTGGAGACGCCCCCTTTAGGCAGACCCTGAGACTACAGTACCCAGCCCACTCCCCACCAATCAAAATGTGTTTGATCACATCTCAGCGGGGACTCAGGTTTCCTGACATGAGAAGTAGTGAAGTCTTAACCATCATATAGCCAAGTGCACGTGCACCCTGGAATATTCTCAAACCAGAGTAAACCCCCCAAAAAATAGATATGAGATAAGTAATTACATATTACAAAGCCCAAATTTATAAATTACGTCCCCTGCCCCACCACCTACAAAACTTCAAGTGTGAACAAAAAAAATAAAAAAAGAACCAAGTGAAATGGTAAGTATGGGAGGATAAAGATGAGACCTTAAAGCGAGCACATTGAAGGAAAATTGAGATTTTCCCTGAAGCATCGTTTCTGTGTTGTATTTTTAATGTCGTTTTTTTGTGTGTTGGGGGTGCAAAGCTAGCGTTCTGGATGTGTCCCCCATGCTCTTCCTCTGGCTGAGGTGGTTCAGACAAGAAGGCTGGGAGGGTGTGTGTGTATGTGGGTAAGTGTGTGTGTGTGTGGGGGGGGGGTCAGCTGGACAGGAACTCCAGGAGTGCAATATTAACAGGCCTCTGAAGGGAGAGCTGCAGCCTCACATCTCTACAGAGAGAGAAAGAGGGATCACAAATATGCAACTGATTATAGAATATCCAGAAAGCTATTTACTTTTCTACACAACACATGCAGTACAGTTACAGTAAAATTAACTATACAACCAGTTTAGTTGCCAAAGCACTTTTCTCTCACCTGACAGTGCTTTGATAGGCTGGCTGGAGGGGTGGAGGGTGGCCACGGGGATCCCCTTGTCCTCGAAGGCCACTCTGGGCCCTTCAGGACCCCCGTCACAGTCGATGAGGCCCTGGTTGCGGCCCTCTGCATCGATGAGGGGCCGGCCCTTGGAGTTGACACCCAGGTCAATGAGCTCCTCGAAGCTCCAGGGGCCAGGCTTACCGTTGAGCCCCGGGGCCAGCTTGTTAGAGTCCTCGTTCAGGAACTCTGAGCCTTCTACCAGGCGACCCTTCGGCACTGGACTGGAAGGGGAGGGAGAGAGCCAGTCAGTATAAGGAAGGCGTCGAGTGAGAAAGTGAAAGAGACACTTAAAGCCAAAATAGTCCTACATCAGTTTCATTGTGCTTCATGTATTTGGGAGTGTGTGTGTTCGTGTCATACTTAACAGCCAGGGGCTCCTCAGCGCTGGTTCCGTTGTTGTTCTCCTTGTCATCCGCCTCTGGCTTCCAGTTCACGCTGCCCAGCGGCTCCCTACGCTCTCCCATTGGCTCACTGCGGGTCAGGCCACGCCCCTCGTCCATGCAGTCCGTCTCCATGGCGACATCTCCGGTCTGGGCTGACTCGTCGTCTGCGGAGACGAAACAAGCAGATGACTCAATTTGCACACGTACACAGAGGGAGTGGTGTCTGTGCAAACAGACAGGCCATTCACAGTGTACACACACGGATGGTGGACAGTTACCCTTGGCTTCTTCTTCGTCACCCTCCTCGTCTCCCTCATCATAATCTCTCTAAACAGGACACATTAACAGAGTACTGGTCAAAATATCCATCAACAAGTAGGTGCAAGGACTACTAGGTGTTCTTATCCAAGGCGACTGACTTAAGTATTGGAGAAATTATTGTTGCCATGGAGAGATCAGAGCTTGAGAAATGTGAACTCACTTTTTCTAGGTCCCCTTTTCTAGTTCTCTTCATGATCTCCTCAATTCGCTGTAAGTAAGAGTGACAGGACGGCACATATCAAGAACCGCTGGCAAATTACACCCTGCAGACACTCAATGTAACGTAATACAAGTTAATGACTGTCGATTTGATTGGACTGCTTTAAAACTCAAGTGTTGGTATATAGTAGGTGGATGTAGGGGGTATTTTCACTGAGTGTGCATACTTAATGTATATAATGAACATGTTACTGAGACCATAGTGAATGCATACAGTGTGTATGATAAAGTGTGCAAGCTGAAACGGTGATTCTCCACCCACCTTCTTCCTTTCCATGCGTTCCTGTTGGTTCTGGGCCATGACCCTCTCTCTCTCAATGCGGACCTTCTCTGCCTCAAATGCAACCTGTGCCTCTGCCTCTTCACGCTGCGATTGGACAAACATGTTGCCAATCACACAAGCAGACAATCAATTAGATCAACACAAGACTAAAAGCATTTGTCCGTACCTCTTTCTGTAGCTCAGCCTGTCTCACGGCCTCCTCTACCTCCAGTCTTTCTCTGTCTGCCTCCACCATAAGAGCGTCCTCCTCCTCTTTCTTCTTCCTCTCCTCCGCCAGCCTCTTCTCCTCCTCCAGGCGTTTCAACCGATCCTCCTCGGCCAAGCGTTTGTCCTCCTCCTTCCTCAGCCTATAGATAACGAGATATGGCCGGTCAATTCCCCCCCAGAGAGAGAAAGAGATTATAGTAGCCTCGTCTGGTTCCTCACTTCTCCTCCTCCTCTCTCTGAACTCGGAGTGCCTCCTCCCTCTCCTTCTTCTCCCTCGCCAGACGACGGTTCTCAGCCAGGATCATGGCAGCCTCTGCAGCCGAGTTGGTGCCCGCCATGGACTTGTCTAAGAGCCAGAGAGGAGAAACACAAGAGTTTAGTTCGACCAATCTTAGCTAATATATTGGTTCACTAATAACCATGTTTCAAAGCATAGCCAACAAGATACAGGAGCCATAGCATCAAACACTCCATATAGAACTCTACTACTATAGAGCACATTGAGAGGAGAATGAGAACTATAGGTTGAGAGAGGGAGATCAATGAAAAAGATAGAGAGAAAGAGGGAGCAAGAGAGAGAAACAAAGGTTGGGATCTGATTTCAAATGACAGTCTCTGTGGCTGCTGGTCATAAAGAGCTTTCTGTGTCCCAGTGCAGACAATCCTATTGATAGCAGCGAGTCCCTGCAGCACACACAGTATCCATTAACCCTCTCCTAATGAGTTCTACAGTAGTAGTACAGGACTCTCACCAGAAGGGGGCACGAGACATCTCTAGGGCTAACAGGATGTAACTACGGCTGGGAGGGAGTTAATGGCTGTGCTGGTCCACAGAGAATTTACAGCTAGCTACAGACCAACTTTCTGCTGCTGCCATGTCAGTTTCCCTTGCTAATGAACAGCAGAGGAACACACTAAACACACTGGTGAAACTTAGCTTAATTCCTATAGATAATTTATATACATCAGGATGGAGGACAGAGCAGAGGCTACTATGAGCCAAACAGATGTTCTTTATTACTCAGTTCACATATAGTACAGCGTTTCCAACCCACTGCTTCAGGGACTCACAGTACAGGCCCTGGCTCTCATTATCAGACGAAAGTGAGTCTTAAGACTATGAGACTGTTGTTTTTTCCTGCTTGATCAGAGCATGACAAGGTCCTTATGCAAGTGAGATTTTAGCCTTATGTCATGACTGTGGTACTGACAGAAGGAAATGGCTAACTCAGTCTAAAGAGAAATGTGATCTCAGTGAGGTTGGAGGTCCTCTTCACTCACCGTCCTTGTCTTTGGTCTTACTGGAGGTGGTATGAGTAGGGGTGGGTGTTGTGCTGGTCTGGGGAGCCTCTGGGGACTGGGGCACCACAGGCTGGATGGGACACAGGTCCTTTGGCTTGGAGTCCCTCTTCCGCAGGGTTGGGGGGCCGGTGGGGGTGAGGGCCGGTCTCTGGATGGGTGGAGGTTTGGTCGAGGTGGGCTGGGGGGACGGGGGCTTGGCCGAGCTAAACTGAGGGGATGAGGGGCGATGTTTGATACCCCCAGGTGACGAGGGACGGTTACGTGGGCTTGGCCTGTAGAGGGGAGACAAGATTAATGACGGTTTTATAAATTATCCAACAGCTGAGCAATATCAACAGTACACAATTAAACACAGGAAATATTGGATATAGTTCAAACGTTTTCTCAGGGAGAGATGTGGTGTCTTACTTTGCACTGGGGGAGGGGGTTCTCTTGCTCACTGGGAGGGGGGCGGGGGAGGGCGAGCGGTGGCGTCCCGCGATGTTGGAGGGCGAGGCGGGACGTTTCCCTCCGGGCGATGAGAACCTTTTCTCCTTCTGTCGTTCCACAAAGAGATAGTGAGAGAAGAGGGACGATTCAGTCCATTACGTCAGATCCTCCAAATGTTATATTTTATCATCTCTAAAATAACACATTTAATTTTTTAAATCTAATATAAAGTTAAATGTAGGCTATAACATTTTATTCATTTCGTGTCATGCAGGGTTTTATCTGGATCAAAAGGGACTTAGGTGGTGTGTGTGGTATGGGGGTACATAAATCCATCTGGTTTTAGTCATTACGGTTTACACGGAGTGTTTATTTAATCCCCCCAAAAATGTTCTACAATTAAAAACACTGGAATTAGTCGGCTTGACAGAACGTTTAGGCAGCCTGCCCAAGCATTTCAATGGCCGAAAAATCTGTCCTGTATTTTGTTTCCACGTTAAGTGCATAATGGCGCCCTACCACTAAAATCCCTCATGAGAACACAGTGGAACACGAGTGGGTCAATAAACATGGAGAGTGACCAGATAGCACCTGATCCATGATCTCCCTCCCATGTGGTCTGTGTCATGGACAGTCTCCCTCCCAGCCCCACTGCAGCACACATCAGCTTTTAAATAATATCACAGGACTGACAGTCACTGTGAAGGTTAGTGTGGGCCTGTCTGTTTCAAATGCATCTATTTTTAAAAAGCCCACGTGCCATGGGACGGGGGTCTGAAAACATGCTGATGGCGCCGCAAGTTCATCCAAAATTTGTATCCAAAATTTGACTGGTACTGCACACAAAAACCAAATTATAAAATGCAACATATAAAAGTGTTGGTCCCATTTTCCATGAGCTGAAATGACTGTAAAAGAGCAGACATTTTCCATACACACAAAAAGCTTTTTGCTATCAAATTGTGTACACATTTGTTTACATCCCTGTTAGTGAGCATTTCTCCTTTGCCAAGATATCCATCTACCCGACAGGTGTAACATTATGAAGCATGATCATTACACAGTGCACCTTGTGCTGGGGACAATGAAAAGGCCACAATAAAATGTGCAGTTGTGACAACACATTGCCACTGATTTGAGGGAGCATGCAATTGGCATGCTGACTGCAGGAATGTCCAACAGAGTGGTTGCCAGAGAATGTAATGTTTATTTCTTTCGACCATGAGCCCCCTCCAACGTCATTTTAGAGAGTTTGTAAGTTTGTCGAACCAGCCTCACAACCACGTGTAACCACGGCAGCCCAGGACCTTTACATCCGGCTTCTTCACATGCGGGATTGTCTGACGGGGGATGCTGAGGAGTATTTCTGTCTGTAATAAAGCTCTTCTGTGGGGAAAACTCATTCTGATTGGCTGGACCTGGCTCCCAAGTGGCTGCGCTCCTGCCCAGTCATGTGAAATCCATAGATTAGGGCCTTAATGAATTTATTTAAATTGACTGATTTCCTTCTATGTACTGAGTAAAAAAAAAAAAAAAAAAAGTGCATGTTGTGTTTATATTTTTGTTCAGAATATAACACAGCTCTGGAAAAAATAACTGTACAACCACTAAAATTATCAGTTTCTCTGGATTTACTATTTCTAGGTATGCGTTTGTTTGAAATTAAAATGTTTTTGTTTTATTCTATAAACTACTGACAACATTTCTACCAAATACAAATAGTAATTTAGAGCATTCACTTGCAGAAAATGACAACTGGTCAAAATAAAAACAGATGTCAGACCTCGAATGATGCAAAGAAAATAAGTTAATTTCCATTTTTAAACACAATACTAATACGAATGTTTTATCTTAGGATCAATATTTGGTGGAATAACCTCGATTTTCAAATCACCACTTTCATGCGTCTTGGAATGCTCTCCACCAGTCTTTCACATTGATGTTGGGTGACTTTATGCCACTCCTGGCGCAAAAATTCAAGGAGCTCGGCTTTGTTTGATGGCTTGTGACCATCTCCCTCTTGATCACATTCCAGAGGTTTTCAACGGGGTTCAGGTCTGGAGTTGGGCTGGCCATGACAGGGTCTTGATCTGGTGGTCCTCCATCCACACATTGATTGACCTGGCTGTGAGGCATGGCGCATTGTCCTGCTGGAAAAACCAATCCTCAGAGTTTTGGAACATTGTCGGAGCAGAAGGAAGCACGTTTTCTTCCAGGACAACCTTGTAAGTGGCTTGATTCATGTGTCCTTCACCAATCTGCCCGATTCCAGCTTGGCTGAAGCACCCCCAGATCATCACCGATCCTCCACCAAATTTCACAGCGGGTGCGATACCTGGCGAGGCCTACCAGCCACAGTGAAATTTGGTCGAGGATCCGTGATGACCTGGGGGTGCTTCAGCAAGGCTGGAATCAATGTGAGACTGGTGGAGAGCATGCCAAGAAAGCTGTGATTGAAAATCAGGGTTATTCCACCAAATATTGATTTCTGAACTCTTCCTAAGTTAAAACAGTATTGTGTTTAAAAATGAATATTCAACTTATTTTCTTTTTATTATTCAAGGTCTGACAACAATGCAAATTTTTTGTTATTTTGACCATTTTCTGCAAATAAATGCTCTAAATGACCAATATTTTTATTTGGAATTTGGGAGAAATGTCAGTAGTTTATAGAATAAAACAAAACAAAGTGTTTCTTACCCAAACATATCTATAAATACACTGCTCAAAAAAATAAAGGGAATACTTAAACACAATGTAACTCCAAGTCAATCACACTTCTGTGAAATCAAACTGTCCACTTAGGAAGCAACACTGATTGACAATAATTTTCACATACTGTTGTGCAAATGGAATAGACAACAGGTGGAAATTCTAGGCAATTAGCAAGACACCCCCAATAAAGGAATGGTTCTGCAGGTGATAACCACAATGTGGAGCTTGACATTTGACCAGCAGCAATTTAATTCACTGGATATTTGAGAAGTTTACCAGACCCATATGCAAATCACATTTAGGTTACAGTAATTCATATTAACAGAACATTCGAGGATGCAACGATGTGCGGTTCTTCTTACTGAATTCTGATACGCACTTTGAAGATGTGGACAGTTATTTTAACATTTACTTTTCCTCAGCCGACAAGATGACAAACGAATAGCAAAGTCACTAGCCCATGTCAACCTACTATCGGACTTATTAGACAAGTTAGCCTCTTCTATTGGTCAGCTTGTTGAGAAAGAAATGGACTATTCCAAAACAGACTCTGGGACAGTTGTGGGACAATAGATGCCAAATTCATACAACCAGTTGGCCTAGGCTACATAAAAATAACAGTTAAAAAGCAATGAGGTTAAAACAAATCACAAAGTTTTGCTTTAAATGTTGATAAAATATTAGTAGGCTACACAAATTTTCATTCCATAACACAATTAGCAGGAAAACACCTCAAGTGCCTCAAAAGGGTACCGGACATGTGACAGAAGAAAATGGAGAAGCGAGATCTAATATGCAACACCTAGAATTGGTTGCTAATATGACTAAGATTATGCCTTTGGCTGCAGGACAAGGAAATACATTTTATATAAACTAAGTGCCTCCATGAGTCCAAGGATATGGTGTAATTTGGCTAGGCTACTTTGACACAAGACATAAATAAAATAAAATAAATTGAGCTAACTAGGCAAGTCCGTTAAGAACAAATTCTTATTTACAATGACGGCCTTCAGTGAACAGTGGGTTAACTGCCATGTTCAGGAGCAGGAGAGATTTTTTACCTTGTCAGCTCAGGGATTCTATCCAGCAACCCAAGGCTCTAACCACTAGGCTACCTGCCGCCCCAATAATATGTGGTAAAACGTTTGTGTTTCAAACAATTACGAATGTTTTCAAAATGCATACTGCCTAAGATGCATAACGAATATACTGTGCACACACTGCAATTTAATTCCACAATTTTATTCATAGTAACCTATAGACCGATAAGCATGACCGGTCTGTGTACTTATCCTTGGTTTGTCTGAAAACTGCTTAAGAAAGAAACCGTAAAAGCCAGAGTGTGCATTTAGTTCTAGACCATTTGTTTTATGTGGGATAGAAATAGCTTTCAAAGCTTTCCAAAAGCAGAGAAGGCAAAGTGCATGCACTGTATGATAATTATTCTGTGAGGAGAGGATGTGTGTGGAGAAGAGACCGAAAGAGGGGGATGGTTTCATAAGAGGAAGCGCCCTCACCTATCCATTTCACCACACAGAGTACCCTCCATCCACACACACACACTGGAGATTTACACTAGCTAATCACTCAGAGGATGAGTGCATGGACAAGCACACACTGGCATGTCTGCCCGCATCATAGAAGCAGCATGACTACCTTTAATGTGTATTCTGGATATCACCAATTTTCTCTTCACATTCCATCTCCCTAGCTTAGAGCTGTCCCCTGCAAAGCTTTGGTGAGATACCTACACGAGTGTCTTTGTCTCTCTCTGCAATCTCTTTCGTAGGCTGTACTGTGAACCATCTCTCCTTGAATAGGACACCCACAGCTTCATCTCCTTATCCTCTCATTTAACCTTGCTGATCTTAAAAACAGAGACTGGGTCAAAACAATAGAGGCTACCTACCAGGAATAGGCTTTCACCTGTCCAGTTGTTCATAGTCGGAGGAAAAGAGCAAAGGAGACGAAGCCACCTCAGGCTATTGAGACCCAGCCCCGGGCAGGCTCACGGTGTGACCTGCTCGCTCTGTCGGTCTGTCCTGCTTTGCATTGCCTGACCCAGCCGCTCCAATTCACTACTGTACTCGGCCTATTGCGGCTCCTTTGTCTTTTTCTGAGACAATAGCGCTACTTCATATGCAGGAAGGACCATGGAGGAAGGGCAGGGAGGGAGAGCCAGGCAGTGGAGGACACTGAACCAATCAAAGAGCTTCCCACAGGCTCATGGAACACATCTCGAGGCCAACATGATGCTGCTAATGCCCAATGACTCTACTTAGGGACTAAATCTTGAATGCAGTATAGTTGCATCTTATTTACTTGTTTGGTAGACATCTCTAATGCAGCAAGAGTGAGCAACGACCTCCAAAGCTTTTCACCCCAATGGACAATAAAAAAAAGAATTCAATTCAGACTCGGTCTGAGCCGTGGGATAGCAATGTGATCCTGAGAGAACACCGCTCTCAGATCAATATCGTGGATGGATAACCCACAGGGCTGCTTTGACTGGCAAATCATACAGGATGTGTGCATATAAAACCAGTACTATTTGTCCACAGGATTTATTTTCCTGACACCGTATCATTGCAGGCTCGGAGAGACAGTGTTATCATGGCTTTAAGCACCTTGTTCCTGTAACTTTATCCTGGTGTCATACGGGCTTCTGGGAAAGATACCCCCCACACACACATTTACATAGCATACACTGCCACTGTGGACTGTACTTACTGAGAATGCAGAGACATGTAGCTACTGTATTTCCACTGACTACTATGGCGATACATTTACACAGTGGAGACACAACAACGTTCTTTACTGATTTGCCTAGTTAAAATAAAAATGATCAGTTTGCCACCATGGACATGAACACACTAGCTACACCCAACCCTATCAGGTGTTAAAGTGCTCGACACATGCACCAGATCCCATGTCCATTCTGTTAATAAGTCTGTCTTCCATACGTCCATTCTATACATGCTAATTCTATGTCTTCCATACCTCCATTCATGCCAATTCTGTCTTCCACATTTATGAGGTCTCACCAGTGAGGGGTCCACTTGGTCTGCCGAGGCGGAGGTAGGCAGGGTGGCGCTCTTCTGCCGGTCGATACTGCGGCTGCGCAGGGGTCCTCGCTGCACCGGGTGCAGGGGGCTGGCCGAGGCTGAGCGAGGACACAGGTGACACTCTGGTAAAGGACACAGTCATCGCAGGGCAGGGAAACCAGCCAATGGGAGCATGGGTAAAAGCAGCAGAGTTGGGTGAGCAAAGCAGAGGCATGGAGAGAGAGAGAGATAGAGAGATGGAGAAAATAAAAGTAGAAAGAAGATGGTTCGGGGGATAAGAGCACAAAAGATGGCATATTGTTAGATTATGCACTGGTAGCATAAGGTTGGTTGTTGAAGCATCAGGGCTAGGCTGGCAGTGGCAGGGCTGGAGGGGGGAGACAGAGAGACTGGGACAGACTGACATCCCCTGATTGGTTCTAAAGCTCTGGTGCTGCACAAAGCTGAACACATTGACACAACACGGCACTGAGCACACCGCCACAGCAAACAGTGCACACAACCCACCACCATCGCAGCACAAGCTGACCGCACTCACACACTCTAGTCTAGAAGCACCGCAAATGCTGGAGGATGACGTTGATGGTTGGTACTCATTCGTTGAAAAAATAAATAAATCATAATTTCAGGCATATCAGCATTTCCTGTTTTAAAGAGTATTTTAGGGCTTAGCCTAGTACACCAGTGCCACTACACCTTCCACCTTGAATTCCATCCAAATCAAAACAGTAGAATACATGACAGAAGTCCTTCAGGGAGAATTCTGTATGCACACTGTCAGCTACACCATAGAGTACTCCAGGATATTTGGCTTACCTGGCTAGTCAATTTCTGACCCACATGGAGTAGCTAGTCTCTCTAAAAAGGGTGTTAATGAGAAAACCTGAGTGACAGTCTGTTTCATAGAGAGCCAGTGTATGCTGGTCTGTGGTTTGGGAAACGAGTTCTTACTACTGTAGCTGGGTGCTTGCTGTGTCAGATTGGGGGATTAGCAGTGGTAATCCGGAGGCCCAGGGATCTTGCTCACCCTGCCAGTCCCTACTCCCAGATATGCTCTGTAACTCATTCTGATAGGTTACTGAATGAGCAGCAGAGATAAAGGATGCGCTGTTGAAATTAACACTCCCTGTCCATAAACTGTCACTGGTGCGTCATGTTTCTGGGGGGCTATAATTATTAGTGGCGAGGGAAGCCATACCAGCTAACGTGTCTCAATGGGTTGTCGATACGCACCGCACAGCTGTCAAATCAGCACCTCGTTACGATACTATGCAGCACATGGCAGGCCAACCAGGCCACTCAACCATGTTCAACTAGCCACCTCAGAGCATAGGGTTAATGGGTTCAGCCCAGGATATGTGATCAGGGGGTTAAGTCCATTAGGTAAGCGGAGGAAGAGCCTCTAGATAGGGATCAAATGACCCCTAAGTAGTATGGAAGACATCTCATAGCTTCTGCACTTCCTCATGGTGACGTATTCCCATGACAGCACATTAGATATTAACAAATTAGCGTTCTAATCACCGGTGTTGCAAGTCAACGGAAGTCAATGACCTGGGCTGAACTACCTTTAGGTCAAATTAGTAAGACCAGCTGAACTGTGCATTCTGTAACAGGTATTCCACAGGCAGTGCACTAATAGAAGAGTTGTAACAGGGATTGGAGCAGAAGCTCCCCTAGGCAAGTCCACAGCTCCCTGAGATCATTACTAGTTACCAGCACACAACCACCACAACACTCATTCTCTCTC
This sequence comes from Oncorhynchus masou masou, assembly GCF_036934945.1. Lineage (NCBI taxonomy): Eukaryota > Metazoa > Chordata > Actinopteri > Salmoniformes > Salmonidae > Oncorhynchus > Oncorhynchus masou. The sequence continues at coordinate 58,522,385 of NC_088243.1, forward strand.
ACGCAACAAGCACTGGGCCCACAAGAAAGCAGCTTAGTGGAAAGCCTCCAGCATGGGCCCTGTTTCCCCGGGCCCCATCCTCAGACAATTGTGTCTGAGCTAAGTGCATGTGAGCAGTGCTTGTGTGTGGCGCCAATCTACATATACACAACCTTGTGATCACGAGTGTACTTTTACTGTAAAGCAAGTTCTGTACCACTAAGCAAGCAGGGCCCCTCAACATTGAAATCACAGGACTATAGCCTTCAGCCACCACTGTACAGCAACCACCACCAAAAACAACAAGGGGGCACAGATTGCTTCAAAGGATTTGCCTAGCCAGCAGCAGGGACCTGGGTTAGAGAGATATATTTCTATATATCTCGTGACATAATATGGTCCTGGGGTGGGGGGGGAGGTCTGGGTGTTTTATAGCTATTAGGTAATGATGTAATGGGGGCAGGGGTGTGGATTTCAGGCTCTTATCGTATACTGTAGCTAGTGATATGATGGAGGCCAGAAGCAAGGTTGGGGGGGGGGGTCCCTGTTAATTGCTGAGTCCTCAAGCTCTAAAGGGGGTCTCCTCTGTGGGGGTTACCTGGGGCGTCGCCTCCTTCGGCCGACAGGGCAGCGGCGCTCTTGCTCCTAGCTAGTGAGGCCTGGGTGGGGGTGAGCAGGCGACTGAGGAACCCTCCGTCCACGGGGCTCGCCAGGGGCTTGCGAGCTACACGGCCAGCATGAGCGGAACCCCCCCAAAAATGAAGGAGCCAAAACAAGAAAAAGAAGGAGGCGATAGGAGGAGGGGGGGGTGAGGGTCAACACAAAGAAAGGGGCGGAATGGGGTTTTGGGGGGGTCACCATGTGATTTCCACTCATAAAAGGAGAGAATAAACATAAGAAACCAAGCCGTGTCGCAATAGTCTTGAATGGCTTCCCTGTGGAAACTTAGTCCTATCACCATTACACCCAGTGGTCATGAGGACAAAGAGACCAGGAAAGGAAGCCATGAAAAAGTATTGAGACAGTGATTGTCGAGCAACTGAAGAGGACTACAAGTGAGGTACAATGAGGTCAAATTAAAGGTGTGTCCCTGGTGCAGAAGGGATAAAAAGGGTGTTAGTGAGCTTAGTCCACAGACAGGAAAGGGTGTGTGCTATGGGGTAGATAGGGAGGGCAGGGAACATAGAGGTAAGGGCTCAACGTAAGAGTGCGCAAGTACTCTTAGGTTTCTACTGTACAGACTCAGTGCTTTGTTTTGGGAAGAACAAGAATTTAAAGTCAAATGGAAAATGCCAATCTAAGGCAGTAATTCTATGCCCTGCCCACCGCATTTGAAAAGACAGTGGTGTACCGATCACTTATGCATGTTATCGGGAGACCGTGAGTCTGACAGTAAAAACCGAGAGCTCTTGATCTCATGCAATGACAGAATACAGTTCCCCTTTGGTTCCATTGGAAACACAGTAACAAAGGGATGAAAAACAAAAACAGAAAGGTAAAAGTAAAATGGGCTATAAGCGCCGTTTCCTTTTTGGCACTTTGGATGAAGGGACTTCCATCGAGGCCTCCTTCAGGCTCCCTGACAGAGTGGACGTCTTTTTCAGACAGACTAATGTGTTAGAGGTAGAGTGGGCCAGCCCCTTTAACTGTCAGTCACAGAGCTCCAGACTGACTATAGGACAGGGTCATCCAGGGAACATGGTTAGGAACGGGAGAGTTTTCCCCTGTCTCGTTAATGAAGGGATTCAGCTTTTAAGGACAGACATGGATGTCTCGTTGTGGGATTCTTCTAACTCAGTATGAGACGTTCAAAGATGATCTTATTGACTCAAACTGAAAGGCTGAAGGATATTTGAACACTGCATTAAGTCTCACAAAACATCACAGCACTGAGAAACAATTTGCCCTGTAAATGAGATGCATATTTTCTCTCTCCCCAATGCAGTTAAGCCAAAACCACGTCCCGTTATTCAGAGGAGCGTTCTACTACGCTCCCATTGGCTAGCTAGCGGTGTCTCACTCACAGGCGATCAGCGCGGAGACAGTGACCTTCCAAGTTAAGGATGGAATTTAACAACCACCATAATGCAGGCATATTATTATTATTATCATCATCATCATCGTTTGGTAACATTTGCCCATGTATTTATTTTCAGAGTTTCAATGGGTTGTAAAAATGTCTCAGAACTCTGCTGAATTCCCTCAATTTAAGGTCAGCAAGGTTAACCTAGGCTAATTAACATTACTAGCTCGGTATTTGAAGTTATATTATCATAAGTAGTCTATCAGGTGAAAGCGTATGCTTACTATTCATAATTCCTCAAATATTTATTAGCTAAATCATTCAGGCGAATACACTATGCTACAGCCATTGAATCGGTCTGAGCGTTAAGGGATGCAAACAGCTAGCTCGGTCCACGACGTCATGTTTGAAAAAATATACTATTTTGAAAATAAAAGGGCAAACATTAATCAGTGACTGAAATTTCGCACTACGGAGATATTCACTTCCGGACTTGGAGCGCTCAAAGCGTTGTTGAATAACGGGCCGTGGTTTTGGCTTAAACTGCGTTGGGGAAAAAGAACGAACGCAAATGAGATGGTCGCTTTTCAAAATGACTACAATCAATATACAGTATGGACAGACTGAGTGAGATATGGTTAACGCATAGGCATACAACACAGTTAGTAGTCGGAGCACAGCATTTCAACAAGGAGAGTCAGTGGCCATGCCTAGTGCTCTCTAGACACTAGCTACAGTGGGATGGCACTGACATACACCGCAGGGGCACGAGACCACACGTGTCAAATCCTCTGCTTACATACGTCATCTGCAGGGAAAACAACAAACCCATTGTGACCAACAAACAAAACATTGTGTTAGTCAGGAGCACAAAGGAGGTATTTCTGGTTTATAGCAGCTTCGAGAGAGAGAGCGAGGTTAAGACAAGATTATCTGGGAGCAAAAAAAAACACAAGCGGTGAGCAACAATATAGGAGGGATCTGTTTCGAGAAAGATAAAGGAGTGAGGCGAGTTAGCGACACGAGGACCAGAGAGTCCCTGGTAGAGACCAGGGATAGACGGAAACACAGGAATTGGGCGTTAGGTTAGAGGCTGTCGAGAGGCAGACAGACAAGTGTGCGCAGTGTTGGCTGGAAAAGAGCACACGTGTAGGGAGAGGGGCAGAGTGGAGGAAAAGGCTGGTTTGGAAGTTTAGAAGCACTAGGCTGCTGCACTTCACAATCACCGCACCACAACAGTAGCTGCAACTGGCTACACCTCCCCAGCTGGCGCATACAAATCCCCGCTAGGAGCTGAACATTAGCGAACTGAGTTAAAAGACAAAATGTCAGAGGAGATGCGTGCTTGTTATTACAAAAAGAGGAGGTCCGAGCGATGCAGACAACGACGAGAATATAAAATAGGTACATGCTAGCCACCTTGGTCGTCTGTAGTCCCCTTGTCGAGCTTGGAGGGGGTTTGCGTTTTGCCCCCTCCCGCTCGTGTAAGGGAGGAGCTTCTCTTCTTCAGGGAGGGTCCTACAGACAGGAGAGGGGGGTTACAGCCTATCAGGGACAGAGGGGGCGGGTCAAGCTCCCCTAAAAGTCCTCAAGAACATGAACGTTATTTAGCATTATTTTGTTCTCATTACAGTACAAATCAATTGTTTGTCGACTGTGGCTAAATTGCACTGTATGTTCCATGTGAGCAGAAGGAACACAGCCATTGCACTGGTCATAATCTGGTTACTGGCGCTCTCTTGATAGAGAGCTACATGATGTCTAGCACCACAGTAGTGCATGGTGTTAGCCTGCATCGGTCAACTAAACAGGTCCAAGAAAACATTCATCTAGATCTAAGAAACATGCAAAAAACAAAAAGACTATATCAATTATCTTAAATATCTTCAGGCACTCGTTTACTGTGCTGAATGAGGGCCTTCCCAGTGGGGACAGGTTGAATCATTGTGGAATAGACGCCGAATTGCAGTCTTTGCCCAGTGGGTTGTAAGGAGCCTCAGAGCCACACCAGACAATGGTTGCTCAGACCCATTAGAGGTTGCGTAGAGCATGTAAAGGAGGGCCTTAATATGCACCTGTCTGTTCCACCTGAAGCTTTTTCCTGCCTTCCTTATTGGGCTGAGTGTATAGGTCGATTTTGTCGTTTCTAGGCAACCGGTTCAATGACGAACTCCTCACACGAGCACCTGAGAGACAACGAGTAGACACCCAGGGTGAAACAGTGACACAGCCATTTCTCTTCCTTTCTCCTTCACAATAACAGTCATAGGAACATTGTTGTAGTTAGTCTTAGCAATTTGTCCCTTCTACTTAAGAGGGACATACACACTGGAATATTGCTGCAGTTGGTCTTACAATTCCCATCATCCTACCACAGGAAGGCCCAAGGTCACAGGGATCGTTATTACAAAAGAAAAATGTGCCGACATTCTCAGAATGTGTTCCTAACCCTGGTGAAAAAGGAAACGGGCTAGTGGAATTTGACACAGAGACAGGTTAAGGAGGAGAGAAAATCAACAATATCAGATAGCGAGAGAGGACAGACAACATTGTAAGTATCTTGGCGACGGTGGAGGAAAAGGAAGCTGTGGAGAGAGAACGATTGGACCGAGAATGATTCTTCTTCTCAGTGGTGGTCAGAAACAATGCAATTCCCTGTGAATCAAACCAGGATGAATTGCATTAGCATTAGGAAGGTACAGTACAAAGACTACCGAAGAGATCACAAATGCGTCACTGATGCTTTGGGGCAACTCCTTATGATTCTTTGACACTTCCCTGTGTCACAAAATGCACTACAAAACTGAAAGTGAACAGTAAATTGATACAATGGAATAACAAGTTCATGCTGGGTTGATCATTGTTTGAGGTCAGAGACAGCGAGCCAATGCATTGGTTTACCAGTCTCTTAATGTTCCGCTGATTGGCTTGTCTCTCAGCTCCTGGACACGGGAAGGAGAGGGTCAACGCAGTGACAATAACAGTGGGCTGACACGGTGGCTGGGTACAGGGTAGGATGGAACGCAGGAGGGTGGAAAGGGGACTTACTTTTGTCGGGAGAGTTGATGAGGGTGGCAGAGGAGGAGGACAGGCGCTTGTTGATGCCAGCCTCAGACAGCTGTTTCAGGTTCATGGTGGAAGTGGAGCGCTTGTCAACTAAGGGGTGGAGGGAGAGAGTGAGGGAGGGGGTTATACAGGAGACTGACCAATGGGAGACTGGGAGAAGGGGAAAGGACATAGAGGGGTGGAGGACAGGGTTCTGCAGGGTCCTAATGACCTGCTACAACATTCAACACTCATTTAGTCTCAATTCTAGGGCATACTACACCGGTGGGGTCCATGTATAAAACAAACATTGAACTAAGGCACTACTGAATATAATACATTTTGATAACAGAACAAGTAGCAGACCAAAGCCATTCCAGTTCATAGGCAGGCACAGCAGTTAGTGATAAGAGTTGAAAAGCCAGAAAAAAAATCCACAGAATAGATACCACAGGTGAACAGTCAAGAAATCAACATTAGTTGGCACGTGTTCAACAGTCAACAGCAGTGCTGCTCAGAGAGCGGAGCCTACATGTGACACCTCATCTGGAAGTGCTTCAAAGTAAGTGAGAGAGTAAAGAAAAAAAGGAAGTCCACAGGCTTGTGGGACAGAAGTGACAGTGAAGTTGCCCATACATGCTGATCTAAGGTCAGCCTTCCATTTTCCCCACTAATGGTTAATGTCAGGATAAGCTGATCCTAGACACGTGCATATAAGCAAAATCAACCCATCCCTGGGAGAACCAGGAAGATATTAGTGAGGGAGTGAGTAAGACAAGGGCTGGTGGTTAACATTACAGTGCCAGTCCATGCTGCTTTGCTGTGGGTACAGTACAGGTATCAACCAGTTTAACCTGCACTTTGTTGTGTCCTCGGGGGCTTTTCTGGAGACGCGGGTGAGATTACTATAGCTACTGGAGAGGCGGCACCTGCGTCAGGGTCTCCTGTGGGGGGGGGGGGGAAGAGAGTCTCTCAGCGGGGAGACAGGAGCAGACACATACCGCCCACAGGGGCAGTGAGGAGGAGGAAAAGGGCTGGCTGACAACAATCAGTAGATTTCCATCTCTGACAGTCAGCGCCCACAACACAGCTGCTAGGAAACAAGCTCACATGATAAGACTCGGATGAGGATCTTTGGGATCAGACCACATATGGGTCAAATGACCTGATAACAGACATCTTTTTTTGACCTATAATATGAACATTGCTTTTATGAAGTATGGTCCGGATTCCATTACACAGATTAAGCCAAATCCTTGACTAAGCGCTTTCAAATGGAGATTCTCTTGGATTACACTTTACGTCCAGGACGAGTCTTAATCTGTGTCTGGGATACGGCCCCTATATGATTATGAACAATAAATTAAAGAAAAACAGATTGAGATATTATATAGCAGCTATGCTATCGCTCACTGCACATTAAGAGTATGCGTCATTAAACTAAAGAGGCATTCAGACTTCAAAAGAAACACATAGAAAATGTTGAGAAATGTCGTTAAGCGAGCCTTGGACATACGCAGAACATATACCGATGCCTAATCAACATAACTCCAGCTGACAGCAAACCAATAACGAGCCAGTCACTCTGAGGATGAGTCAGCAAGTTAACCGACCTGTACTTTTCAGCATCCGCTGTCAGACAAATAGGAAACCATAAATCCTTACACACACATGCTTGAGTCCTATACACTTAGCAGTCCTATCCATATGGTATAGAGCAGAGTGAAATGGTATGGAGGAGGATTCCTTACCGGATCGGTTGTCTGATTCTGAGAGTCCTCCCCAAGACCACCTCTTCTGCCTCTGCTCCACCCTCTGGCTGCGCTCCAGGGTCCGCCGCATCACCGCCTCATAGTGCTCCTGCAGCACACAGAGGGAGAGAGAGAAGGGGAGAGAGAGGGGGAAAGGAGAAGAGAGAGGGGTGGTGGGGGGGGTGGAGAAATGCAAAGTCATTCACATGACAAAGTAATACTCTGGTTCTACCAAACCCAAATAAACAGGGTCAAAGGGATAATGATGACAATATGAGCCTACATCCCAGAATGAGGTGAGTCGGTAACTCAAAGAGAAATGCTGTTTTCAGTCTGACAATAACAGTTCACTACAATATGATCATAGTGAAACAAGAGGGAGTGATGACAACGTTAGATAAAGCAAAATTGTCTGCTCTACTTTGAAGCAAAGATTAATATCCCTGTAATATGTTTTAAACGATTTAGTCTTTCATATGTTATACCACACTACATTGTTCTGGGGTGGTAGAGTTGCATTTGTCTGCTTAGCAGTGGTGCAAAGCAACAGGTCACTAGTGCCAATCAGGCTGGAATAAGAACACTGAGGGAATGACTTTCCTGCAGCAGACGCCCATTAAAAGAAGCAAAAACAGGAGATGGTTTCATGCATAACACTAACAAAGTATGCATCCTTTCCGGAAGTTGTTCACTCATGCTCTAACAGAGACATGGCATTAACTCTGCCAATTAGGCTACACCATAAAATCCCATGAACATGAGCAGTGAAAATAGTCAACTCGTGATAGCTGCACATATGATTAGTCACTGCAGTTCACCCGTCCCAATTCAAATACATTATTTTCGCTTACTATGGATATCGACATGCTCCAGTTTAGTGCACACATTTACGCCATCAACTACACAAAGTCTACAAAACAAGAGTTGTATCTGTAGCGCCACCCTGGTGTTGGAGGACCCCCGGGACCCGTACCTTCTCTTCCTCCTGTTTCTGCTTCCTTTTCTCCTCCACAGCCGAGCGTCTCTGCTCCTCCTTCCTGCGCTGCTCGTCCAGCTTCTTCTGGCGCTCCTCCATCTGACGCTCCACCTGCAGCTTGGCCTTACGCTCTCTCTCCAGGATCTGAGAGTCCTTCGCAGCTGGATAGGCGTGTGTGTGTTTAGGTGTGGCATGTATGCGCGCGCAGTGTGAAGAGAAAAAGGGAAAACACATTGGTTTGTTTATTTTGTGACCAGCCCAATGGTCAAAATCACCCAATTAAATCTCCCAGTAAAGTCCCACTATATAGAAGGTATTTCCTGTCTCAACAGGAACTTGTAATGTATACACTTGTGTATGTTGCTAATCCAATGAGTACATAAGTAATGAAATGGTCAGAGGCTGGGCCCATTAAAGAGAATGGTGTACAGGCCGGACTCCTGAGACCTTAGCTAATAGCTAGTAGAACGTGTTGATGGATTATGACCAACCCATAGAAATGGACCCACCATTCAGACTGAGCTCTTACCTTGCTGCCTATCGGCCTCCTCTCGTCGCTCTTTTGCCACTCGAAGCCGGTCGTCTATCCTTAGTGCAGCACCATCAATGACTGCATGCACACAGAGATGCAGATAAGTGTGTACACACATGCAGTGGAAATAGTGTGGGCATGGGCAGAAAATCAGTGGTGGATTATGATGTGCTGCAGGGTCACCGTGAGTTAATCACCTGACAGGCAGATGTGCTCATCATGAATGACATTAATGCCCTTTGAGTCATCACCTTATTACTGCAACAGTTGACAGCACTGTTTATGCGGCATTAAGCCACAACGACATGGTGGTGTGACGTTTGAGTGATAAGTGGCACTCATTATAACCCAGGTAACAGACGAGATTTGTAGTTAAAAAGCCTGTATGAGATAAGGAATATATATAAATAAAAGCCTGTGGCTACTTGGCAATGAATTAAAGGTAGGCTTAATTTATGACTACTGAGCCATTGTCATGTTTACCACATGGTTAATGACAAACATTAGCTAAGCCTCCACACTGGAACTCTGGCAGAGGCTATGGGAGAGACATACGAGCTGTTCTGGTGGTGGGTGTGTATACGTTTGTGTAGGCCTAGGCTATAGGTATGCATAATACATGCATATGAATGTACCCTGTTTGTGTGTGTGTGTGTGTGTGTGTGTGTGTGTGTGTGTGTGTGTGTGTGTGTGAGACAATGCAGATGCAGCAGGCTGGGGATATTTTGTTACCTGGCCGGGGAGACTTCGCTGCAGTGGTGTTGGGTGGTGTGTTTGCTGTTGCAGGGGATGCAGGTACTGGGCTGTTCCCTGCTAGGCTGCGCCGCTCCTCTGCCTGCGCCTGCGCAGATGCAGCTAAAGACACACACAACACAGAGAGAGAGAGAGAGAAATTCAAGTCACGCTGTCTGGAATAGCATGATGAAATGTCTAATGAAATGAAAATGCCTTTGGAATAGCGAGCTGCTGAGCAGTCTAGAGCAGGTGGCTCTCTGTGCTTTGTTTGTCCTCCATAGGAATGCATGTTCTAGAGAGATCCAGAGGAATTAAAGCTACAGAACAATCCAGCTATTCAGCCTCCCCCTGCCCCCTCTCATCAACGGTCAGCCCGGCTGCTGTCCACTGGGCTCTCTCGAAACACCCAGTTCCCAGCATTCAAGTGACCACCCTATGCAGACATCCCTGGATTTTAAAGGATCAGATGAGGAACAAACACTTTAGTGTAGGGGTAAGGGTTAAAAATGTTGGTTTCAGACTTGGGCAAATGACTAAAAAACATTGAGGCCTAGACCTCCATAGGGCACATCAGAGAGCCCCACTCAGCATGGCCAAAATGGATCCATTCAAAGTTGTAACCTATTGCTATAGGGGCCTCTATAATAAGCCTATCAAGGCAGCCAAGGCACAAGGCCGGCAGGGGGGAAAAGAGGGGGGTGGAGAGAGGGAGGAAGTGGAAAGAACGTGATCAACAGCTCTGTGCCCTGGTAGCAGCCCTTTCCCCAGTACGTGAAAATGTGTGTGCGCGCGCGTCAGTGGAAGAAAAAGTACCCAATTGTCATAAAAGTAAAAAGATAACTTAATAGAAAATGACTCAAGCAAACAAGATGGCATTTTCTTGCTTTTTTAAATTTACGGATAGCCAGCGGCACACTTCAACACTCAGATATAAATTTACAAACAAAGCGTTTGTGTTTAGTGAGTCCGCCAGATCAGCGGTAGTAGGGATGACCAGGGATGTTCTCTTGATAAGTGTGTGAACTGGACCATTTTCTGTCCCGCTAAGGATTTAGGTCAAATGTATGGAGTAAAAACATTCTTTACATTCTTTTCTTTAGGAATGTAGTGAAGTAAAGTACAGATACCCCAAAAAAACCTTATTAAGTAGCACTTTGAAATATTTGTATTTAAGTACATTACACCGCTGTGTAGGAGCATTGTGAGACTGCTGACAGAGGGGTCGTCATGTGATAGCACTCTGGCTGCTGATCAAGCTCAAGCCAATAGTCTGAAATAGCCTCCTGACTCCTGTCCTTCATGACCACCACTGATAAGTGGAAGGACAGGTTGGAATTTTCAACTGCTGCTTCGGTGATGCTCTATCTGGTTAGATTAGAGATTGTGAAGGGAAGAACACAAGAAAGGACACCGCAAAAAGAGTCCCTTTCAGGCTGTTGGAGAACAAAATCAACACAAAACCGGTCCCCTCTCACTGCTCTTTATGATGTCACATGCAAACAATAATGTTAGTGCAACAGAAAGGAACCGTGATCCTTACTTCCCACAGCACCTCTGGCTCTCCCTACCTGTCTGCAATGAGACAGTAGGTGACAATAGGGGAGCTCTCAATGGCTCTCCTTACAAGAAGTGACACTGACAGTACACTGTTCACTGCCATGCTTTGTTTCATACTGTTGTTTTCTGCTGAGTGGGATGACCGGGAGTGCATATTACAGAAAATCTCATAAGGAGGAAGAGAATCTGCAGGAGAAAAAAAAAAATTCAGCCGGATATGAACACAAAACAAAGGCAGGTTATCAGCGAGTGGAAACTCAATCAGGAACATAAAGGGGAATATAGAAGAGGACTATGTTACATCCCTTTAACATTACAATGACCCATTTCACTGTGGTTCTGGAGAGAACACCTCAAATAGTGACAGACAATGGAGCTCAAAGTTCAATGCTCCTCCACTCCCAATATTACTGGAATAGATGTGTATCTTTAGCCATTGGTCTTCAGACTAGAGCAATAGGATGTAGTCAATAGGACAAAAAAATAAAAAATATTCTACAGAATGACGCCGGAGGGGGATGGCTGCCGTTTGATGGGCTCCTAACCAATTGTGCCATTTTGTGTGCCTTTTCGCATTTCTTGTAACTTATTTTGTACAAAATGTTGTTGCGAATGTCTCTTGTGACCGAAAAGAGCTTCTGGATATCAAAACAGCGATTACTCACCTTTTTTCTTTAACCTCTTGAAACTCTGGGGGCGGTATTTCATTATTGGATAAAAACCTTTCCCGTTTTAAGCGCAATATTTTGTCACGAAAAGATGTTCGACTATGCATATAATTGACAGCTTTGGAAAGAAAACACTGACGTCTCCAAAACTGCAAAGATATTGTCTGTGAGTGCCACAGAACTAATGCTACAGGCGAAACCAAGATGAAATTTCAAACAGGAAGTGCCCCCGATTTTGAAAGCGCTGTGTTTCAATGTCTCCTTATTTGGCTGTGAATGGGTCACGAATGAGCCTACACTTTCCGTCGTTTCCCCAAGGTGTCTGCAGCATTGTGACGTATTTGTAGGCATATCATTGGAAGATTGAGCATAAGACATTACATTTCCCAGGTGGTCGCTTGGTGTCCTCCGTCGCAAATATTGCGTAATCTCCAGCTCCAGTACTTTTCCGCTTGCTACAGAGGAGAAACCCAACTGCCACGAATGATTTATCATCGAATAGATATGTGAAAAACACCTTGAGGATTGATTCTAAACAACGTTTGCCATGTTTGTCAATATTAAGGAGTTAATTTGGAAAAAAGTTTGGCGTTGTAATGACTGAATTTTCGGGTTTTTTTCTTAGCCAAACGTGATGAACAAAACGGAGCGATTTCTCCGACACAAATAATCTTTTTGGAAAAAATGAACATTTGCTATCTAACATCCGAAGTTCTTCAAAGGTAAATGATTTTATTTGAATGCTTTTCTTGTTTTTGTGAATTGTTGCCTGCTGAATGCTAGGCTTAAATGCTATGCTAGCTATCAATACTCTTACACAAATGCTTGTGTAGCTATGGTTGAAAAGCATATTTTGAAAATCTGAGATGACAGTGTTAACAAAAGGCTAAGCTTGTGAGTGAATATAATTATTTCATTTAATTTGCGATTTTCATGAATAGGTAACGTTGCGTTATGGTAATCAGCTTGAGGCTATGATTACTCTCCCGGATACGGGATTGCTTGTCACAAAAAGTTAATGAGTCGGAAGCAAAGGCTATAATGTTGCTCCCAAATCCTAGGGATGCACGATATAAAAATCGGTAAGCACATCGGAATTTAGCTTTAAAAAAGCCGACATCGGCCCGATGTGTAGTTTAACACCAATGTGCAAAACCGATGTCCAAGCTGTTGCGCAAACCTATATAACGTAGGTAGATGAAGTAGTGGTGCCATGGAAAATATAGCACTACACAGAACAAAAGCAGAAAAATACTAAGCGTACACTTCCAACAACTAAACATGTTCAAGTCGAGCATTCATTTCAACCATTCCCTGTCGTGGATGATGTTGGCTTGCACCGACTTGTCGAGCACCGGTACACACTACCAAGTATGCGCTATTTTACAGATGTTGCACTACCAGAGCTACATAGTATTGTTGTAACGCACATCTATGAGCTACTGGTTATGGGTATCACTGCTATTAGCTTCACAACTGACATTTGGACCAGCGATGTCAGCCCCATGAGCATGCTGAGTCTGACCGCACAGTGAGTCGACGAGGATTTCGTACTAAGGAAAGCCGTATTGCATGTTCAAGAATGTGCTGGTTCTCATACCGCTGCTGCCATTTCAATGGCATTGGAGAACATTTTTTGAAACATCAACACTCCTAGCTCCAGTCAAACAACCGACTCGAGAAATAAGCTCAACTGCGTCTGCAGCAGACGTGATACCCTCTGTCAAAACTGTCGACACATACAGTGGGGTTAAAACGTTCAAAAGTACTCTACAAGAGGCTGTAAACAAGCGATTCGGTGGAATTCTCTGAGCCTCTGTACTGTGTCGCCACCATGTTCGATGCTAGGTACAGGGACGACAGATCCAAAATTCATACAACCACTGCACATCAAAACATTTTCAAAAGCAATGAGGCTGATGCAACAGATCAGACAGTTTAGATTAAAAATGTTGATGAAGTTGTATTTCTTCATATTATAAGCTCAGACATGTGTACATGGCTGTAGGCTACACATGAAGGTTCCAAAACGCAATTAGCCAAAAACACTTATCAAAAGTGCACCGCACAAGCGAGCAGTTTCATGTGACAGCTGAAAATATAAGTTAGAATTTAAGAAAAAAAGGGGAGCTCTAAAGATGCAGCAACTAGCATGGGTTACTAATATGAGTAGGATTGTGCCTTTGGCTGCAGGACAATAAAATAATGTTGATTTGAAAAATAGAACATAAGAGAAATGCTAGTTTCAAAGGCATGAGGTGTTTCTAAAAGCATTCCCTCAACATTTCCATGGTCGTTTTCTGTCTAGTCTACTTTGAAACAAGGTAAGACATGGTTCATAAAATGGCAAAAAGAGCCAGGTTTTAAACAATTAAGTTTATGGTTAAATAGTTTCAAAATGCGGACCACCTCCGCTCAGATTCAAGGTGGGCGATGTGCAACAGGCACTGTCCTTCACTCTGATCTTGTGACAACTTGATATGAATGAACTGTGCAGAGTATGGCGACAGAATCAAACACATAGACGTTAATGTTAGTTATCATTCATTATACTTGTCAAACATGACTGACATTTAGCCTATATTTCTGTAATTTAAAGTCTCATAGTTTGGCAACATTTTCTGGCCCATCCCTCGAGTCAGCATCAGTTTGGACACGAGGCTGTAGTCAACATGCATATCACAAACTGACATGTAGGCTTTTTTTTTATTCATTTGAATATTATTTTCAATGTTGTCCTCTCTGATCCAATTCTGAGCAGAGTAATTATTTGATATTGCGGTGTTATTTATTGAAACTTGTCCATTTGGACAACTTAAAGGGATACTTCGGGATTTTAGCAATGAGGCCCTTTATCTACTTCCCCAGAGTCAGATGATCTTGTGGATACCATTTGCTAGCAGATACCAATACATTACACTAACTCTAGTTAGTATTGGCTCGTGAAACTACCTCCAACTTCCTTCATACTGGACACAGAGGCATAAAGATGGTATCCACGAGTACATCTGACTCAGAAGTAGATAAAGTATCCCTTTGTATCTATACTCTTGTCAGACTTTTTATTTTTTACTTGACACTGACAAGAGAACAAGCATTACTGTTGAGCCCTGAAACAGTATCAATATTTTTCATGCAGGTCATCATGGATGAATGAATGTCTGCTGCTAATCCCACAGGAAGTGGAGGTCAGTTTACTTTTCCTCTCCTCAAATCAATCCCCCCCCCCACCACATGTTGTTTATGAAACAAGTCTGGACTAACACGGAAATGCTTACTTATGGGCCCATCCTAACAATGCAGAGAGAAAAGACAAATATGGAGTAAAAACACATAGTACTAAAGTCATAATAGACACAATGAGTAACGATAAATTAAGTTTATAGCAGGGGTACCAATACCAAGTCGATGTGCAGGGGTACGAGGTAACGCGTCACTGGGTGGGAATCCCAAGTTAAGTGACTCAAAAAGTGGATGAAAAGGAGTTCTAATGAATGACGATAGCCTTCATAAGCTTATGCACTAGTTAGCCAACCCACTGCCTCTAGAAACTGAGGGGTACTTTGATTCCTGCTCAGTATTCGAATACACTTTTGGGGTTAACAATTAAGTAGTATAAACATCCACCTTTCCATCAAGGGAATAGAAACACAGGTGGAGGGAAAATAGATTAACCTTAACAAATACACAGCTCTTGGGTGTACCAAATAGGGGAGAAAAGATATAATCCAAATCTGTGCAGATATTTATGAATCATCCACAAAATGAAGTTGGGCTTAAAGTGACTCTTACGACACTATTCATCTGGTGTCCTTCTCGCCCTGCCAAGGCTTAGGCAGCTCTGTCGCATGGCAACTGTTGCTGAGCGAGGCAGAGTAGAGCTTGAGAGACCAGACAAGGGTTTATATCTCGCTCACTGTGGACCAAATCCTCAATTCACACTAATTCCAAGCGCAGTGCCAAAGAGAACTGAAAAAATATTAAAGGGATAATTCACCCCAAAACACTAATTCCTATGATTAACAGTGTTAGTGTTATATTGAAAACAATTTTTGTTAACAAAATGTTTCATTTTGGCATTATAGCATGATTGGTAGAAACATGTGAAAATCGTTTTTGGAAATCTATTTCAGCTTAAGTCTACTACAAAACCCACAATGCAATGCTCTCTGGGCTGGCTAGCTAGAAAACATAGCTACACACAATAATACCCAAGTCAAAGCATGTGAAGTAGCTACCTACTGTAAAAATCAGCTAAACTGCACTATCAATTTAGAAGTCTCTCACCGAGTTCAACTTGCATTTCATCTCTGCTCAGAGCACATTTCTTTCCCACAGAGTTACTTTTGAGGAGATGGGAAACTCCATTAGAATTGTATTAACACCCATTGTGTACGTTGCCCATGCATCGTCAATGGGATGCGTGGTGCATTCTGGGACAAGGAGAGCCCTCCTCCAAGGAGTGAATGGGAATCAATTGGGTGCTAGCTCAAAAACCAAACTTTGGCATGCATTTCATGAGCAAGTACAACATTGCAAAATAGACTCATATCCTGACTTTCAGAAGGGATTGCGTGACAATTAGCTTAGGTGAATGTGATGAGTTGACAGTCAGTTTGGTGGGGCGATTTTCCATATATTGCCCAATGGGATACCCATCTCCTTTCTGTTACATCTTTGTTTCCCACAGACACAGAGCTTTGCGACATGGTTATTAGAGAAACATAGTTCAATTATTTGGTACACTGTTTAGATTACGCACATCTAAGCTAAATATATACTTTGTCATGACGATATAAAATGGATGGATGTGTTCTAGACAACTATGCCCATACCAGCTACTGGCTGATTTGGCGATCTGAAATTCAGGTAATTGTTTAAAAGTGTTATAAAATGTGATGTGTGTGTGGTACCCCATCACCAGAGACGAGAATTATGTAGCTATAACACGTTCCTACATGATTTCCTAACTTTCACAGACGGACCACTTAGAAGTTAAATCATGGGGACATTTTCTATTTCCCCAAAATAATGCTCCTCCACTCCCAATATTACTGGAATAGATGTACATCGTTATGGCCATTGGTCTTTACAGAGTAGCTCAATAGGAGCTAGTCAAAAGGACAAACCTAACACGGTAAACAAAGCTGCAGCAATATCTCAGTAATGTATTAGTGAAACAGCCTTAATGATCACCTGCTTGTGTGATAGTGTGATTAGGACTTGGTGTAGCCTGCCCTAGCAGACACAGTAAAGAGCAGGCTGAGGATATCATTACAGAATGTGAAAAAGGAGATCGAGTCAGTCACCATCCTTCTATCCACTCAAAAAAAGGATTGCAGTCGGCAAATATTGGGCACGCTCCATTACAATGGACGCAAATAACAGTTCACCATGCCAACATTAATGACTGAGTCCCTGGTTACACCCACCTATGCTCCAGTCCATACCCATTAACCCTACTACTACCCCTTGAGAATGTTGATACCATACATTATTCAAAGCCAATATTAGTCTTAAACTATGCATTGATCCAGGTCTCTCTCCATATATGTCAACGTAATGTATAACTGAAAGAGCCAGGTGTCCCAGGGCTCTACAGTGCGACCATTTTAAAATGTAGGAGCACCAGTGCGGCTCGAGAAAGGAAGGATTCTACATTTCTGTGTGCATCTAACTGTTTCACCTTAGGTGCACACGTCATCCTTGTAAAAAGGTCAACATAGAACCCTGTGTCCGTGTGCACATAGAGAAGAGCTGACGAGGGGAGGAAGAGGGCACCTGCATCCATCTCTCCATCACTATGGAGATTTACATCGATAAGCATACATTAGACCTGAATGGGCTGGCTGCAGAAAATCAGACAGACTGACGCAGCACAAAGCCGGGCAAGAACGTGGGTAGTGTTTTTTAAAACCAGAAGTCAATCGTGACTGTGTGAATGTATTATGGAAAACCATTAGGATAGACAACAGATTTGCCTACCTAGCCTATGTCCACAACTAAAACACTATCCTTTGAAAACATAACCTACTTTTTCCTGCATCAGACCATAGAGGACATTCCATTTTATATAGCATATGCTTGCTAGCTGTGGAGGCGCCACATTGCTGCGATAGGGGGAAACTCCTTAACCGATTAGTCTGTAGTACATAACTTATCCTATTAGGCAGTTAGGATATAGTACAGGAACAGCTTTGAACAGAGCTCTCTATAAATCACACGCAACATAGTAAATAGACTGGCTATAAACGGGTTGGTTGTTTAGCAACAAAACCAACACATGCACAACTATTGGGCAAAATCATACAAGGTTGGCTTAGATTGTTGACATGTAAACCATTATATTTTCAATAAACATTGGAGACAAACACATTTGCACAATGATCACTTGTCTTTAAAATACATTGTAGGTGACCGTTGTTGGTTAGCTAGCAAGCTTTTCTTTTTTCTTTTTTTAACATAATAGCATTGACATGAAATCTGTCAAAATACCTCAACAAGCCATGGTATCAAGAACAAGATTAAACAAGTCACTTACAATTCCCCACATGGCAGTTTCTTGTCATTGTTGCTATCTGTCCATCCAAAATCACAACAATACAGACTTCTTCCCCATTGTAGCATGCACATAATTTGACATTGTCAGCTAACCCATCTGTTGGTTTAGGCTAGCTAGGCTAGGAAACATCCCCCAGGAAGAGCTGTTAGGGGCGGCAGTAAGAGACCACTCTCCACGGGGCTCCTGTCTTGGAAGAGGCCAGTCAATGGTCATAAACAGGAAGCAGGCCAGCCTGCACTAACATGCAGCTGCAGTTATGTTCAGACGGCCAAAACCACCAGTATCCAACCAGCAAATGCCTAACTTCAAAGCACTATGGGTAATGCACGCTTGTATAACAGTATGGGGCATGAGGGTACTCATATCCACCCGACTTTATAACTAGAGGTCGACCGATTAATCGGAATGGCCGATTAATTAGGGCCAATTTCAAGTTTTCATAACAATCGGAAATCGGTATTTTTGGGCACCGATTTGCCAAGTTTTTTTTTTTTTACACCTTTATTCTTATTTTAAATGACGGTGTATTAACTGCCTCGTTCGGGGGAGGGGGGGGGGGAATCCAATCTTGCAACCTCGGGGGATTTAATCTTGCAACCTTACAGTTAAGTAGTCCAACACAATAACAACCTGCCTCTCTCGCGTTGCACTCCACAAGGAGACTGCCTGTTACGCAAATGCAGTAAGCCAAGGTAAGTTGCTAGCTAGCATTAAACTTCTTATAAAACAATCAATCATAATCACTAGTTAACTACACATGGGTGATGATATTACTATATATTATCTAGCGTGTCCTGTGTTGCATATAATCTGACTGAACATACAAGTATCTAAGTATCTGACTGAGCGGTGGTAGGCAGAAGCAGGCGCGTAAACATTCTTTCAATCAGCACTTTCGTGCGTTTTGCCAGCAGCTCTTCGTTGTGCGTCAAGCATTGCGCTGTTTATGACTTCAAACCGATCAACTCCCGAGATGAGACTGGTGTAACCGAAGTGAAATGGCTGGCTAGTCCATGCGCGCTAATAGCGTTTCAAACTTCACTCACTCTGAGCCTTGGGGTGGTTGTTCCCCTTGCTCTGCATGGGGAACAACCAGGACAGCGGAGTCAATCACCACCTTCCGGAGACACCTGAAACCCCACCTCTTCAAGGAATACCTAGGATAGGATAAGTAATCCTTCTCACCACCCCCCCCCCCCCCCTTAATGATTTAGATGCACTATTGTAAAATGGCTGTTCCACTGGATGTCAGAAGGTGAATTCACCAATTTGTAAGTCGCTCTGGATAAGAGCGTCTGCTAAATGACTTAAATGTAAATGTAAATGTAACGCTGCTTCGATGTGGTGGCTGTTGTCGTTGTGTTGCTGGTTCGATCCCAGGGAGGAGCGGAAGCTATACTGTTACACTGGCAATACTAAAGTGCCTAAAAGAACATCCAGTAGTCAAAGGTTAATGAAATACAAATGGTATAAAGGGAAATAGTCCTATAATAACTACAACCTAAAACTTCTTACCTGGGAATATTGAAGACTCATGTTAAAAGGAACCACCAGCTTTCATATGTTCTCATGTTCTGAGCAAGGAAATGAAACGTTAACACATATTGCCCTTTTACGTTCTTCTCCAACACTTTGTTTTTACATTATTTAAACCAAATTGAACATGTTTCATTATCTACTTGAGGCAAAATGTATTTTATTGGTGTATTATATTAAGTTAAAATAAGTGTTAATTCAGTATTGTTGTAATTGTCATTATTACAAATACACTATTTTTATTTTATTTATTTAAAATCGGTATCGGCTGTTTTGGTCCTCCAATAAATCGGTATCGGCGTTGAAAAATCATAATCGGTCGACCTCTATTCATAACCCCTGTATTCATCACAATAAACTGAGAACATTGGTTCACTGCTAAAGAAGACCCATGCTGACTGACCGTTGCACTGGTGCCTCCTGTTCAAAGCACCACCCACCACACACACATACCAGTCAGACGACAAGAGTAAGTTCAGTGGGTCAGTGAAGTTGTTCCAACACTCGCGCTCCCTCTCGCTCTCTCTCTCCAGGACCCGGCTGCAGCAGTAACAGGCTGGGTGTTACTTGGTTGACAGAAAGTGCAGTACTGCAGATGCCTGGAGTGTAATGTGTCCACACGGTCTAACAATGACAGCATTCACCGGGTACAACTGTGATGAGGGTGCGCACACACACAGACAGCAGATCTTGTCCAGGACAACTGGGGACACATTCACTCAAGAGCTAAGCCTGGGCTATTTCTAGAGCCACCGGGATGATGATACGTCAGCAGGTCGTACACCATTCTCACTGGCTAATGAGAGAATGCCCTGACCAGAGCTTGGCTCCTTAGGGTGCACACAAGGACTGTCCCAGGTGTGGACATGCATCACATTTCATCAACATCACTCATGGTGGGCCAACAAGTGCAATTGAGTGGATAGGCTAGTAGGCTCAATGCTTATACAGTCCACTGATTCAAAGCCAAATCTATGAACTAGGCCCATCTTTCCTTTTTAGTGTGTAATTTACTACTCTATACCGTCAAAATGAGAGGGTGATGGACTGGCCTCTTATTCAAATAATGTAGTCTACATTTGCTTCTCAAATCTTTCCACTGTGTCGAAAGGAGAGGGCCTTTTGCATGAGTAAGCACATCCATGATCGTTAACTGCAACACAATCAGTTCTTGTTCACCCTATAAAAAGAGTTGACCTGCCTGGGGGCACGCTTCTCTCTGTGCTGTAATGCCTGGTGAGGAACCAAACTGTTCTTGACTGGGGCTCTGCCATCTCACTGGCTAGCGGGTCATGACCTCAACTCAGGGTTAACCTCCTGCAGAAGGCAGAGATGACAGGATCTACTCCTAGCCGTTTCACTGCTACAAGCGACAACACCAAATAAGGCTAGTCAATTTCCTCCTTTGATTCAATCACAGCGATTCAGAAATATTGATCATGCTTTTGATTCTGCAGCCCAGGATTCAGATATCCTTGCTGGGATTTGAGTCCCAGGCATCTGATCTGCACTCAAGGTCTGAATGCCCAGTTTGATACACAAGCTCACATTCTTGTGGAGATTTTAAGGCTGGACTAGATTCCAGCCATTATTTTGTTAGCCTTCCTATGTCCAAATGTTGAGGGAACCTCTACAAAGTCAGTGCAGTTGGGATTTTCAAACATCCCCTCGTCACCCTCTAGTCTAGATTGCATTTCACTGGAAAATACTTCCACAAAAATCAGTGTGGATATAACTTTCAGAGTGAAAATAGTGAATGGGAAACTGGATGAGGAAAAGTTATGGTCTACTTTCAGAAACCCCTTTTCCACAAGGAAAAATGCACACCCAATAAGTGTTATGTTGGAGGGGGGGACACTAGCATTTCAGCCAAATCTTACAGCTTGAGTCAAAACAAACTGGGCATTCAGACCTTGACGTAGACCCAGTGAGCACTTGGCTGCCACTAAGGAAGTGGCCCACAAAAGAGAAAAGTAATGGATGAGGGACATTGAAAGGAACTATGTGTAAATAAAATTACTACCGTTATAGAGTAAAAGACAGAAAAAGTGTTGGTTTATACAGAAATTTTCAACCACTCAAGAAACAACCCTTTATCACTGACTACATCCATAACTGGACAGTCTTATCCTCCATCAGCAGCTATGTGGGCTTGTTGTTCAATGCCTGTGTGGAACTCAGTGCAAAACCACTTTAGAAGTTATGTAGCTAGCTACCTTTTCAAAACCATTTTTGACCATGGACATGATTGCACTAGTCTAGTCACTCTAATCATGCTAAACTTTCAGTCACTCATCTAACTTTTGAACCATATGGTAGAGTCATAGGGTTTAGATTATTGCAATTCTCTATTGAATGGACATATCTTTAGAAAACTTGAATTAAATACTAATTTTATGGGTGAACACCTTAGAATCTGTCACATGTAAACAAGGTTAGTACAGTAGACTGAAATATTTTTTACTTTGAGATAATGTTCACTGCTTGAATGCTAGCTAGCTAACAGGCCAAGACAATTGTTGTAGTAACGTTAGCTAGCTAAAGTTAGCTAACAATTACATACAGCCAAGTAGGAAAACTGCTGCCTTGACAAATAAATATGGTTTGCTAACTAACGTTAACTCTTTGCTCAGCTACCCTGCTAATGTAATTTGGAAAAGTATCACTTGCTGGCCTTCCCAGAATCAATCTTATTAGCCGAGATATCTACCTAACGTTAGCTAGTAAACTAGTTAGTTAGCCAGCCAGAAACCACCGTTTGCTACTTTTCATACAAAATGGCTAGGTATCTAAAGTTAGCGTACTAGTAAACGGTAGGACTTGGGAGTCAAAGATGGGCATGACGTTAGTCAGAAAGTAAACACTTGAGGCTGGCTAGTTAAGTGTATACACAAATCTGCCAACTATGTGAAATGGCCAAATAAGTTAGTTAGGTAAAAGCTAACTAGTTATATATATATACAAATAAAAAAAAGGTTAATGTATATGCCGCCAGACATCAGCGCGCAGATGTTTCAAACGGTCACGAAATCAATTTCGGATCCAACGATTGGTTGTCGTTCTACTACTACGTTAACTCTTGTTAGTTTAGGTGTTTAAATTGCAGTTCACAATAAATAAACTTTAATTGAAAAATGCCGAACGTTGTACCAAATATAATGGCGTGGTTATGATTGCTAGCCAAGTCACATTACAGTGCAAAATAAATGACCCGGTAAACTATCATTTTGATGTAGCCATTCCGCTAGCTAGTAGTAGCTTTGACAGATAACGTTAGCTATCAAACTAGCACCGAAGGGGATCAGACAACCAACCCCAGCACATTGTCAACGGATAGCTACGGCTTACTAGCCACAGAACATGTTCAAAATGAGTATTAGCTAGGTTACCGGTAGCAGGGTCACTTGGCAAACAACCAAGAGCAATTTCGACTTAATAAAATACATTTGGCACATCAATATTTAGTTATGCTATGTATTTCTTACCCATTTGAGCTCGCAACTCTTTCAGAGACGTTGCACCCTCCGCCATTTCTATGAAGTTTTCCTTCTCTATTTTTTATGGCACATTACCCAGAGACGCGCATAATCTGCGGGTACGTGGACATCCAAGTAAAACAAGGGAACGAGTCAATAATAGGCAATAGCGTCACCTAGCGTAAGAATCTATGGTTGACAATAGGCAACTGTTGCTTATCATGTATTTTGACATGTTGATGGTGAAATCGTTTCAGAACACAGATTATGGAATGATAATGTATGCATGTTTTATTCCAATGGAAGTTTAATTAGAACACAGGTGGTAAGTAATATTAGGCCTCCCGAGTGGCGCCACGGTCTAAGGCACTGTGCATCGCAGTGCAGGATGGGTCACCACAGTCCCTGGTTTGAATCCAGGCTGTATCACATCCGGCCGTGATTGGGAGTTCCATAGGGCAGTGCACAATTCGTCCGGGTTTGGCTGGAGTAGGCCGTCATTGTAAATAAGAATTGGTTCTTAAACTGACTTGCCTAGTCAAATAAAGCTTACATGTAATATATATTGTTTTGTATAAATATTATATGTATTGCTGTCATAGCATAAATACAAAGTTTCCTTGAGGACTTACCTTATGGAGAAAGCTGGAGTGTCTGAGGAGATTTGCTGCAGTGGTGAACCAACCCCTCCCATAAAGAAAACAACATGTTCTCCCTATTTCCATCCAACACTAATGCTTCTGTCCTACCCCATCTCACATGCCTTAGCCAGCGGGCCCTCATTAATTTGACATGGAAAACAGGGAGAAACATGACACTGTGGGTTCAGTTACACTGCCCTGAATGATACAGAATAGCCCCATGTTATTTAACACTCTGACCACCATCACAAATAATGGAAGTGGTAGTGAGATTTTGGACCAGTATACCTATGAGATACTATTAACCCCACAATGGTATAATTGTCCTGGGTTCACAGCCTGCCGTTTACATACTATTTGATGGTTAATGATGACGTCTCTGTGCTTTGCATCCTGTGAATCGGATGACAAGGTCATCTATCTAGGTCACATTACAATGCTGACTATTCACACCTTATGCAAACAAATGATACCACACTGTCTTATGCAACAGAAAGGAGTTCAGCGATATTACATATGTAATGTCTATACATTCAATGGGTTAATTTAACCAAATGTGTACAAGTAATAGCAGTTTATAGCCCAAAATAAAATCACATTTCAAACTGTCAAGTTCTGCTCCATTTCGCTTGATTAAACCAACATTGACATAATTGGTACCATTTAACATGCCGTCAGTCCCTCTTTTTAACAATGAATTGCAGAACTAGTGCATTATCCAAGAGTATAATTTCAAACCATGGTGTGACATACCATGCTGAGACTTCATGTCATGGTGTTAGAGTACATTCAGAAATTATTCAGACCCCTTTACTTTTTCCACATTTTGTTACGCTACATCCTTATTCATCAATCTACACACAATATCCAATAATGACAAAGCAAAAACAGGTTTTTAGAAATGTTTGAAAATTCATAAAATAAATAAGTATTCAGACCCTTTGCTATGAGACTAGAAATTGAGCTCAGGTGCATCTTGTTTCCATTGATCATCCTTGAGATGTTTCTACAACTTGATTGGAGTCCACCTGTGGTAAATTCAATTGAATGGGACGTGATTTAGAAAATGCACATACCTGTCTATACAAGGTCCCACAGTTGACAGTGCATGTCAAATCAAAAACCAAGCCATGAGGTCGAAGGAATTGTCCGTAGAGCTCTAAGACAGGATTGTGTCGAGGCACAGATCTGGGGGAGGGTACCAAAATATTTCTGCAGCATTGAAGGTCCCCAAGAACACCGTGGACATCATTCTTAAATGTAAGAAGTTTGGAATCACCAAGACTCTTCCTAGAGCTGGTTGCCTGGCAAAACTGATCAATCGGGGGAGAAGGGCCTTGGTCAGGGAGGTGATGGTCACAATGACAGAGCACCACAGCATTCACGCTGTGGGGATGTTTCTTAGTGGCAGGGACTGGGAGACTAATCAGGATCGAGGGAAAGACGTACGGAGCAAAGTACAGAGAGATCCTTGATGAAAACCTGCTCCAAAATGTTCAAGACGTCAGCGCTCATGACCTTTGCCTCATGACCTCAGGACATGACAACGACCCTAAGCACACAGCCAAGACAATCCAGGAGTGGCTTGGGGACAAGTCTCTGAATATCCTTGAATGGCCCAGCCAGAGCCCGGACTTGAACCCGATTGAACAAATCTGGAGAGACCTGAAAATAGCTGTGCAGCGACGCTCCCAATCCAACTTGACAGAGCTTGAGAGGATCTGTAGAGAAGAATGGAAGAAACTCCCCAAATACAGGTGTACCAAGCTTGTAGCGTCAAACCCAAGAAGACTTGAGGCTGTAATTGCTGCCAAAGGTGCTTCAACAAAGTACTGAGTAAAGGGTCTGAATATTTATGTAAATGTGATTTTTCAGTTATTATTATTGAATGTTTTTTGGGGAAAAATCTAAATGCCTGTTTTTGCTTTGTCATTATGGGGTATTGTGTTTAGATTGATGAGGGGGGAAAAACAATTGAGTCCATTATAGAATAAGGCTGTAACGTAACAAAATGTGGAAAAAGTCAAGGGTCTGAATACTTTCCGAATGCACTGTATGTCACACAGGCCAAGGTGGGATTGGCAACATGTCCCTAGGGCTTGGATATCTCTGTGTGATTGGCCACCAGTCCACGGTGTATCCTAGCAACAACGTCAGGGCGGGGCAGGAGGGCGGCGGCCTGGGCCAGTTGGGGCAGTAGGATGTAGGTAGAGGTGCGCAGGTACTGGAAGAGATCCTGGAAGCCATGGAGGTTAGAAAGGACCTCCGGGGTGACACCCAGGGAATAGCCCAGCCTTCTCACCCCGCTGCCCCGGCCACAGCCCCCTGAGTCCAGCAGCAGAGACAGGTCCTGGACTGTGTCATAGTTTAGCTCCTCCAGACTCTGACCTGGACCATCACAAGGAGTTCAGTGTCAGTCAATGACATAAATATTGGTGTAAGCACTGTAATAGAGACTTGTCAGTCAACACCCAAACCGTGGTAACACAAAAACCTGATATCAGTTTCTGAAAACATTTGGTTGTATATTCATATGAAAATACAAGAGCATGAATTGATTGAATTGATCAATCTCACCCTCAACATCACTTGTTTGACATGGGAGAGCCTACTGTACCTTGAGAAACTGTGCAGATTTCCAACAGTTTTTGTTCCATCTACAAATGAAAAGTGGAGTGAGTTAGACCAGTTATAAGAATTTCCTAGTGTCTCATAATTTATAATAGACCATTATTCATTAGAAAATGAAAACACAAAGCACATGCAATACCTCCTCTGGTGTGTGACAGTGTCCTCTCTGACCCTCCCAGGGGCCGTCTTCACCTCCATGTTGAAGGGATGGCTTGATGTTGGTGGTGACATTGATGACAATAGAGGTGGGATGCACTTCACCCTCACGGCTCAGTGAGCTTAGGCATCTTATTGGTGGAAAGAAAGAGGCTCTATTGTTTGACATCTATTCATCAACCAGCCAACATGACCAGTAGATGGAGCAATGCAGAGAAGATTGTTCAATTGACCCGATTACAGTTATTCCCCAAAGCAGAACCTCTGGCCAGGAGGATAGGTACCTGTGGTGGGCGTCCTGGGTTGGTCCAGGGCTCTCTGGTGGGGTAATTGATGGTATCGCTCCAGTCTCTGTGGTGTTAGAGAGGAGTGTATTTCGTGGGAAGGCTGTGCCTACTTCAAAATGTAGATCAGGACAATACTTTGGAACCTGTTCTAAACACCCCACAAAAAAAACAAAAAAAACATAATCCACATTCCATTTCCACCTTGTGTGAATACAGAAAACGAATGGGAGATTGAGTACAATTTTTAGCCATGGTTTGAACGGGAAGGCAACACTCACCGAATCTCTCAATGAATAGTAGTAAGGCCCAAAGCAACAGAAGCAGTAGGAAGATTGAGGCGGAAGTCACTGAACCAATAAGTGCCACGGAGACTTGGACCGTATCCAGCGTCACTAGATGAACAATACACACATAACCATCATCTACACAACTCGTTTTAAGAGTCAATGTACTATTACTCACTGTTCTCTGTAACACCTTTGAAACTTCTCCTGGAAAAAGGGATTCCTCACTCTGAGGAAGATCATTTGAACATCAATGGGCGCTACCAGTGGAAGGCTTACAGAGACAGTATAATTGTTTGCTTGCAGCATTCATTTATTTGCTGGCTGCTAAATTCATGTTTACCTTACCTGCTGTGGAGGTGTGTTTCCACTGCAAAGGTAAACACTCTTTCCGGATCTTGCCTGTTGGGCTGTAACAGGGCATGCACGACAGGTCCACCTCCCCACTCCTACTTCTGAGCTTATAATACCTGAGTACAGACATAAACACCAGACATAATGACATACGCAGCATGGCCCATGGGGTTGGTGACTGATCCTAAGTTTCCTTCATGCTCTCTAAGACTACAGCGGGTTTTTGGCCTCTCTTGAACGTTACTGGAATAAAACACAATGGAATTGTAATCAGTAATATGTCACAAATGGAAACCAGCCAAGTCCAACCTTAACCCCCTGAAGTGAAATGTTACGTGTTTCCTTTTGTCTGCACTGCACTTTACTCACCCCATAGATATAGGACTTACCCTGGGAGGCAGTTGCCACACTGGGCATTGTTGATGGGTGAGCACACTGCTCTCTCCTGGCGGTTTAGCAGAATACAACGAGTGCACTGCCAGCAGGGGGCCAACCCAGTCTCAGTACTGAACTGCCCCTCTGCACACGCCACACAGCGGCCTCCCTCTCCCCCATCCCCATAACCACAGTCCTGGGACAGGAATCAGACAGGTGTAGAGCCAGAGGCAGTTAGATAGATAGACAGATAGACAGACAGACAGACAGACAGACGGACGGACGGACGGACGGACGGACGGACAGACAGACGGACGGACGGATGGATGGATGAACGGATGGACACACACACACACAGTAACTATGTGTTACGTCTGTTAGCTGCTCCCCAGGTCCACAGACAGGACAGTCAACACAACTGCCATTAGAGTGCAGAAACTGGGTCTGATTACAGCTGGGCTCAGACAGTGCCAGCAGACAGGATGCCTGTGGAGAAGCACAAGCCACAAAAAAACACTTATTGGCATAACTCTATGGTGAAACTCCCCCACAACATAACACATACTTTAGAAGGACCTACCATCAGCAGAGCTGCAGAAACACTGGCCTCCATAGAAAGACCCTCCATGGTCCTGCAGTCTGGGCTGCTCAATGTGGGGGACATGAAAGTGTTATGAGAGAGTATTATTATAGTAATCAACTGAAGAAGTCAAGAAATCATTAGTTTCTCCATCATTTTGCAAAAAGAGTAGACTGCCCTCTAGGGGTTCCAAGTCATATTTTTGCAAAACGCCACAAAAATTCTGTCAATATTGATTACGTTTCAGAATTTGAATATGCCCATATGCCCAGTAGGTGACAGTAATGCACCTTAAGTAATGCACACTGCCATAAAACACCAAAGAGTCAAAATTGAGAAAAACAGCAACAATCATGCTAAAGTACATAGACATAGTCCTTAATTACCATACCTGTAATGCTTCTTCCCAGTGTGTTCTCACTCAAACTTTATGGGTGTCCAGGGACTGTGGAACTCATCCAACATGTTTTCGGAACTGCCTGCTACTCTACAAGGCAGACCCTCAATCAGCACAGCAGAAGAGAACGAGAGGGGTGCTTGCCTCATTTAACCTTCAGGCCCCTCCCTCTCTCTCCACCGGGTGGCTCACAGTGGTGGGAAAGCTTCATGGGAATCCCCCTCTCACCACCCAGCATTCCTGCTCTGTGACACAGGAGAGATTCCCTCCCAGGCCAATAGAAGGCAAGGAAACACTGGGGATGCTGATGCCCACCTGGAGCCTACGTAACGACTGGCCTTCTCAGGTTCCCCCTGGTCTGGTCCTGGCTGGGAAGCCCTCTCCAGGGGCTGGGCTCTGTTCTATAAGGTCAAGGGGGGAGGGGGGGGGGGAGGGGGGGGGGAGCAGGTGAGCCTTGAAAGGGGATGAATACAGTCTTCTGTTTCATACAAAGTAATAGCCTTGTGTATGTAGACTGTGTGTGTGTGCCTCCATGGGTCTTACTCCTCATGTAGTGTATTGCAGATTAGAAACTGTATAGAGAAATGCGTGAAAAGTCAGTCATATAAAGAAAAAGACTCAACTACTGAATAGTGATGCACCTTGAAGGTTACAGCACACTAAATGCCCAATAGGTGGCAGGCTCAAGAGAATAAAGTAATGTCTTTTAAAATCAAAACAGCAGACTCTCAGGAATACGATTACATTTGTTATCTGAACTGAAAACCTAAAGGTGAACGTTGCCGCCACTATTTGCACAACATTTCAGTTCGGTATTAGTATTTTATTATAGCTCGTCATTAGCTGTTGCGAAAGCAGCAGCTACTCTTCCTGGGGTCCACACAAAACACGACATAATACAGAACATTAGTAGACAAGAACAGCTCAAGGACAGAACTACATCAATTACATTACACTACACATAAGAGTTATTGGACGAAAGTGTCTTCTGTTTTGTCAAGAACCCCGACTCTTGGCCTGAACATTAACACGCATCGCTTGCGGTACGGTTTTGGAAGTATAAGGACCTTGTCTTTCATATCAGCAATAAATATTCTTCAAAAAACTACAGATTACATTGATACACACCTTTATAGGCTTAGGGTTCCCACACTGTCGTATCTCCATGTTACAGCAGGTGTTTACAGAAGACAGACGGAAGACAGAGAGACCACCAGTGCTGATTAGCTAATCTAGCAAGTGCTGAACACCAGTGTGTCAGTGTGTAATGGAAGAAGGCCGCCAGAAACTTGTTGTCACTGAAAAATAGTGTCAGCTGCAACTGTGACACAGCCAGTTAAAACTGTATAAAGTAAGTGTATATTTTGCATTTGTGAAATAATTCTGATGTGACATGAAGGCAAAAGGGCTTTATGTTTCTAGAACCGTATCGCAATTTAGAATTGATTCACGTTTAGAGGGAGTATTTGGCTGTTTTGGCTGCCAGAGCAGTATACATTGCATTCGGAAAGTATTCAGACCACTTTACTTTTTCCACATTTTGTTACATTACAGCCTTTTTCTAAAACGTATTCAATTTTATTTCCGCTCATCAATCTACACACAATACCCAGTAATGACAAAGCAAAAACAGGCTTTTAGAAATGTTTGCAACTAAAACTGAAATATCATATTTACATAAGTATTCAGACCCGTTACTCAGTACTTTGTTGAATCAACTTTGGCAGCAATTACAGTCTCAAGTCTTCTTGCTTATGACGCTACAAGCTTGACACACCTGTATTTGGGGAGTTTCTCCCATTCTTCTCTGCAGATCTTCTCAAGCTCTGTCAGGCTGGATGGGGAGTGTCACTGCACAGCTGTTTTCAGGCCTCTCCAGATATGTTTGATCGGATTCAAGTCCGCGCTCTGGCTGGGCCACTCAAGGACATTCAGAGACTTGTCCCGAAGCCACTCTTGCATTGTCTTGGCTGTATGCTTAGGGTCATTGTCCTGTTGGAAGGTATACCTTCGCCCCAGTCTGAGGTCCTACTTTCTATAAGATTGAGGTCACGGCTTTATGATGGCCACTCCAATACCTTGACTTTGTTGTCCTTAAGCCATTTTGCCACAACTTCGGAAGTATGCTTGGGGTCATTGTCCATTTGGAAGACCCATTTGCGACCAAGCTTTAACCTCCTGACTGATGTCTGAGATGTTGCTTCAATATATTCACATACATTTCCATCCTCATGATGCCATCTATTTTGTGTGCACCAGTGCACCAGTCCCTCCTGCAGCAAAGCACCCCCACAACATGATGCTGCCACCCCCGTGCTTCACAGTTGGGATGGCGTTCTTCGGCTTGCAAGCATCCCTCTTTTTCTCCCAAACATAACAATGGTCATTATGGCCAAATAGTTCTATTTTTGTTTAATCAGAACAGAGGACATTTCTCCAAAAAGTACAATATTTGTCCCCATGTGCAGTTGCAAACTGTAGTCTTGCTTTTTTTGTGGCGGTTTTTGAACAGTGACTTCTTCCTTGCTGAGTGGCCTTTCAGGTTATGCCAATATAGGTGTCACGCCCTGGTCTATATTTATTATGTTATCTTCATGTATTGGGTCAGGCCAGGGTGTGACATGGGTTTATTTGTAGTGTGTTTCGTCTTGGGGTTGTGTGGGGTGTATAGATTAGTCTATGGCTGCCTGAGGCCGTTCTCAATCAGTCAGGTGATTATCGTTGTCTCTGATTGGGAACCATATTGAGGTAGCCTGGGTGTTTGTGGGTGATTGTTCCTGTCTTTGTGTTTGTTGCACCAGTCAGGGCTGTTTCGGTTTTCGACGTTTGTTGTTTTGTATTTTTCGTGTTTTCTTGAACATTAAAGCATTTTGGTCCGATCCTAGTTGGAAGAAAGCCTTTACAATAGGACTTGTTTTACTGTGGATATAGATACTTTTGTACCTGTTTCCTCCAGCATCTTTACAAGGTCCTTTGCTGTTGTTCTGGAATTTATTTGCGCTTTTCGCACCGAAGTATGTTCATCTCCAGGAGCGGTATGGCGGCTGTGTGGTCCCATGGTGTTTATACTTGCGTACTATTATTTGTAGAGATGAACGTGGTACCTTCAGGAGTTTGGAAATTGCTCCCAAGGATGAACCAGACTTTTGGAGGTCTACAAAAAAAATCTGACGTCTTGGCTTATTTTTAAAAATGTTCCCATGATGTCAAGCAAAGGGGCACTGAGTTTGAAGGTAGGCCTTGAAATACATCCACAGGTACACCTCCAATTGACACAAATGATGTCAATTAGCCTATCCGGACCTTCTAAAGCCATGACATCATTTTCTGGAATTTTCCAAGTTGTTTAAAGGCACAGTCAACTTAGTGTATGTAAACTTCTGACCCACTGTAATTGTGATACAGTGAATTATAATCGAAACAATCTGTCTGACTTCAACTGTACATAGTGCACATACAGTACATCTAAGTTGGGTAGAATTTGTATTTATTTCCATTTTTGAAGAGCTAAAGTTGTAGAAGCACGGTCCAGCTGCCCTCTGTTGCATTAGTTACTTTTATTGCTAATTAATAAGTAACCTAGGGTACTAAAGGAGAGGGCGTGGAGGTCTTCTTAAAGATAAATACACTAAAGTCTCCCTCCTTCAACAAAGACTATTATCCCAGGAGGTCAACCTTTTCTCTTTACCTTCCATTAAATATTATAGACATATAAGAGACAATTTATTAAACTCTTATTTGCTTGTGTTTTCTGGCAAAGGAGAGTGCTGTTTGGACTGGGGAATGACACAGGTAAGTCATAGTTTTGTTTGCATGTACAGTGCCTTCTGTCTACTTTAATACACACAAGTTCATTTTTCCCAATACTTTTACTCCCCTAAAGTGGGGGGACTATGTACAAATTACTTAATGGTTCACCTGATATGGATGAAAATCCCCTCAAATTAAAACTGACATACTGCACTTTAACCTTATAGTCATTGTTATATTTCAAATCCAAGCTTTTGGAGAATAGAAGAATAATAATTATGGTCGGTACTGAACTGATAACAATGCAGATAGTCCTCGCCCTTGTTCCCCTTTTCTGACATGAGAGATATTGTTCCTCTTTTGTCTTTAGACTCGTGATGGATTCTGCCAGGAGACCCTGTTTAATAACTGTGTGTTTATCAGTACTGGCAGCCACTTGTCTTCCATGCTCTGGTATGGTCATAAATATACTGTATAATAATGTAATTATCAAGCATTAGTGTTACAGTAGTATCAATCAAATGCGTTATGGCTTTGACTGAAGACTGGAGGAGTTTTGTGAAATTTACCAGTAATGTCCAATGTTAGTGTGTGATATTGGTTCTGTTTTTGTACCAGGCTACCCAGGCCCCAGCCTGTGGGGTAAGAAAGTGGTGTTCATGGGCCGTCACTGTGTGTGGCAGCTGGATAAGGGATGCGTAGTGCCCCCCCTGGAAGAGCTCAGTGTGTGTGTGCACCTACACCGGGAGATCGCAACATCTGAGTGGACAGGATTTGTGTACAAGGCGCCTGGCGAGAGACAGGTAGGGCTGGGTCTGGCAGGCCGAGGAGGGTTCCTGGTGGCATGGCTGTTTGGGCATCAGTGGTCCGTACCAGAGGATCTGCCCATGAAATGCTGGCACAATGTCTGCCTCACCTGGTCCAGCCACTCTGAGAGGCTCCGGCTCTACATCAATGGGAGCAGTCGCCTGGACGCCCATGTTAATGCCACCCTGCCCCGGCGACTGCCCCACAATGGCACCCTGACCTTGGGGGTGTCCCATAACATAGTGGGTGGGGTGATGGAGTTTGAGAATGGAAAGAACTTCCTGGGGGCCATCAGCCTGTTCAGGATGTGGGGGCATGAGCGGACAGCTGAGGAGCTGAGGGCCCATAGCTGTATTGATGGGAACGTGGTGAGATGGGACAACAATGACTGGGATTACCAGATTTGCCTACCTGAAGATGACACCAACATCCAGTGTGGTTAGTTTACATACTTATTGTGTTCTACTGTATTCTATTGTGGGTGCTATTTTGAGTCCTATTAAAAGGGCTCCATTGAACAAATGTACAATAAAGGGCAAAAGTTATACATTTACATTTGTCATTTAGCAGACACTCTTATTCAGAGTGACTTAAAATCAAATCCAATCAAATGGTATTGGTCACATAAACATGGTTAGCAGATATTATTGCGAGTGTAGCGAAATGCTTGTGCTTCCAGTTCAGACAGTGCAGTAATATCTAACAAGTAATCTAACAATTCCACAACAACCACCTAATACACACAAATCTAAGTAAAGGAATGGAATAAGAATATATACATATAAATATATGGATGAGCAATGACTCAGCGGCATAGGCAAGATGCAATAGATGGTATAAAATACAGTATATACATATGAGATGACTAATGCAAGATGTGTAAACATTATTGAATTGGCAGTATTAAAGGAGTATTATTACAGGAGAAATTTGGGTAAAGTGCCTTGCTCAAGGGCATATCGGCAGATTTTTCTTCTCCCCTTCTTCTACACTGATTGAAGTGGATTTAACAAGTGACGTCAATAAGGGATCATAGCTTTTCCCTGGATTCACCTGGTCAGTCTATAATGGAAAAAACAAGTGATTCATGTTTTGTACACTCAATGTACAGTTGAAGTCGGAGGTTTACATACACTTAGGTTAGAGTCAATAAAAGTATTTTTTTCAACCACTCCACAAATTTCTTGTTAACAAACTATAGTTTTGGCAAGTCGGTTAGGACATCTACTTTGTGCATGACACAAGAAATTCACTGTATCACAATTCCAGTGGGTCAGAAGATTACATACACTAAGTTGACTGTACCTTTAAGCAGCTTGGAAAATTCCAGAAAACGATATCATGGCTTTAGAAGCTTCTGAGAGGCTAATTGACATCATTTGAGTCAATTGGAGGTGTATCTGTGGATGTATTTCAAGGCCTACGTTCAAACTCAGTGCCTCTGCTCGACATCATAGGAAAATCAAAAGAAATGAACCAAGACCTCAGAAAAAAAATTGTAGACCTCCACAAGCCTGGTTCATCCTTGGGAGCAATTTCCAAATGCCTGAAGGTACCACGTTCATCTGTACAAACAATAGTACGCAAGTATAAACACCATGAGACCACGCAGCCTTCATACCGCTGTAACGGCTGTCATCTGGGGAAGGAGAGGACGACCAATGCGCAGCGTGGTAAGGGTTCATATTTTAAATACTTTAATGAACACTGAAAACAATAAACAACCAACGAACAGTCCTGTAAGGTGCAACACAACACTAAACAGAAAATAACCACCCACAAAACAGGCTACCTAAATATATATTTATTTTACCTTTATTTAACTAGGCAAGTCAGTTAAGAAGAAATTCTTATTTTCAATGATGGCCTAGGAACAGTGGGTTAACGGCCTGTTCAGGGGCAGAATGACAGATTTGTACCTTGTCAGCTCAGGGATTTGAACATGAAAACTTTTGGTTCCTAATCCAAAGCTCTAACCACTAGGCTACCCTGCCACCCCTATGGTTCTCAATCAGGGACAACGATTGACAGCTGCCTCTGATTGAGAACCATACCAGGCCAAACACAGAAATAGAAAATCATAGACAAACTAACATAGACAACCCACCCAACTCATGCCATGACCATTCTAAAACAAAAGACAAAACAAAGGAACTAAGGTCAGAAAGTGACAACCGCTCAGGAAGGAGACGTGTTTTGTCTCCTAGAGATGAACGTACTTTGGTGCGAAAAGTGCAAATCAATTCCAGAACAACAGCAAAGGACCTTGTGAAGATGCTGGAGGAAACAGGTACAACAATATATATATCCACAGTAAAATTAGACCTATATCAAATTAACCTGAAAGGCCACTCAGCAAGGAAGAAGCCAAAGCTCCAAAACCGCCATAAAAAAGCCAGACTACAGTTTGCAACTGCACATGGGGACAAAGATTGTACTTTTTGGAGAAATGTCCTCTGTTCTGATGGCCATAATGGCCTTAATGACCATTGTTATGTTTGGAGGAAAAAGGGGGAGGCTTGCAACCCGAAGAACACCATCTCAACTGTGAAGCACGGGGGTGGCAGCATCATTAGGTGGGGGTGCTTTACTGCAGGAGGGACTGGCGCACTTCACAAAATAGATGGCATCATGAGGCTGGAAATGTATGTGGATATATTGAAGCAACATCTCAGATATCAGTCAGGAAGTTAAAGCTTGGCCGCAAATGGGTCTTCCAAATGGACAATGAACTGAAAAAGCGTGTGCGAGCAAGGAGGCCTGCAAACCTGACTCAGTTACACCAGCGCTGTAAGAAGAATGGTCAAAAATTCACCCAATTTATTGTGGGAAGCTTGTGGAAGGCTACCTGAAATGTTTGACCCAAGTTAAACAATTTAAAGGAAATGCTACCAAATACTAATTGAGTGTATGTAAACTTCTGACCCACTAGGAATGTGATGAAAGAAATAGAAGCTGAAATAAATTATTCTCTCTACTATTATTCTGACATTTCACATTCTTAAAATAAAGTGGTGATCCTAACTGACTTAAGACAGGGAATTTTCACAAGGATTAAATGTCAGGAATTGTGAAAAGCTGAGTTTAGGGGTATTTGGCTAAGGTGTAAGTAAACTTCAGACTTCAACTGTACATATTCAAACACATACAAATAGCATGCACAAAGCATACACATGGATGCAAATGGAATGCACATTCACATTTTTCATGCTGTTAGGCATACCTATTTGTAATATCTCTCTTCTTCACAGGGGCTTTCCCCAATGTGACAGCCTCTCCTCCCACTGTCACCAACACCACTCCTGGTTCACCAACCAGCACTAATACATCAGGTGACAAAGTTATTTCATAAAATAAAAATGCTGACTGCTATGCACTAAGGAGGACCTGAAATTGGCTTCGATTACATTTTCATAAATCTATTCAAAAGAAGCTGGTTAATTTCTTGTCTGTAGACCCTGTAACCCCTACAGAGACACCGCAACCATCCCTTGGATTGCCTGTAAGTCCCACTGGCCTCTCTACAACCAAAGAA
The DNA here is from genome assembly GCF_036934945.1 of Oncorhynchus masou masou. Lineage (NCBI taxonomy): Eukaryota > Metazoa > Chordata > Actinopteri > Salmoniformes > Salmonidae > Oncorhynchus > Oncorhynchus masou. Next base: position 58,559,022 of record NC_088243.1, read on the forward strand.
CCTTCAGACCTCAACTCAACAGGAACAGGTCAGCCAATAAGACGCATTTGATTAGAGTCTGCTATCGCAAGAAATATGCTTCATTTTCATAGAAAAATCTCAGTGGCTCTGAAGTTCTTTCCGTCTCTATGGCTGCAATGTTCAAGGTTAGAGATGAAGGCTGTTCAAATGTACAATGCTTTCCACTGTTATGCTGCTAGGCATTGCATCCACCTTCTACAGAGTTCAAATGAAGCTGAACATGACAATGACTGTAACTGGCAGCGACCCAGGGGAGACCATTCAGAAGTGGGTAAGAAACACAACAATGACAGCACTGAAACTGGAAGATGATAAACGTACAATGACATTCTCTTCGATGTAACTTTTTATACAGCGTCTTTATGTATTGGCTACAGGTTCAGAGAGAGCTTGGGGAAGTAAGGATGAACGCATTACATTTCCAAATATTTCAATCGACTTATAAGTAAGTCCTCATCATTCACAAATGGCATCACCTACCTACATGAATGTATATGGCTACATGTAAAATAGCATAATAAAAGCAAGACTGCGTTTGATGTGCAGGGGTGGAAAGAGTACTGAAATATCCTACTCAGGTTGAAGTACTGTTACTTCAATGAGGTAAAATTACCGGTGTAAGTAAAAGTAAAAAGTAGATCATTTAAAAAGTACTCAGAGTAAAGGTTATTGAGTTACTTTTAAAATAAAAACATTGACCTTGATAATAATGAGCTAACTTTGCTAAGGTTACCTTAAGGTTGTTACACATGATCTTTTCCATGCATTCAATTGAAAAAGTAAGAGAGGATATACATGGAAATGGAAATAAACAGCAACTAAGTTCATTTATGATTGCAACATCTGTATGTAACTGTATGTAACATCTGTATGTAAAAATACTATTATACTATGAACATATTCAAAATAAATGTAACATTCAAAGCAACTAAAATCAGGGGTGGAAAGAGTAGGCTTCTGAAATATCCTACTGAAGTAGAAGTACTGTTACTTACATTACATTTTACTCAAGTAGAAGTAAAATTACTGACTGAAAAATACAACAACAAAAAAGTTATTGGAAAAGCTACTCAATTACAGTAACTAGAGTAGTTGTAATTCGTTACTTTACACCTTTGTCCATGTGTTTTTTTATAGGGACAATGATAAAAAAGAGACCCAAAGAGTGGAGATGGTGAGTATGCTTTAAACATTTTGGCTTTTATCAAACATGCAAATTGATTAGGGTATGATTAAATGTCAAATGTAATTTGGGTAAACAAAGCATCATCGCAGCAATAAGGAACCAGTTATACTACCTCAACAATTAATAACCATAATCTTTATTACCACACTGTAAGTCTATGGCCTTGTCTTCAAATGATGTTCAATATGAGAAAACAAATGGTTTCCCGGTAGCAATGAATTGTGTGTGTTTGATGAATAGTGAACAGTAAATACTTCCTTGTGGTGTCTTCTCTGTTAGGCTGCTGAGCTGAGAAATCAGAAAAGGTAAGTGATGATGAAACAAACCATGTCTGATCATCCAGAGACGCCTTGATAGATATTGAAAACTACATCTTGATTTAGTATGCAGTTGAAATTACAGTAACTATTATTTGATATTTTACTGAATCATGGGAGGTATGTATCATGATAATCATGGGAGGTATGTATCATGCATCTCACAATGTTAATTTAGGATCAGTTTTGCCTTTTAGATCACAAGGAAAAAGATAACATGGATACGGAAGACCTGATCCTAGATCAGCAGTCATATTCTGAGACGCTTGATACGTATGGACCCTGGTCTATTAGCAGCTGCCTATGGTTTCGGGTACTCATCCCATGTTGTCTGTATAGGTTTAGATGTACCTTCCATGTTCAGGATGCTGATGCACGGAACGTCATGACCACTCAGAGACTCATCTATGACCTTCTGTCCAGGATCCATTTTGGTGGAGAGATCCAGGTAGACAGCAGAGACGTTCACGTCTCACATATAGGTACAGCACGGCTTTCCTCGATCTGTATTAGATTTGCTGATCTACACTGAGTGTACAAAACATTACGAACACCTTCCTAATATTGAGTTGCACCCCCCTTTTGCCCACAGAGCAGCCTCAATTCGTTGGCGCATGGACTCTACAAGGTGTCAAAAGCGTTCCACAAGGATGCTGGCCCATGTTGACTCTAATGCGTCTCATAGTTGTGTCAAGTTGGCTGGATGTCCTTTGGGTGATGGATCATTCTTGATACACAACTGTTCAGTGTGAAAAACCCAGCAGCATTGCAGTTCTTGACACACTCAAACCGGTGCGCCTGGCACCTACTACCATACCCCGTTCAAAGGCAATTCAATATTTTGTCTTGCCAATTCAACCTCTCAATGGTACATATACACAGTCCATGTATCAATTGTCTCAAGGCTTAAAAAGATTTATTTCACCATTCTCTTCACCTACACTGATTGAAGTGACATCAATAAGGGATCATAGCTTTTCTCTCGATGAACCTGGTCAGTCTATGTCATGGAAAGAGCAGTTGTTCCTAATGTTTTGTGCACTCAGTGCATATTGGACTTGATAAGTGAATGAGAATGGTGTCCACTGCTGTCACCCATACTTTCTCAGATCTGTGATTACTTCAGGAAAGAAGGACGGTGCCTGACTTCTTTCCCCCTCTACAGATCCAGGGAGCTGTCCTGAGGACACCCATGAGAGTATCAGGGGTATGTATATATGGCCAATCAAAGATGCCCAGAAGACAGAAACTATGATCTGTGAGAGGAACAGTGGTGCCAGGGCTTCCAGGAAATGGTGAGAGGCCCAGCTAACGTTACGTTTGCAACAATGCTTGTTGATTGGTAAACATATGTGCCATCAGTGCATTTGCAAAGTATTCAGATCCCTTCCCTTTTCCACATTTTGTTACATTACAGCCTTATTATAAAATAATACAATTAATTGTTTTCCACATCTATCTACACATAATACCCCATAATGACAAAGCAAAAACAGGTTTTTATGAATTTTTACAAATAAATTAAAAACAGAAATATCACATTTACATAAGTATTCAGAACTTTTTTATATGAGAATCGAAATTGAGCTCAGGTGCATCCTGTTTCCATTGATCATCCTTGAGATGTTTCGACAACTTGATTGGAGTCCACCTGTGGTAAATTAAATTGATTGGGCATGATTTGGAAAGGCACATACCTGTCTACATAAGGTTCCACAGTTGACAGTGCATGTCAGGGCGAAAACCAAGCCATGGGGTCAAAGGAATTGTCCGTAGAGCTCTGAGACAGGATTGAATCGAGGCACAGATCTATGGAAGGATACCAAAACATTTCTGCAGCATTGAAGGTCCCAAAGAACACAGTGGCCTCGATCATTCTTAAATGGAAGAGGTTTGGAACCGCCAAGACTCTTCCTAGAGCTGGCTGCCTGGCCAAACTGAGCAATCGGGGAGAAGGGTCTTGGTCAGGGAGGTGACCAAGGAACCGATGGTAACTGACAGTGCTCCAGAGTTCCCCTGTGGAGATATTAGAACCTTACAGAAGGACAACCATCTCTGCAGCATTCCACCAATCATACAGAAACCACTCCAGTAAAAGGCACATGACAGCCTGTTTAGAGTTTGCCGAAAGTCACCTAAAGGACTCTCAGACCCAAATCAAATCAAATTTATTTATATAGCCCTTCGTACATAAGCTGATATCTCAAAGTGCTGTACAGAAACCCAGCCTAAAACCCCAAACAGCAAGCAATGCAGGTGTAGAAGCACAGTGGCTAGGAAAACCTCCACATGATTCTCTGGTCTGATGAAACCAAGATTGAACACTTTGGCCTGAATGTTAGACGTAGGAAACATGGCACCATCCCTACGGCGAAGCATGGTGGTGGCAGCATCATGCTGTGTGGATGTTTTTCAGCGGCAGGGACTAGTCAGGATTGAGGGAAAGATGAATGGAGAAAAGTACAGAGAGATCCATGATGAAAATCCGCTCCAGAGCGCTCAGGACCACAGCCTGGAGCGAAGGTTCACCTTCAAACAGGACATTAACCCAGCTCACACATCCAAGACAACGCAGGAGTGGCTTGGGGACAAATCTCTGGATGTCCTTGAGTGTCCCACTCAGAGCCCGGACTTGAACCTGATCGAACATATCTGGAGAGACTTGAAAATAGCTGTGCAGCGACGCTCGCCATCCAACCTGACAGAGCTTGAGAGGATCTGCAGAGAAGAATGGGAGAAACTTCCCAAATACAGGTGTGCCAAGCTTGTAGCGTCATACCCAAGAAGAATCGAGGGTGTAATCACTGCCAAAGGGGCTTCAACAAAGTACTGAGTAAAGGGTCTGAATACTTATGTAAATGTGATATTTCAGTATTTAAATGTTTTTTTTTTAGATATGTGTAAAAACTTGTTTTTGCTTTGTCATTATGGGGTATTGTGTGTAGACTGATGGGGGGAAATAAAACAATTTAATCAATTTTAGAATAATGCTGTAACGTAACAAAATGTGGAAAAAGCCAAGGGGTCTGAATACTTTCCGAATGCATTGTATGGTCAGGCCACGTGGTCAGATATTCTCAAGGATGTATGGATTATGGTGAGAGCACCATGTATGATACTGTAAAGTAACATTATGTGTATTATATCCCACAATGCAGTAGACTTTGTTAAGCCAGGCAAAATTTAAAAAAAGCTTTATTCAAAACAAACAGTGGCCGAGTCCTCTTAGCCCTTTATATCTTTCTGAGAATTTGAGTTTCTGAGAATGTGTACTCTTAGTATTATGACAATATTCAGCTTTTTACCTGTTCAATGCCAGAGCTGTGAAAACGGTCAGAGGAAAAAAAACATGTTGCCATAGCGATGGCTCAGTGAGGCCCTCCTTCAATTAACTTCAACACACAATACAATCCTGTTCTATGCGCTCTGCCGTATGTGCACACAATCACCTACTCACAGATGTGACTTTGGTGGATCTCTGACTGCTAGCAATCAAGCAAGAATCAATTTCCTTCAACTGAATTATTAGGCTACCAATGTCTCACAACACAGATATTAATATTGCATGAAGATAACCATACAATTCCAATAACTGAATGATAAGGATAATCAGTTTTATGGGGCCGTGAATGGAACACCTCTGCTGTCAGAGTGAAACATTGTCATCATGTTTATTATGCACGCAGTAAAACATTGTCCTAATATTTATTATGCAAGCAGTAAAACATTGTCCTAATGTTTATTATACAAGCAGTAAAACATTGTCCTAATATTTATTATGCAAGCAGTAAAACATTGTCCTAATGTTTATTATACAAGCAGTGAAACATTGTCCCACGTTGGTTCCACGCCATTAAAACAATACAATAAACTATGTGATGACATTGAATCAACGTGGAAAACTGATTGGATTTGCAAAAAGTAAACTTAAGGACACTTCGTGTTTTTTTCACCTAACTTTTAACTTAAATCCAATGACATGGTGAAATGTTTTCTTGATTTCACGTTAAATTCACAGTAGTTGACAACTCAAACGAATATAAATCAAAACTGACGTCTGTGCTCAGTGGTTAAGGCTCCTACAGGAAGGTTTACTCGAGGTCATAAACATTGAAGACCTTTTAGGGGGCAGGAGCAAATACATTTTTTCATACGGGATGGTTTGGGTTAGATGATGAGCAACAAAACCGACGCGTGCACAACTTTAGCACAAAACAAACAGAGTTGGCTTAAAATGTTCAAATCAAAATCAAATTGTATTTGTCACATACACATGGTTAGCAGATGTTAATGCGAGTGTATGCAGTAATAACCAACAAGTAATCTAACTAACAATTCCAAAACTAATATCTTCTACACAAGGGGATAAAGAATATGTACATAAAGATATGAATGAGTGATGGTGCAGAGCAGCATAGGCAAGATACAGTAGATGGTATCGAGTACAGTATATACATATGAGATGAGTATGTAAACAAAGTGGCATAGTTAAAGTGGCTAGTGATACATGTATTACATAAGGATGCAGTAGATGATAGAGTACAGTATATACGTATACATATGAGATGAATAATGTAGGGTATGTAAACATTATATTAGGTAGCATTGTTTAAAGTGGCTAGTGATATATTTTACATCCTTTCCCATCAATTCCCATCATTGAAGTGGCTGGAGTTGAGTCAGTGTGTTGGCAGCAGCCACTCAATGTTAGTGGTTGCTGTTTAACAGTCTGATGGCCTTGAGATAGAAGCTGTTTTTCAGTCTCTCGGTCCCAGCTTTGATGCACCTGTACTGACCTCGCCTTCTGGATGATAGCGGGGTGAACAGGCAGTGGCTTGGGTGGGTGTTGTCCTTGATGATCTTTATGGCCTTCCTGTAACATCGGGTGGAGTAGGTGTCCTGGAGGGCAGGTAGTTTGCCCCCGGTGATACGTTGTGCAGACCTCACTACCCTCTGGAGAGCCTTACGGTTGTGGGCGGAGCAGTTGCCGTACCAGGCGGTGATACAGCCAACGCCAGGATGCTCTCGATTGTGCATCTGTAGAAGTTTGTGAGTGTTTTTGGTGACAAGCCGAATTTCTTCAGCCTCCTGAGGTTGGGCGGTAGTCGTTTAGCTCAGTTACCTTAGCTTTCTTGGGAACAGGAACAATGGTGGCCCTCTTGAAGCATGTGGGAACAGCAGACTGGTATAGGGATTGATTGAATATGTCCGTAAACACACCAGCCAGCTGGTCTGCGCATGCTCTGAGGGCGCGGCTGGGGATGCCGTCTGCAGCCTTGCGAGGGTTAACACGTTTAAATGTTTTACTCACCTCGGCTGCAGTGAAGGAGAGACCGCATGTTTCCGTTGCAGGCCGTGTCAGTGGCACTGTATTGTCCTCAAAGCGGGCAAAAAAGTTATTTAGTCTGCCTGGGAGCAAGACATCCTGGTCCGTGACTGAGCTGGATTTCATCTTGTAGTCCGTGATTGACTGTAGACCCTGCCACATACCTCTTGTGTCTGAGCCGTTGAATTGAGATTCAGCAAACTTAACATGTGTAAATATTCGTATGAACATAAGATTCAACATCTGAGACATAAACTGAATAAGTTCCACAGACATGTGACTAACAGAAATGGAATAATGTTTCTTTTTTTGATGAGTTTATATGTGCACGTACCTGTTAGATAATTGGGGTTGGGGTTGACAACATTTAAACTATATTTCGTCTCCCATGTTTATTGAAAACTCAAATACATTTGCACAATGAGCACTTGTCTCTCAAAAACATTGTTAAAGTTGTTGGTTAGCTTGCTAGCAAATTTTTGACATTTAGTGTAACAAAAAGACTGGTCTTGTCTATGCCTCACAGCCATCGCTCATCCATATATTTTTTATGTACATATTCTTATTCCATCCCTTTACATTTGTGTGTTTAAGAGAGTTGTTGTGAATTTGTTAGATTACTTGTTAGATATTACTGCACTGTCAGAACTTGAAACACAAGCATTTCGCTACACTCGCATTAACATCTGCTAACTATGTGTATGTGACAAATAAAATGTTATTTGATTTGGTCTCGGCACCAGTGAAACAGATGTAATCATACTTCATAACTCTCTTGCGTTGTGTTTTTAAAGAAAACTCTGTCCAGCCAGCGATTCCAGTTGATTGGTGTTTATTCTGACGATAGATACAAGGAAGCACGTTAGATGTGCAGTTCAACAGTATGTTGATGGCTGTAGATTCGTGATTCGTCACTTGCATGTCAATATCAGACTGAGGATTTTGTAATCAAACATCCTAACATTGACACTCAATACATTTTTTAGAAAATACAATAAATGCAAGTACCTGAAAATAGACTTGAGGAAGCACATTAGCTGTGCAGGACAACAGTATGTTGATGGCTGTAGATTAGTGATTCGTCTATTAGCATGGAAATAGCTGAATTAGCAGGGAGGCTAATGCAACCGTTACAACTAGAGCATGCTAGCTAACTCGCTCTTACAGCAATAACATATAACATAATAAAAGCACATCCCAGGACGACCCCAATTATCTAACAGGTATGTGCACATATAAACTCATCAAAAAAAGAAACATTATTCCATTTCTGTTAGTCACATGTCTGTGGAATTTATTCAGTGTATGTCTCAGATGTTGAAGTTCAGTTCAACAGTATGTTGATGGCTGTACACAGTGAATTCATACACAATTGTAAATATAAAAATATACTGAACGAAAATATAAACACAACATGCAACAATTTAAACGATTTTACTGAGATACAGTTCATATAGGGAAATCAATCGATTGAAATAAATTCATTAGGCTCTAATCTACAGATTTCACATGACTGGGAAGGGGTGGAGCCATGTTTGGGCGTGGGACGGCATAGGCCCACCCACTTGGGAGCCACCCCCACCAACTGAGGAGCCAAGCCCCGCAAATCAGAATTAGTTTTTTTTTTAACAGACAGACATACTCCTGGTTAGCGTCTCTGGCAACCGAACCAATAGATCGAAAGACCTAGGGTAGCAACCCTAGATTTGTGTCGGGACTATATATTGTGAAATAATTTAATAATATGAATAAATTAATACAAATACAGTATTGAAAGTAGGAAAATATGTCAATCATTATTTTAATATTTTGGTAACCTGTTGTATAAAAGTGATAATGCGGTGCGTGCCAACATATCCTCCAAACACCGGCTTCGAGGGCATTATCACGTAACTATGTCCTGCCATGGTATAGGCTCTGAGATTAAATAGGCAATGATGGTGTGCTCCTATTACACAACAATACTGTAGTCTAACGTTACCCATACTGTCAAATATTTTACATAAGCTACCAGTCTGTACTGTTTTGGCAGAATGTTTTAATGGCAAATTGTTCTGGACCTGTCAGCAGAACGTTTGAATCCCACAACGTTTTGCATTTCCCCTAGCTGGCTAAACTTAACTAGAATGTTTTAATTGGCAAATTGTTCTGGACCTGTCAGCAGAACGTTTGAATCCCACAACGTTTTGCATTTCCCCTAGCTGGCTAAACTTAACTCCACGATTGACGAAGTTTTTATATAACAACCACTGATTTCAGCACCCAAAGAATAGTGACCAATTACACCGAACAACGTTGTCGGAGCTTCATTCCGCCCACACTAGTCGAAGCTCATATAAAACAGATTATATTTCTCAAGGCAAATGGCTACATTCTTGTTAATATGTTTTCCAGTTGTTTTATTCATAAATATGCTTTTCATCATATCCTCCATTTGCAATAAATACTTAGGCCTACTCGCCAATTTGCAATACAATATTTCCACCACTAACAGATGTGCATACACGTGGTCTAACGTTTGCCAGGAGGTGGGCATATTGTACACTTTTTAAATAAATGCCAACTGACGCATTCACATTTTGGGGTATATTTTGTATGGACACACGGTTTATAAATGAGTCACCTGGAGGCTGCGTCCAAGATGTCTGAACATTGTGTTCAAGGTAATTTACTCATGTTCGCATACACCAATTCATGGGCCATCTGTATCTGGGTTGCATCCGGTTTACACGGACCAACATCACATGTACACTAGCCCTCAGTGCACACAGGAAGCAATGCATGTTTACTTCGACATTATATATGTTTTATAAAGAGTGACAACACTGCCATATTGATATGTGCTTTGCTGTTGGAAAACCACATTAGAGTCTGACTTTCACGTGTGGCAGATGCACCACCCTCAACTTCACTCCTGTGAGTGACGGAAAATAAAATCAGAAACAATTATTTGAATAATTCAATGGATGTTTTGTGCACAAAGTTGGTGACTAAAGTGTCTCATTAGGAATTTTCAAATCTGTCTTTTGTATGTGGCCGTTTTTGGAAATGGTCTTTCTGGGCCAGGTGTCAGTTAAACTGTAGTACCGAAGCAAAACTATGACTAGTCGAAACAGCTGTTCTTAGACCTGAACCCTGGCACGTCACAACGACCTAAGGGCATTATGGAAGTCCAGACGGTACATCATTATGAATAAATAAAAAATGCCCTCATTATGTCGAGATCACAACTTATTTATCTCATTATCACGACATAACAAAAGTTGTTTAGTCAAGATCACAATATAATTTTCTCATGATTATGACATAACAGAAGTTGTTTTGTTGAGATCACAAGATAAACTCTATAAATATGAGTGGACACATAGATTGACAGTATGGCTGGTGCGGCAGAGCCCACGTTGTATCAACGCATATGTTTTTATTGATTACTGCACTATGGGATGGTACATTTCATGCTAATATTATGCCTTCGTTTGTGTTTGGAGCTCATTTTCAGTTTATAAGTTAGAATGTTACTACCAAGCTAAATGTCCTTACCATCAGCTACGACCTCTTGGGGCATCTCAGCCCTCATGGGGCATTTAAGACCTTAACATGCCTGACAGGCAGCCTGTCTCCCAGGCTGAATGGCACCCCCCAAGACCACAGTCAATCGCATGCAAGCAACAACGTAGCTCCAGTGCCTTCAGAAATTATTCATGTCTTGACAAATTCTACATTTTGTTGTGTTACAGTCTGAATTTTCTCACCAATCTACATACAACAACCCATAATGACAAAGTGAAAACATCTTTAGAAATGATTGCAAATTTATTGAAAATTAAATACAGAAATATCTCATTTACATAAGTATTCACACCCCTGGGAATACTTTGTAGAAGCACCTTTGGCAGTGATTACAGCTGTGCGTTGTAGTATGATCTAAAATAAAGACGTGCGACCACGAGGTTCTAGCTCCAGCCTGTTTATTAACCTAACCCTTGCATGTCCTACATAGGTACATCTTCCCCTCTCCCATGAACAAGAACTCAACATGCATAACCACTGAAGCATAACTGAAATGCAATTTGGAAACCAGTATTATTCTCTAACATGCTACTTCCCATCCTGAAACAGTATGAAAGCATTAAATCACACAGTATGAACATGAACTTTTAGGTACAGTCTCTTTTTGCTGGGTATGTTCCCCAGCAGTATGTTTTCTCTTCACGTAACATCGTCTTTCAGCCACTCTGGTGGCTTCACTTCCCTTTTTGAGCCGCTTGTGGCTCTGTGAGCATTCTCTCTCCTTCACCCTCTTTTTGTGCATTTTCTGTGGCCTCGGTCTGTGTGGCTGGTAGATCTGTGTGGCTGGTAGATCTGTGTGGCTGGTAGATCTGTGTGGCTGGTAGATCTGTGTGGCTGGTAGGTCTGTGTGGCTGGTAGATCTGTGTGGCTGGTAGATCTGTGTGGCTGGTAGGTCTGTGTGGCTGGTAGATCTGGAAGAGCTCTGAGGTGTGTTCTGTTCCTTCCTACCTCTTCTGAGCCTGTGTCCACCACATAGGAACGTGGGGCATCCGCTTTCCTCAGCGCTATTGCTGGTGTCTTTGAGTTTGTAATCCACACGCGTTGACCTTCGGTCAGCTCTGGCCTCTCGGTAGCATGGTGTTTGCGTTTGTTTCAGATGTTTGTCCCTCTCAGCGAAGGCCTTTCTGTTAGGCCATCGGGGTTTAAGCTGAGCTGGCGAGACAGGCAATGGGGAACGCAGCCTCCTACCCATCAGGAGCTTGGCAGGCGACGGCCCATGATGCAGTGGTGTAACTCTGTAAGCTAACAGAGCCCTGTATGGATCCTTGTTCTTTTTTCAGCAGTCCCTTGACTGTTTTCACAGCTATCTCTGCCTCACCATTACTCTGTGCATGGTAGAGGCTACTGGTCACATGTATGAAGTCATATTCTGCGGCAAAATCAGAAAAGGAGCTGGCAGAGAACTGGGGAGCGTTATCTGTAACCAGGACCTCAGCGACCCCTTGTCTGGAAAAAATATACTTTAATCCATTGATAACACCAGCTGATGTGGTTATGGGTGTCTTTGCTATTTCAATGTATCTTGAGTAGTAATCTACCACTAGCAGATAAGTGTCATTTTTCCAATAGAACATATCCGCCCCTACCGTTTGCCATGGCCGTTTTGGCAGCTTCGTTGCCATCATTGGCTCCGGATGACAAGGTTGACATTTTGTACAGACCTCACACTGGGCCACTAGCTTGGCAATCTGAGTACTCAGACCAAGCCACCACACTGACTGTTGAACCCTCAGTCTGCATTTGGTTATCCCCATGTGTCCATCATGCACTCTGTCTAGCATTTCTGGTTGTAGAGTCTCTGGGATAACTATCCGTTGTCCTTTTATGAGAAGGTCTCCATTACAGTGGAAGTCACTTTGGTGCACCCAATAGGGCTTCAGCAGCTGAGGCAGTTCCTCCTGCCTGGGCCATCCCTTTTTGCACTGCTGCACTATCTGTTGGCAGATGTGGTCTCGTTGTTGCTCCTCTGCAATCTGCTGCAGTTTGGTCTGAGATGCAGGAAGACTGTCCCTTATTGTATTAATGGACACCTGTACCTCACCCTCTAGACATTGCTCCTCCTCGGATAATGGACGTTTAATTGGGGCCCTGGAGAGTGCATCTGCTGTGATCAGTGTCTTCCCTGGCACATATACCATCTTGTAGGTGAACCTCAGTAATCTGAGGCGTAAGCGCAGAACTCTGGGAGGCAAGTCCAGTGCTTTTGTCCCTAACAGAGCCAACAGTGATTTGTGGTCAGTCTCTGCTGTAAACTGCAGGCCAATAAGGTATTGGCTGAGCCTTTCACATGCCCATGTGATAGCCAACGCCTCCTTCTCCACTTGAGCATATCTTTGCTCTGTGTCGGATAAGCTTCGGGAGATGTATGCTATTGGATGCCACTCCATGTTGTCCTGCATCTGTGTGAGGACCGCCCCTAGCCCAAAGGATGATGCATCTGCTGATACTTTTGTCTTAGCGTGGGGACGGTACTGGGCCAGCACTCTCTGTGAGGCCAGATCTCCTTTGATTTTGTCAAACACTACCTGTTGCATGTGACCCCATGACCAGTCATTCTCTTTGGCTAGTAAGTCTCTCAGAGGTTTGGTTGTATCTGAGAACTGTGGGAGGAACTTACCCACATATGTGGCCATGCCTAAGAAGGTCCTGACTTCAGCCACATTCTGGGGTCTGGGCACATCTGTGATGGCGCTGATCTTCTCTGGGTCCGGCTCTATTCCAGCTGCACTGATTTTGTGTCCCAAGAACAAGACCTCTGATTGTGCAAAAGTGCATTTTTCATTGAGTGTCAGGCAAGTCTCCTGGAGTCGGGTCAGAACTGCTGTAAGCCTTACATCATGTTCTACTCTGTCCCTTCCGCACACGAGCACATCGTCTGCGTGGACTTTGACCCCACTCAGTCCATCCAACAGCTGGGACATGAGTCTTTGGAAATGCTCAGGACCGGAAGCGATTCCAAATGGCAAAACATTAAAACAGTAACGGCCAAACGGTGTTATAAACGTTGTGATGCCCTACTCTCTGATGACAGCGGTATCTGCCAGAAACCTGAGCGGGCATCCAGCTTTGTGAAGACTTGTGAGCCATCCAACTGAGCCAGTGACTGCTCCACTGATGGTAAGATGTGTCTCTCTCTGCAGAGTGCCTCATTTAATTTAGTCATGTCCACACAGATCCTTATTTCCCCATTGGCTTTTGGGACCACCACCATCCCTGCACACCAGTCTGTGGGACTCTCTATTTTAGACACCGCCCCAATTTCTTCCATCCTCCCCAACTCTTCCTTTACTCTGGCCAATAAAGGGATATGTACCCGGCAGGGGGTGGTAAGGGCATAGGGGACAGCATCCTCTTTCAGGCGGATTTTGTAGTCAACTTCTATCCTTCCTAGACCAGAAAACACTTTTGGGAATTTCCTTTTGAAAACCTCACCTGGGTCCTCCAGTTCGCTCACTATCTCAATGATTTGCAATGCTTCAATTGCTGGCAGACCCAGCAACGGTCTGGCTAGAGAGTCAATGACGAAGACAGGCTGGATGGCACTTTTGTCTTTACTCTCCAGTTTAATCACCAACTGCCCTACCACTGGTAAAATGTTATTACTGGGCCCATACAGTTTTTTGTTTGTAGAGAGCAAAGGGCCATCTCTGCTATAGCTATACAGCCTAGTTGGGATAGCTGTTACTGCTGCCCCAGTGTCTAGTTTAAATGACACAACCTCCCCATTGAGTTTAATGTCTGAATGCTAGCCAGTATTGTTTCCCTTTACTTCTCCCAGAAGGATGCAGTCCTGCTGTACCTCCTCTGAAACCTCATGCATTTGCTTTAATCGACAGACAGCTGAAAAGTGCATTCCACAGCCAATCGCATGCAAGCAACAACGTAGCTCCAGTGCCTTCAGAAAGTTTTCAAGTCTTGACAAATTCTACATTTTGTTGTGTTACAGTCTGAATTTTCTCACCAATCTACATACAACAACCCATAATGACAAAGTGAAAACATCTTTAGAAATGTTTGCAAATGTATTGAAAATTATATACAGAAATATCTAATTTACATAAGTATTCACACCCCTGGGAATACTTTGTAGAAGCACCTTTGGCAGTGATTACAGCTGTGCGTCTTTCTGGGTAAATCTCTAAGAGCTTTCCACACCTGGATTGTGCAACATTTTCCCATTATTTTAAAAATTCTTCAAGCTCAGTCAAATTGGTTGTTGATCATTGCTAGACAACCATTTTCAACTCTTGCCATCGATTTTCAAGTAGATTTAAGTCAAAACTGTAACTCAGCCATTCAGGAACATAACATCAAATCAAATTGTATTTGTCACATTCGCAGAATACAACATTTGTATTTTACTTATGTTCTCCATGATGACTCCTTAGCCCACCGTCCTTGAAATAATTGTTTTTTTTATCATTGTAAAAATAGATGTGCAATTATGCAAAATAGCAACATATTGCTTAATGACTACAGATCAGAACAAGACAAGACTGGTCCTCTCGTCTTCTCATTTCACCTTAATCTCCTTTTCTCTTGGTCCCCTTCTTCACATTAGTGAGTTGGATGGAGTGACTGAGAAGGCCAAATGGGCTGAGCCAAACCTGAAGGCATGCAAGCCAATGATCACCATCTCTGATCTGGACAATGTCACCGTCACAGCAAGTAAGTCCCTTGTGCAGTTTAAATACCAGTGACTAGGTTCTGGTGAAATAATAATAATTTGTCATGTATTATAATGTACCAACGGCATGCATGCGCTTCCCTAGCCTCTTTCCCTTTGTTTGTCTGTAGTAGTATATTCAAATATTACAATGATGTATTACATAACTTTGGACTTTGTGTCTTTTCCTCCCAGACAACTCAGCTGATGTGGTGGACATGATTGAGGACCTCCTGGGTGTCGAGGGGGACCTGAGTGACTCCCAGCTGGCCACCGTGGTCCAAAAGCTGGATGAGGTTCTGGTGGTCAGCACAGTGACCCCTGCCCTCGGCGAGGACATTGTCAGCATAATCGCTGACATCCTGGGGTCCAGTTCTAACCTATCAGCGGTCGCCAACGAGTAAGGGAAAGGGACAACGGGGAGAGGGAATATGGTTGCATTACAAGAGTACATTTGAATCTAGCCTAATTGAATCTAGCCTAATCTAGTCAAATTTTTTGCCTTCACTGCTGTCGTTTATGGCAAATCTGTCACGCACATTTCCCATCATGTTCCCAACAGCATACTGGGTATCACAGGCAGCGTTGGGGACCAGATGGATTTCCCTGAGGAGTCACAAAATGTGACCGTCCCCTCCCTGGCTCTCTCCATGATCAACGTAGATCCAGAACAGTTCCAGGGCCTCACGTTTGGCGTGTCCTCCTTTTCAACTGGCCTTGCTCCAGAGGTAAGTCAGCAATAACACTCTATTTTCTCGTCAGGCACGTACTGGATTTGACAAGCAGTGGCTATCACAGCTGACAGAGATACACTGTCTATGCTCCAGCAGTCAAATACCTGTCCTTGTCAATATAAATGTCCGATCCTTTTTTGCTCGAGTCCTTCCTTACTGAAAATCAATAGCATGAAACACTAGACTGTTTTTACTCCATTCAAATGAGGGCATGCCCTTGAATGAACAGAGAAAATGTAGGACGCATGCAGAGGTTATTGTGAAACAGCTAAAGGTTTCTCGGAACTGACTCTAGCCTCTAGCATTCATTTCTAGTTAACCTTCAATGTGGAAAAACAGCACAGGATTTAAACTGCGCCGAAACACTGAATGGTAATGAAACTACAACGATTTAAAGGAACAAGAACATTGCTTTACAATAACAGTGTGTATTCCAACACTTGTCGAGTGTTGTCACTGTGGTGTAATGACCTATTACATTTAATTCCATGATGGCATGGAGTTATATAGGACGACTTGAATAAAACGTATGTTTTGATTACTTCAAATCAAAGTTGACAGTTTAGCAGGTGTTATAGTGGGTGCAGTGAAATGCTTATGTTACTACCACTTAACAATGCGGTAAAATGTCGAACAATTCAAATGTAAGGGGGAAAAAAAGGCAAGAAATCAAGAACGGTGTGATAAATCTGATTAAAAATCCAAATAGCGCTGTAGCAGTAGCCAAATGTAATCTATACATACTGTATATACACCAGGATAATTTACACCAGATCAGCTTAGAAAGATATGTACAGCAGTAGATCTATTAGAGTAAGTTATGTCAAGAATCGAGTGTATATATAAATATGTGGTGTGGATAAATAGTGTAACTAAAATACAATGTACAGTAGTAGAAATATTACGATGAGCTACGTCGGGGATACAGTATTTAAGTACAACTGTGAAACGCGAAGTGACCAGTGGTTCAATGTCTCTATAGCATGAGACAGCAGTGTTGGCTGTGTGTGTGTGTGTGTGTGTGTGTGTGTGTGTGTGTGTGTGTGTGTGTGTGTGTGTGTGTGTGTGTGTGTGTGTGTGTGTGTGTGTGTGTGTGTGTGTGTGTGTGTGTGTGTGTGTGTGTGTGTGTGTGTGTGTGTGTGTGTGTGTGTGTGTGTGTGTGTGTGTGTGTGCATCACCTGGTAAGTATATGTACACCTCTTTCTGTTGTAGATCTTTGTCAACCAGACATTCCAGAGTCAGCCTTGCGACGGCACAGTGGCGTCCATCTCTCTGCCCCGTGCCCTTCAGAACTTCTTCCCCGAGGGAAACAAAAAAAAGCGAGTTCAGTTCCACTTCTATGGCACACAGGAGCTCTTCAAGGTGATGCCATCAACAACGTATGAGGTGTCTAATTATTTTGGGTCAATTATTCATTAATAAGGAAGGATACTCGGGGTGTTTCATGGTTTTCTTATTTCAAATGAAAGCTTCCAGCAAATGTACAGTAATTCAGCGTTAAAGTTTTATGATCATTCACAGGATCCAGAGACCAACTGGACGCTGAATAGTTACGTGGTGTCTGCCAGTGTCAATAACAGCAATGTCAGCAACCTCGGGAATCCCGTGGTGGTGACACTTACTCACCTCAAGCCCAAAGAGGTGAGGAATAAAAAATAGCTTTATCTTACCATTGAGCATAGCGACGACGAGCTAAATCCTTTTCTTCCCCAACAGAAAAACGACAAGGTGGAGTGTGTGTATTGGGACTTCCAGAAGAACAATGGGAGTGGTGGGTGGGACAGCAACGGCTGTGAGACACTACCAAGCATCTCCACTTATCAGACCACCTGCCACTGTTACCACCTGACCCATTTTGGCGTGCTCCTGGTGAGTCACCTTTTTCAAATCACACAACTGCATTAGTGCAGTGCATCTGGACTGATATATTATGCTCCTATTGTGGTGTCCTACAGGATGTGTCCAGGACTCCTATCAGTGAGGCTGACCAGGAGACACTGATGGTCATCTCTTACTTGGGCTGTGGTGTGTCCTCCATCTTCCTGAGCATCAGCCTGCTCACCTACATGGTCTTTGAGTAAGTCAGCATCCAGACAGATAGAATATTGCTCTCTATTTTTCTGTATCCTTTGGCATCTCTCCCCCTTTTCTCTATGTATTATCTAATCTCCTCCTGTACTTCATCTGCCACTCTCACTATTCCTCTCAATCTCAATCTCTCTCCACTCATCTCGCAATTTCTCACCCTGTGCGTCTCTCTCTATCTCTCACACACTCCACTCTGTCACAGGAAGCTGCGTCGAGACTATCCGTCTAAGATACTCATCAACCTCTCTGTGGCTCTGCTGGGCCTCAACCTGGTTTTCCTGATGGACTCTTGGTTGTCCTCCTTCGGCTTCTACAGCCTCTGCATCACCACGGCAGCCATGCTGCACTACTTCCTGTTAGCCTCATTCACCTGGATGGGCCTGGAGGCTGTCCACATGTACTTCTCTCTGGTCAAGGTCTTCAACGTTTACATCCCCTCCTACATCCTCAAGTTCTGCACCCTCGGCTGGGGTAAGCCAAGGCAGTCTGGGGCAAAATAAGGACACTTGTAAAAACATCTTTAAAGTAACTGTACAATGAAAATATTTTAAAAGCTGTTAACTCATACCCAAATAATGTTGTTGACTCATCCTATACTTGTATTTGTGGCCAAGTCATAAATTAGAGAAAAAACTCAACAACAAAAAAACAACTCAAACTGTTTAAAAAATGCTTGTTATTTCCTCATAGAGGATGATGTCATGTTTTTGGCTGAGAGGTCTCATTGGCTCATTAGCTGGGCTGGCCAATCAGCTGTTTACTTGACATTAATATTTTTATGGTTGAGGCTTTCTCAAAACTAAGGATCCGAATAACATTCTGCGCATGTGTGATTTTACACACACATTCAAGTTTCTCTATTTACACTATGCTTTACTCAGCCTCTTCTGAACCGTCAACCAATTTGAGCGACATGATAATGAAGCCTCATATTTCTGAACAGCTGAAATAACAACTTGGTGATGATTTGAACGAACGTTCTGAAAATATACACATTACCTTCAGAAAGTATTCATACCCCTTGACTTTTTTCGCATTCTGTTGTGTTACAGCTTGAATTTAAAATAGATTAAATTTAGATTTTTTGGGGGGGTTACTGGCCTACACACAATACCCCATAATGTCAAAGTGGAATTATGTTTTTAGAAATGGTTACAAATTAATACAAAATTAAAAGCTGAAATGTCTTCAGTCGATAAGTATGCAAACCCTTTGTTATGGCAAGCCTAAATAAGTTTAGGAGAAACCATTTGCTTAATAACTAACATAATAAGTTCATGGACTCTTGTGTGCAATAATAGTGTTTAACAGGATTTTTTATGACTTCCTCATCTCTGTACCCCACACATACAATTATCTGTAAGGTCGAATCACTGCTCAATTATCTCAGTCGAGCAGTGATTTCAAACACAGATTCAACCACAAAGACCTGGGAGGTTTTCCAATAACTTGTAAATAAGGGTATCCATTGGTAGATGGGTAAAAATAAAAAAGCAGACATTGAATATCCCTTTGAGCATGGCGAAGGTATTAATTACACTTTGGATGGTGTATCAATACACCCAGTCACTAGAAAGATACAAGCTTCATACCTAACTCATTTGCCAGACAGGAAGGAAACTGCTCAGGGATTTTACCATGAGGCCAATGGTGACTTTAAAACAGTTACAGAGTATAATGGCTGTGATAGGAGAAAACTGAAGATGGATGAACAACATTGTAGTTACTCCACAATACTAACCTAAATGACAGAGTGAAAAGTAGGAAGCCTTTACAGAATAAAAACTATTCCAAAACATGCATCCTGTTTGCAATAAGGCTAAAATAAGGATAAAGTAAAACTGTGAAACATTTGGCAAAGAAATTAACTTTATGCCCTGAATACAACGTGTTAGGTTTGGGGCCAATCCAACACAACACATCACTGAGTACTACTCTTTATATTTTCAAGCATACTGGTGGCTGCATCGTGTTAGGGGTATGCTTGTCATCAGCAAGAACAAAGGAGTTTTTTTGGATAAAAATAAATGGAATGGAGCTAATCAAAGGCAAAATCCTAGAGGAAAACCTGTTTCAGTCTGCTTTCCAACAGACATTGGGAGACAAATTCACATATCAGCAGGACAATAACCTAAAGCACAAGGCCAAATATACTCTGAAGATGCTTACGAAGACAACATTGAATGTTCCTGAGCAAGACGCAATCTACACATTACATTGCATTGGGGAAAACTATCAGAGTTTTGTGTGATGATGCAATCGTTATAGTTATGCTGCCATAAAGCCATAGTTGCTGAAAAAATAACTCTGCCTCCTAATAGCAATGTTTGCACATTAAATCGCTATTGACTGCCTCTCTGTGTCTTCATTGTTGGTATGCTGTATATTTATAAATATATATACAGTGGGGAGAACAAGTATTTGATACACTGCCGATTTTGCAGGTTTTCCTACTTACAAAGCATGTAGAGGTCTGTAATTTTTTTTATCATAGGTACACTTCAACTGTGAGAGACGGAATCTAAAATAAAAATCCAGAAAATCACATTGTATGATTTTTAAGTAATGAATTTGCATTTTATTGCATGACATAAGTATTTGATCACCTACCAACCAGTAAGAATTCCGGCTCTCACAGACCTGTTAGTTTTTCTTTAAGAAGCCCTCCTGTTCTCCACTCATTACCTGTATTAACTGCACATGTTTGAACTCGTTACCTGTATAAAAGACACCTGTCCACACACTCAATCAAACATACTCCAACCTCTCCACAATGGCCAAGACCAGAGTGCTGTGTAAGGACATCAGGGATAAAATTGTAGACCTGCACAAGGCTGGGATGGGCTACAGGACAATAGGCAAGCAGCTTGGTGAGAAGGCAACAACTGTTGGCGCAATTATTAGAAAATGGAAGAAGTTCAAGATGACGGTCAATCACCCTCGATCTGGGGCTCCATGCAAGATCTCACCTCGTGGGGCATCAATGATTATGAGGAAGGTGAGGGATCAGCCCAGAACTACACGGCAGGACCTGGTCAATGACCTGAGGAGATCTGGGACCACAGTCTCAATGAAAACCATTAGTAACACACTACGCCGTCATGGATTAAAATCCTGCAGTGCACGCAAGGTCCCCCTGCTCAAGCCAGCGCATTGTCCAGGCCCGTCTGAAGTTTGCCAATGACCACCTGGATGATCCAGAGGAGGAATGGGAGAAGGTCATGTGGACTGATGAGACAAAAATAGAGCTTTTTAGTCTAAACTTCACTCGCCGTGTTTGGAGGAAGGAAAAGGATGAGTACAACCCCAAGATCACCATCCCAACCGTGAAGCATGGAGGTGGAAATATCATTCTATGGGGATGCTTTTCTGCAAAGGGGACAGGACAACTGCACCGTATTGAGGGGAGGATGGATGGGGCCATGTATCGTGAAATCTTGGCCAACAACCTCCTTCCCTCAGTAAGAGCATTGAAGATGGGTTGTGGCTGGGTCTTCCAGCATGACAGCGACCCGAAACACACAGCCAGGGCAACTAAGGAGTGGCTCCGTAAGATGCATCTCTAGGTCCTGGAGTGGCCTAGCAAGTCTCCAGACCTGAATCCAATAGAAAATCATTGGGGGGAGCTGAAAGTCTGTATTGCCCAGCGACAGCCCTGCAACCTGAAGGATCTGGAGAAGGTCTGTATGGAGGAGTGGGCCAAAATCCCTGCTACAGTGTGTGCAAACCTGGTCAAGAACTACAGGAAACGTATGATCTCTGTAATTGCAAACAAAGGTTTCTGTACCAAATATTAAGTTCTGCTTTTCTGATGTATCAAATACTTATGTCATGCAATAAATGCTAATTAATTACTTAAAAATCATACAATGCGATTTTCTGGATTATTGTTTTAGATTCCGTCTCTCACAGTTGTACCTAGGATAAAGTGTACCTATGATAGAAAATTACAGACCTCTACACGCCTTGTAAGTAGGAAAACCTGCTAAATCGGCAGTGTATCAAATACTTGTTCTCCCCACTGTGTGTGTGTGTGTGTGTGTATATATATATATATGAGTACAGAAATTGTTTTCTCATTGGGAAATGAATATCCAACTAGTCAGTGACAACTGTGTGGAGTTTGGAGTTTGTGACAGCAACTATGTGAGCTTATTGCAGTGTTATAGACACTTATGTCCTGAGATTTACTATGATCTTCTATGTAACTTACCTTCTTACGACTCTACTCTTGTGTAGCTTGTGAGCGTCACAGAATTCGGGCATGTTCATGAGAGTCTCAGCTTTTCATAGATATCGTTTAATAGTTTGTATCTCAAACGATTCGGACTCTACAGATGTTTTTGTAAAAAGACCCGGCCCCAGTCCATTTGGGGATCCGCTCTTACAAACACCACTCTAGCTCAGCCCCCGTTAATCACACAGACTAATGGTTGGTATTAATGGATGGAGAAGAACTAGACCAATTGAATGGTGCAACCCATATTGTCAATCATATTGTAAAAAAAACTGAACATCAAATTAAATCAAGGTAAATTAAAGTTATTTAATTTCCTTTTGAGTGTTTTTATATTGTAGTCAGTGATTGAATCCTTCACACGGATCCTGTTTGACCAAGGGAATAGAATGAAGAAGTAAAGTTCTCTGTCTCCACACAGGCATTCCTCTGGTGGTTGTCAGCCTGGTCCTGGCCATAGAGAAGGATGCCTATGGCAATGTTCTATCTGGGGACTCCTTTGACTCTCTACAGGGCTCTGAGCCATTGTGAGTATGCAGCATGGCCAGTTGACCACTGTTACTGATACATGTGATTAATCACATTTCTCTTTCTCTCTCTATTTCACTCTCTCTCTGCCTCCCTCTTCCTCCTGTTCTCAGCTGTTGGATGCAGAGTAACGTTTTCTTCTACATCACCATCGTGGCATTCGTGCTGCTGGTCATGGTCTTTAACATGGTCGTGTTCATCATGGTTCTGATCCAGATCCGACACATGCAGACCAATAATCCTGCAGCTACAGTAAACAAGCGCAGTGTCATGCATGATCTGAGGGCGGTGGCCAGTCTCACCTTCCTATTGGGTCTCACCTGGCCAATAGCCTTTTTTACCTGGGGACCGGCCAGGGTACCTATGCTCCATCTCTTCTCAGTCCTCAACAGTCTGCAAGGTAAGGGGACCAATATACGTTGTCTACTGTACGAGAGAGAGAGAGAGAGAGAGAGAGAGAGAGAGAGAGAGAGAGAGAGAGAGAGAGAGAGAGAGAGAGAGAGAGAGAGAGAGAGAGAGAGAGAGAGAGAGAGAGAGAGAGAGAGATGCGGGGGAGGTTATCAGGGTGTCACCCATTATCTTCTCTCCGGCTGTGTTTCAGGGTTCTTTATCTTTGTGTTCCACTGCCTGATGAAAGAGAATGTGAGGAAGCAGTGGAGGATCCACCTGTGCTGTGGCCGATTCAGGCTCAATGACTACTCAGGTATAGTCGAGGGACCTCCAAGCAGTCTATCTGATATTGCATAAGCCCCAGGTGGTTCATAGAGAGTGTTCCTGAGGTTGCTTCATTTTTACCTTTGACCCTGTTTAGATTGGAGCCGCTCCGTGACGATGGGCAGCAGGACCAAGCAAAACCATCTGGTGCACCGCTTTCCGTCTGTCAAGTCTGTCAACACCTCCTCTAGGAAGATCTCTGATGACTCCACGACAACTAGCGGTAGCTCTTCCCCACCCTACCACCAGTGGGCCTAGTCTACTGTAGCTCCACCAGGGGGCATAGTCTACTGTAGCTCCACCAGGGGGCATAGTCTACTGTCGCTCCACCAGTGGGCCCAGTCTAGTTCCACAAAGGGTATTAACTTGGCTCCACCAGGGGGCCTAGCCGGGCTCACAACCATAATACCACTCACCTGGAACAATGAGAAACACTTGAGCTCATGACACCATAGCAGACACCTAAGTTCAGTCCATTCTGAATTACACTGTGAAAAGTCCAGATACTCGACTGATTCTATCTAAATGACCAGTATCCTTCCCATGAACTGCTGTATGTCTCTCTGCAGTGCAGTCTCTCTGCAGTGCAGTCTCATCATCCTCTGGAGATATTCATTCATACTCTATGTGCAAGTATTAGCCTGTTCTGTGCTTTAAATGTCATAAGCTCTATTATTATAGGACAGGGAGGCAAGTAGCCTACTGGTTAAGCATTTTGGTTCCAACCGAAAGGTTGCTGGCTCGAATCCCCAAGCCAACCAGGTGGAAAATCTGTTTTCTGTACCTTTGAGAAAGGCACGTAACCCTAATTGCTACTGTAAGTCGCTCTGGATAAGAGCATCTGCTGAATGACAAAAAAAGTTGACTTCATGTCAGACTATTGTTGTAGAGTATGATCAATATTTTGGTACTTTATGCATTCTCTTTGTTAAATGACATTTCTCTTTCTCAAAATGTGTTTCTGTTCTTCTTTTCATGATGTTAAATAAATAAAACATACACATAGTGAAGTTTAAAGAGTCAAGGACACTTAATGACTTTTTTTGACTTCATAGAAAGAACAGATCTTTTCAAACAAATGTACAAAGCCTCCTTGCTATTATGCAATGAACTGTAGGCCTACCATTGATCTGTGGATCTGTCACCATTTTAACTGAGAAAAAAATCCAGGACATTTCATGACACACGTTATGTTCACCGCCATCTCTAAAAGACTTGAAGGTTGATGAATGTGGGTTGTTTAGCGTATGGGGATAATGCAGTAGAGATATTTTATGTTCAGTCTTTTCTCCATTTCTCCATCTCAAATGCAGCTTACTGTATGAATGGCGCTCTTCCCACGCTCGCCTTTTGACACAAAGATAGGACTACTAAGTAACAATAACATTCTGTATATACAGTGGGGTGCGAAATTATTGACAGCCTTGATAAAGATGAGCAAACATTTCTGTATAAAATGAATAATAAAAATACTGTGCAATATTGTATGTTCAAACAAATTGGGAAATTATACAGTTATATTCTACTAAAGTTGCTCAGAGAAAGTCCATGGCAAAAACCGGTGGAATCAATGCTGTTTCCACGTCATTAAAAATATATATAACTATGTGATGATGTTGAATCAACTTGGAAAACTAATTGGATTTGCAAAAAGTCATATATGTAAGGGAAAGTTTGTATTTTTTTCACCCAACTTTTAACCTAAATCCAATGACAGGGTGACATTGTTGGTTGATTTCACATTGAATTCAAGTTAGTAGACAACTCAAGCAAATGTAAATCCAAACTAGACATTTAATTAACGTCTGTGCCCAGTGGGAGAGATTTAGTTTAACAAGTAATACTTTTTTTTTTTAAGGTATGGTCAAAATAATTGACAACCCTGTTTTCAATACCTTTCAATACTTCACCTTGCAAGGATAACGGCCCTGAGCCTTTTTCTAAAATGTTTTATGAGTTGGAGAACAAATTGGGGGGGATGCAAAAAAATGCAAATTAATTACTTAAAAATCATACAATGTGATTTTCTGGATTTTGTTTTAGATTCCGTCTCTCACAGTTGAAGTGCACCTATGATAAAAATTACAGACCTCTACATGCTTTGTAAGTGGGAAAACCTGCAAAATCGACAGTGTATCAAATACTTGTTCTCCCCACTGTATATGTTCTACACCAAAGGGTAAAAAACTATTAAGTTGGGGTGCTTCCAATATCTTGTCTGTAAGAAGAGTACTGTAAGAGTACTGTATGTGACAGACCTCTGGGGTCTAATACTCTAATACTCCTGGTCTTGTAGGATTACTGCAGGGTGAGGCCTTGGGCTGAAATGTGGACTAATGCACTTCTTTACAGTCATAGGTCCCATTTCCTAAAGTGTCTCAGGAAAGGAGTGCTGTTCTATGACCAGCTATCCTCTGTCCATGTAACCATATAAACGATTATGAAAAGGCTAAACGGATCCTAGATCAGCACTACTATGTTTCATGAATACAGGCCCTGCCCTGGTATACAGTGTACTCCAATTTATGTGCCTGTTCTGGTATGTTATCACTTTGCTCACTTTGTTGTATGATGGGAGTATCTATTCTCTTTAAATGACATTGAATAAACCAAGTCAAAGCTGAGTCTTGTTTTGGAAAATACATATCATTTGTTTGGCTCATGTGTCTTCCAGACAGCATACACAGTTTGTGGAGGACACTGTGAGCATGTTCAACAGTGTCGTCCGTTCAAAATGTCCATTCTCAACACATCTGACAATAAGGCTATTTGTCAAGTACATGATAGCATAACGTCACATTTCTCATTGTCTTCTTATATTGACTAGTGAAAAGATGTCCCACCACATCTCCATTGGTGGCTGTAACTATCATTGTGGTTCTCTGCATGTTTAACAGGAAAACCTCCGTGGTGTCTTTTGTTATTGTCAGTGTACTTTCTGAAATCTGCCATCATTTATCATAATATCAATCACGAATACGGCTCTCGTTTTTGCAAGAGAGCCATTTAAAATAAGAATTTCAAATATAATATTAACATGTTATTACACCCCTAATTTAAAAAAAACAAAAAACCTTTTGTTACATTATTGTCTGACATTACTGTGTGAAATGCTCAGCTGTGCATTCTGCCAAAAGGAAAACATACCAAGCATACAAAGCTTGTCTTAGTTTAACAATATAATTATTACTTGCACAGTGCACAAAAAAGTATGATAATGGTGATCTCAGCGTAACAGCCATTCTATAACGATGGTATTCATTTGAATCCTTTCAGTATCACACAGTAGATATTTCCACACTTTATAATTAAACTTTATAATTTAAACTCTTTCCATATAGCATGTGTTCCCATAAGCCATTTTCTAAACGTGAATACGAGTTCTTGACAGTGTAGTTCACTAAGGAATGTTTCGATAAGGTGCTGCCGGTGTGTGGAGGAAGTTGTTCAGTTACATTCTCGTCATACTGTCGTAGCGCATCACACCCTCCCTCGCGATATCTCCACACAGCAGGCAGCTCGAGCGCAGGATGTGTTGAATGAAGGCGGGTTTCTGACGAACAAACTCCAATAAGCGAAGAGATCGATGTTTTCTCCATCAATCTGGACATTTGAGAGCACAGTAATCTTAACAGGTTGTGTTTTATCAGCAGCATTTGAGGAATGCCAGTGCTGTTGTCAAAATAACGTTATTTTGAGTAATTGTGCGCAATTGAATATAGGCAGCATCAAGGGTTACTTCAATCAATCAAACCTGGGACTTGGTCCTTGATCAGAGGAGCTCACCTGCTCAGGTAAGAGAGAGTACATGGCATGCATTTATTTGTAATATAATCTTACAAGACTACATACGTAATGTATAGTTTTATCAATATTTGCAGATACATGTCTGATTATTATAATTCCCCACTTTATGGTGTATTTATTTTTTTCTGACTTATGTCACTTGGGAACTTTTTTATTCAATATTACATGGTTGTTGACATAATTTAACTGAACAAAAGGTAGGCCGATTTATATACAGAGATAAAAGTTGTGATGCAAACGGCAGGTTGACCTTTATTGTTATGAATCTTGCCCTGGAGGCAAAACTGAGCGTTTCCTCTAGATTGGCCAGCTGCAAAGTCAACATTGTCTATATTGTAAAAACATAAACTTTTTGGTCTTAAATTAAGGTTAGGGTTAGGCATTAGGGTTAGCACTGTGGTTAAGTTTAAGGTTAGGTTTAAAATAATATTTTATGACTTTGTGGCTGCTCCAGCTACACACTAAAATGTAATGGTTCTAAATAGACCCAGATAAGGGTTATTTGATAATGGAACCATTTTTGGTGCTGTAGTTACAACCCTATTTGGACCCCTTTTATATAGGACCCCTTTTAATGGTTCTTTATAGAACCTTTATGAAGAATGGTTCTATAAAGAACCGTTAAAAAAGGATCTATATAGCACAGAGGAAAAAAGGCTTCAGCTGTGGTTACAACCCTAATTGGGGCTATATAGAACCCTTTTTTATGTTTCTTTCTAGATGCTTTATGGAGAACGGTTCTATAAAGAACCTTTTTCAATCTGAAAGGTTCTTTGTAGATCCTTTTGAAGAACCATACAGGGTTCTTTATTCTGGTCAGCCACATTATACTGTTAAAATGCTATAGGTGTTATTAATGAGTTAATTGACAAGTTGAATCAAGTGAGCTACTTCTGGAACAGCTGGGGGGTCCTTGAGGAGAGAATAGAGACACACTGACTGATCTAGTCAACCATTTTCAATTGACAGGCCATACATGACTCATTCACAAGACACCATCATTGGCCATAAATAATATGCAATGGCATAACACAACACATTAGATAAACTGGAATGACACTCTCACTCACGGTTGTACAAAAAGAGCTGTGCGCAAACCACACCCCAAAATATTCTAATGAGCCGGTCCCCAACATATTAATTATCACTAAAAGAGCCATTGAAGAATTCAAAGTTTTTTTTTGAGCCATTATGGTTCCACATAGAGCCATTACCCTTCCCAAAGAACCCTTGAGGAACCCTCATTTTTAGAGCGTATTGACCGCTCTGCAGAGCTGCCTCCAGTACATGAGTCATCTCAATAAATGCCAAACTGCATAAAAAGGATGTAGTGAACAGCCTGTAATGTGCTGACATGAATAAGTATTGATTTACTTTGAACCTTTGTGTAATGACAAGCAGACATTGTTTGCAAATAACAGATAAAGACCAATAAAAGATGACATTTCAGTCAGGTTTTGAATAGCTTATCCTGCCCATTATTTTATGTTGATACATGCACAGATGAAGGCGATTTCTCAGCATGTGTTCGATGAATCAAATAAGATCACCTTGATACTTATTGAATTATTATTGAATTATCATCCAGGCAGAGTGGAAAATAAAATGACAAATGAATGTTAGGTTATAACCCTTTTACTACTTCACGGTGAGATGATCTGTGAATTCCTCTGGATGCTACAATAGCCACCCAAGTCAGTAAATAAAACAAAAATGGAGTAAAGCCCTAGTTCAAAAACCTCTCTATCGCCGTACCAAACTTAAAAACACGTATCTTTGTCTTTGGAAGAGTGGGGATAGAGTGCCCTCTGAAACCACGCAATGCACCTCGTCAAACTTCTGACAATAGTTCGGCAGCTTTCGGTGCTATGCAAGTGAAACAGGCCTCTGTTTCAGGCAGCGCGCCAGAGCAGTTCTTCCACTGTCGGGAGAAATGGTCATGTATGTCAAAATATGTTAATTGTAAAGGTTGCTTGGCCACACCCACCGCGGGAAGCACAATCATGGGCTCGGATTCTTAGGTGGACTTCTGTGAGAGGTCACTGCTATGCCAGCCGACTAAACTCAACTCCACGATTCACAATGGAGTTGAGAGGTGACTAGTGTGGGCAGACTGGAGTTCGAACTTCACATAAAATAAAGTTTTTAAAATCAAAATCGATGGATTTCCACACCCAAAGAATAAGCCGCGTTTACAAAGAACAATGTCATGGAGTTGAGTTTAGTCGGCTACTGTTATGCCTGAATTCCACCCAAAACCAACGAGGAAGTCTGCTGCAGTGTTGAGAGCGGTTGAATGAAAACAATCGGTATGCCAAGCAAAGCTCTTAACCGTCCATGCCAGACCACTTTTAATTTCTATTCAGTTTGACTCACCATAAGTTCAGCGTCTGAACTGTGCATTAATGTTATATCCATATCCCTCAATTATGGACGTACAAAAGCCATAACTCCACAATCACATACTGTATGGGAATCCTAGACTACAGATGATGCATGGACTTGTTAGGCAAAATATGAATGTTCTCTACCTTCCAACCATTGTACTCTACTATGTTCCCACAGGATCTAAGTTGAGTCAGCGATGGCAGGACATTCAGGTAGCCCCCAGGTAGTTCTAAAGACAGAGGAACAGTCCAATAGAGTCATCTTCACCTACTTCCAGGGTGACATCGGTAGCATGGTGGACCAACACTTCCACCGTGCCCTCAGCAAGGCCAGTAAGACCAAGGCCCCCAGCGGGAAGGGCAAAAAGAGTGGTGAGCAGACTGACACCTAACTATGCAATGAAGGTTGGAATTAAGATTGGAGTGATTGATTGAGTGATTGGCCAATACACTTGGAGTCCAGTGCAATTAGGAAATAAACTTTATATAATATATACATTTTTATAATAATATATATATATTATTGTGTCTGAATGGAAGCAATTCCCCGCAGCAATGTTCCAGCGTCTAGTGGAAAGCCTTCCCAGAAGAGTGGAGGCTGTTATAGCAGCAAAGGTGGAACCAACTCCATATTAATGCCCATGATTTTGGAATGAGATGTTTGACAAGCAGGTGTCCACATACTTTTGTCCATATAGTGTACATTGATCTAAATCAGGCTTGAATTATGAATGCAGGTACTATCAGTCTGACAATGATTTTGATGTGATATGAAGGCTAAGGGCTTCATGTTTCTCGAACCATATCGCAATTGAGAATCGATTCAGGTTTAGATGGAGTAATTGGCTGTTTTGGCTGCCAGAGCCATTATACAGTGCATTTGGAAAGTATTCAGACCCTTTGACTTTTTCCACATTTTGTTGTAAAATTGATTACATTGTTTTTTTCCCTCATCAATCTACACACAATACCACATAATGCACTGTATATATATATATATATATATATATATATTGTTGTTGAAATGATGCAGGTAATGTTATTTTATAGACTTAGATTTGATCTGCTAATTTCAGCTCGTCTATCCCCCAAAAAATATACTAAAAAAGGCATTTAATTTTTTTGCAATTAACTTTGTATGCTATCATCATGATGATGTGTGCACCAAACAAGAAAACGTGTGTTCACTGACATGTGAAATGTACAAAATGAACACATTTCTAGACTCTTTGTGGATGTATTTTTCTCTATCCACATCTGTTTCAGAGTCTGACTCAACATCTTGCCAGTGGGTTGTACCAACCCCATCTTGGTCTGAAGACCATTTTCCCCCTGTGTCTGGTCGCCTTCGTCTGAGCAGCACCAATGAGTCTTTTTCCAGCCACCGCCTAGCTCTCAGCTCCCCAGATGAGAGCACCAACCCATTGGCCTTCGCTCCTAGGCAACATGGTGGTCTGGGCCTGCCTGCCATGGCCTATCCTCACTCCATGTCCCATGAGGGCCTGGGGATCACTGGACAGACTTACACCAACTCCCTGCTCAATCTCCTCCATAGTGACCGGTCAGATGTGGCTGCAGGCCTGGCCTCGGGCTCCAAACCAGAGCTCCTCCCTAGCTGGATGGGTCAACCTGGCTTCAGAGACCCCATGAACCCTGACTCAGGTATGGCTGCCTCTACCCAGATCCCTTATCACTATGCATGTGCAGGGAGAGGGAGACTTTTTTCTTTCACATAGATTAGCTAGTGAACTGACAAATAATCTATAATTCCATATCCATTGGATTTTGTAAAGATTAGGGAGGTTTTACAGTATCTGTGCTCCAGTGTTGTTGTTTTTTCAACTTAATTTATTTTGGTGGTTTGCTTGGTTTTCCAAAGGTCTCTTTTGAGTTATTCAACACCTATTCTACCCTCTTTTGGGAATAGGTCTGCAGAAAAGGGAACTCTATTGGTATTAAATGAAGCATGACCGCGCAGGGAAGAGAGGAGTCTGCAACATGTGCATGCTGTGTTCACTCCTCTGGTTATCAGACAGGCCTCCTCCACAGCCACTCGAAGAAGGAAGTGTCTCCCCTCTGTTCCTCTTCAAAGGATGACCTCAGTTCCTCGCAATGCAACAGCTGGAATTGCCTCTCAGAAACAAATCACTTACTGACTAACCAGTTTGCAAACCGGATCATAATTCACATCAAAGACCAAGGTGACAACCACTGCCAGTCGCCAGTATGCTGCCTACAACTCAATAACTTTAAGCATTTATACACAAGGACAGAGAGAGAGAGGGAGAAGGGGGTGTTTTGCATGTGTAAGAAAAACAGTGTTATGTCAAAAGTAGCCTGTGTCGACTGTGGAGAAAATGTACAATGTTTTTTAAGACTATTTTATTGAAATGTTGGTGTTTAGGAATATCTGTTTCCTCTGATGTGTGGACTTCTAAAGGAGGGGGTTTTGATGTGATATGGAAACAGAAACTGTTTTCATTTTTTTGCATGTAGCAAATTAATGAAATGCAGTTGATATCCTAATAAATGATTGCCAAAGTAACCTTGAAAATGAAAGAGGTTTATGAAGAGGTTTTTGTTATTCAGAGATTTCTGATGAGAATACCATTGCATTGCATTGTAGGAATTGACACGAACCTCTTTTACTGTAATAATTGAGTTGTGATTCGTGATTAAACATTTAAAAAAATAATCTGTTCCATCTTAAAAGTATACTCAGGGAAATGACATTGCCATGAGCAGCATCGCATATTTTGAGATGAGCAAGATGCAAGACTTTGCTCCCACACAGTCACACACAGTATCTGTGCATGGGTTCACTTCACCCTGTTAGAGCGTGGTAGCCACAGGACCAAAACGGGAGAAGTTGAGCCTTGCTGTTTACTTTCTACATCTACGTCACATCGCTGAGTCTACCTTTGATGAAGTAGAAATACATGATGAACTGGATCAGATGAGATATCTCTCGCCTGGCAAGTGCACATAGTGTACATTACTTTCACAGGAACAGACCTCAAGCCATTTAGAACAAGTGTGACAATACTGCCATCCCGTGGCTGAAAATAAGAAGAGGGAAAAGGTGCCAAATGTATTTAATTTTCAAATTGAAAATGTTAAGAAATAAATACTAGACTACTAAATATGGTCATGTTTTTGCATTCATTTTTTATGTTCATTATGTGTATTTACATTTACACTTCAGTAATTTAGCAGATGCTCTTATCCAGAACAACATACAGTTAATGCATTCATCTTAAGATAGATGGGTGGGACAACCACATATCACAGGCATAGTAAGTACACTTTTCCTCAATAAAGTAGCAAACAACAAAGTCAGAACTAGAAAGGGGGGAGTCGAGGTGAGCAGGGGGATTATATTTAAGATACTCTTTGAAGAGGCCCCTACCTCTTTCAGGAGCTTTTGGAAGATGGGCAGGGACTCTGCTGTCCTAGCTTCAGGGGGAAGCTGGTTCCACAATTGGGGTGACAGGACAGAGAAGAGCTTGGGTACGTGGTGCAGACACAGATCCTCTCCACGTCACCTGGTAGGAGCGGCTTGCCAGGTATGACGCAATCCAAGAGTGTGCAGAGCCTGAGACACCCAGCCCTGTAGGGTGGAGAGGAGGATCTGATGGTTCACGGCGTCAAAGGCAGAGGATAGATCTAGGAGGATGAGAGAGAGTCAGCTTTGGCAGTGCAGAAAGCCTCTGTGACACCGAGAAGAGTAGTCTCGGTTGAGTGATACGTCTTGAAGCCTGACTGGTTAGGGTCAAGAATATCGTTCTGAGAGAGATAGCGAGAGAGTTGGTCAGAGACTGCACGCTCCAAGTGTTTTGGAAAGAAAAGAAAGAAGGGATACAGGTTTATAGTTTTTGACATCAGATTAGTTGAGTGTTAGTTTCTTGAGGAGGGGAGCGACTCGGGCCATTTTAAAGTCAAGAGGGGACGCAGCCAGTGGTCAAGGATGAGTTGATCGGGGAAATGTGGATTGGGAGAAGATCTCCAGAGATGGTCTGGAGAAGGGATTAGAGGATGGGGTCAAGCGGGCAGGTTGTCAGGCGACCAGACCTCCCTAGTACCATGATTTCTTCTGGAAAGAGAGGAGAGACAGAGGTCAAGGCGTAGGGTAGTTCTGTGTGAGTGGGACCAGTGGACTCAATAGGCTGAGTGAATGAGGAGCGGATGTCGTCAACCTTCTTTTCAAAGTGGTTGACAAAGCCGCAGGCAGAGAGGCAGAAGCTTCAAATGTATAGTGATAGAAAGTGGATTTAGCCGCAGATACTGAGGAAGAGAAGGCAGTGGGGAGCTCGCAATGAGTCACTCAAGCACCGAGCAGGAGGGGAGGGCCAAGCCACCCGGGAGGAAAGGGGACAGAGAGTCACTCAAGCACAGAGCAGGAGGGGAGGGCCAAGCCACCCGGGAGGAAAGGGGACAGTGAGTCACTCAAGCACAGAGCAGGAGGGGAGGGCCAAGCCACCCGGGAGGAAAGGGGACAGAGAGTCACTCAAGCACAGAGCAGGAGGGGAGGGCCAAGCCACCCGGGAGGAAAGGGGACAGAGAGTCACTCAAGCACAGAGCAGGAGGGGAGGGCCAAGCCACCCGGGAGGAAAGGGGACAGAGTCACTCAAGCACAGAGCAGGAGGGGAGGGCCAAGCCACCCGGGAGGAAAGGGGACAGTGAGTCACTCAAGCACAGAGCAGGAGGGGAGGGCCAAGCCACCCGGGAGGAAAGGGGACAGTGAGTCACTCAAGCACAGAGCAGGAGGGGAGGGCCAAGCCACCCGGGAGGAAAGGGGACAGTGAGTCACTCAAGCACAGAGCAGGAGGGGAGGGCCAAGCCACCCGGGAGGAAAGGGGACAGTGAGTCACTCAAGCACAGAGCAGGAGGGGAGGGCCAAGCCACCCGGGAGGAAAGGGGACAGAGAGTCACTCAAGCACAGAGCAGGAGGGGAGGGCCAAGCCACCCGGGAGGAAAGGGGACAGTGAGTCACTCAAGCACAGAGCAGGAGGGGAGGGCCAAGCCACCCGGGAGGAAAGGGGACAGTGAGTCACTCAAGCACAGAGCAGGAGGGGAGGGCCAAGCCACCCGGGAGGAAAGGGGACAGTGAGTCACTCAAGCACAGAGCAGGAGGGGAGGGCCAAGCCACCTGGGAGGAAAGGGGACAGTGCGAGTCATAGGATGCAGAAAGGGAGGAGACCAGGGTCGAAGAGGCAAAATCAGGAGACAGGAGGGAGAAGGATTTTGCAGAATGGAGAGATGATAGGATGGAAGAGGAGAGAGTAGTGGGAGAGAGATTGCAACGGCGCAAGACCGTCTGGTTAGGGACTGAGTGGCAAGGGTTGGAGGAAAGGGAGACAGAAAAGGAAACAAAGTGGTGATCAGAAACGTGGAGGGGGGTTGCAGTGAAATGAGAATGCGAACAGCTTCTGGTAAAGTTGATGTACAGCGTATTGCCTGCCTTGTTAGTTGGAGGGGATTGGGAAAGGGTGAGGCCAAAAAAGGCAAGGAGGGGAAAGAGAAAAATAATCGAAGGGAGGTTGAAGTTGCCAAGCATGAAGAGCGGTGAGGCGTAGTCAGGAAATGAGTTTATCAAGGTGTCAAGCTCATTGGCCCAAGGGCACCTGGTGGGTGATACATGACAACAACGCTAAGCTTGAGTGTACAAGTGACAGTGACATAATGGAATTCAAGTGAGGAGATGAGAGAGGGAGAAAATAGAAAATCTCCAGTTAGGATAAATTAGTAGCCCTGTGCCACCACCGCGATAATCTTGGACTACGAGAGAAAACGTAATCAGATGAAGAGAGAGCAGCTGGAGTACCAGTGTTCTCTGGGGTGATCCATGTTTCCGTCAGGGCCAAAAAGTAAAGGGTATGAAAGGCAGCATAGGCTGAGATGAACTCTGCGTTCTTGACCACAGATCGGCAGTTCCAAATGCTGCCAGTGACCCGGGGAATTCCACATGGGGGTATAGTGGATTATCTTCAATAATACAAAAACAATCGTTTTTTCTTTTAGAATTTGGGGCTGATAATTTACGTAGAATGTTTGGTTAATAGTGACAATGACCATCCTATACATGACAAAATACAATTAAAAGCACTCTGCTAAGAGGTCTCAAACCTCACTGCCATATTCCTTATTCAGTGCCACTAAAAAGAGAACGAAAACTTAAGAGCTGTTGAGTTTGCGTTGTGTTTCTGCAGTAGCATAGTGCAGACAGATATGGGAGAAGGCTAATAGGGGGTGGCCGTCAAAGCTACTCTAGCGTGTCACTTATTCTGTGAGTTGTCCATTTCAGCTTTCCGCTGAGCTCATACGTCCTTACTCAGTGGTACTATTTGAAGGCATACTGTACCATGCCTAATGGCTGTTCCTTTCTCTGCCCCGTCCTACATTATAACACTAATTTGCAACTTATGTTGAATAACTGGACTGAAAAGAGTTCTAAAATCAGAAGAAAAGGCAAAGAAGAAAAGCAGGAAGCATGAGGTGATTAAAAACTCCCCCTAAAACACGTGCAGGGATTGGGATTATGGCTAGGGTCACCATTGTCCAGGACTCTGGAGCTATTGGGGTTAAGTGCCTTGCTCAAGGGCACAGCGACAGATTTTTCACCTGGTTCACTTTGACCACTCTAACCTTGAGGATGTTATAAAATGAAGATGAAATGTTGGCTTTGTTCTGTTTTCCAAAAAACTAGACCAAGAAAAAACATCCTCAATCAAATTTGAGTTTGATGTAGGCCTTTACTTTTACTTAAACTTTGAGTTTACTTTTTGTAGACTTAAATCCTCTCCCATCTTGTTACGAATCCCTTTTGGCCCGACAGTCTAGGGGGGGGATGGTAATGAGACCCGTAACATAACTCATGCAAATTATTATTGTGACAAAATAAAAGTGTGAACGAAATAACCACGACAACAGAAATCTACCGTCAAACTCCAGGTTTATTTATAAACACACGGTAATGGGGGGAGCAGGAAAAGGGGCTGAGCTGGACCCAAGGAAAGAAACAATAAGTATTCAAAAACACCCCTAAGCTAGACTAGCCTACTTTAACAACAGCTAACTAACTAACCAAAAATACAGTGGGTGGTCCGCCCAGTTCTAACTAGTGTATTTAACAAAGTTCACCTACGGGTAGTGTATGCCCATGGGCGACTTGTCTTGGTTTCCCCCTTTTCCCACCAGCAACAAACAAACACTATAACCAAAAACAATACTCACAGGTGATGACAAAGTGCTATGAGGTGCTTAAACAAAAGAGAGGTTAAGACACAAAGCGAGAGTGAAACACAGAGACCTACAGACGTGGCATTTACAGAGAGATTGAGCTCTAGAACAAACAAATGATGGGGTTTTTAAGCCATGGGGAAGGAAATGTGATAGGTTAGGAAATAGGAGGAGGTGTGTCTTCTGATTGATGATTGATTGTTGACTGATTGGGGAGTGATGATTTTCACCTGTGAGGTGGAGAAGGAGAGAAAAGAAACACACACACAGGATACACACACACACAGGATAACTGTATCCGTAACACATCTGAAATTGTTACCGGCCTGGCGAGAGTACTTTCAATTTTGATTTATTCGTCTGAAGGAGAACAATGAGTATGTTTGTTTACCTCATTCAAACCAAAGTAAGTCAGGCTCAATCAATCAAACAACACATCTGGATGAGCTCTTGTGTGATTCTTTAGCCCTGTTGCATCCTTTCATAAAAATGAAAAATAAATGTATGGCACTGTGAAGAACAATACACCAAAACTCTCAGTTCTACCCTCACCTAGGAACAATTTCCCCGCTGCATTCTTTGCTGCATTTACTAGATATGAGTTTGCAGTTATGAGATTGCAGTTACATGGTAATAGATTGGTGGTATACTGGTGCCCTCTCCCTACACCCACCCACCCTTTTCCTAATCAGATTGCCAAGCATGTTGAGGTCTACCCCTCACTATAGGCACCATTGTCTGCTGCAGATAGAGAAAAAGCTATCTCCACACACCTGCTTGTTGATTATTGGTGGCTCTGCACTAATTTTAGCACCTTCTCATCTGGTACTGTAACAACCCCGGTCCAAATGAAAAAAGGACAATGCCAGAACCCAGAAATCCCCCCACCATCCAACACAATGCAGACACAGACAGAGACCATCTCAACTGCACTCCACACTGCCCTTTCCCACCTGGACAAAAGGAACACCTACGTGAGAATGCTGTTCATTGACTACAGCTCAGCGTTCAACATCATAGTGCCCATAAAGCTCATCACTAAACTAAGATCCATGGGAGTAAACACCTCCCTCTGCAACTCGATCCTGAACTTCCTGACGGGCCGACCCCAGGTGGTAAGGGTAGGCAACAACACATCTGCCACACTGATCCTCAACATTGGGGCCCCTCAGGGGTGCGTGCTTAGTCCCTTCCTGTACTCCATGTTCACCCATGAATGCGTGGCCAAACACGACTCCAACACCATCATTAAGTTTGCTGACGACACAACAGTAGTAGGCCTGATCACCGACAACGATGAGACAGCCTATCGGGAGGAGTCAGAGACCTGGCAGTGTGGTGCCAGGACAACAACCTCTCCCTCAACGTGATCAAAACAAAGGAGGTGATTGTGGACCACAGGAAAAGGAGGGCCAAACAGGCCCCATTAACATCGACGGGGCTGTAGTGGAGCGGGTCAAGAGTAGCAGGTTCCTTGGTGTCCACATCACCAATGAACTATCATGATCAAGACAGTCGTGAAGAGGGCACGACAACACCTTTTCCCCTCAGGAGACTGAAAAGATTTGGCATGGGTCCCTGGATCCTCAAAAGGTTCAGCTGGACCATCGAGAGCATCCTGGCCGATGCATTACCACCTGGTATGGCAACTGCTCGGCATCCAACCGTAAGGCTCTACAGAGGGTAGTGCGTACGGCACAGTACATCACTGGGGCCAAGCTTCCTGACATCCAGGACCTATATACTAGGCGTTGTCAGAGGAAGGTCCAAAAAATTGTCAAAGACTCCAGTCAGCCAAGTCACAGACTGTTCTTTCTGCTACCGCACGGCAAGCAGTACCGGAGCACCAAGTCTAGGTCCAAAAGGCTCCTTAATAGCTTCTACCCCCAAGCCATAATCAAATAGTCTCCACATTGACTCGGTACCGGTACCCCCTGTATATAGTCTCCACATTGACTCGGTACCGGTACCCCCTGTATATAGCCTCCTTATTGTTATTTTATTGTTTTCCTTTTTATATATATTTTTTTACTTTAGTTTATTTGGTAAATATTTCTGAACTCTATTTCTTGAACTGCATTGTTGGTTAAGGGCTTGTAAGTAAACATTTCACGGTTATATTTGGTGCATGTGACAAATAAAATGAGATTTGATTTGATTTTGACACATCTCACGTGCACGTGCACACACACGCAAACACACGCATACACAAAACTCTTGTGTGGTTCCTTCCTGTGTGTAATGTGTCACCACTGGTGGTCCAGAAGAGCCTTTGTTCCTTGGCTTCAACTCCAATAGACATCTGAGGACTTCTAAACAAACAGTATTCACCTGTATCTCAATACATGCATAAAAAAAAAATATATATATATACATATATTTGGTGGAGATTTGACATTACTAGCTAATTACTCAAAGTTCCAGGCATCCTTAGCATTCTATTTACATTTTTTTTTTTTAGAGTGAGATGAGGGGAGTCCTTTGACATCCATTTCAGCAGTTTGATTGATGCGCTACCATCTGCCTTTGTCACCGAGGCTCCGTCCAATCAATTTGTTGGACACGCTCTTCTCCCTTATTCAGAGTCTATCAGCGACTCAGAAGCCAGGTGTGCCACAACAGTAGCAGTGCAGCGCTACACATGACTAATTAGCTCATTCGTTACAGAGAAACAGAGATGTCAATGTGGAACAATAAGAAGTTTACAGGTGACATTATAATATAATATCCCTTAGATTTTTCCCATGGTAATGTGTTATTTCAGTTTCACAAACACATTTAGAACCTAGCCACCACTGATGTATGATTGGCCACCTTTGGTTCCCCCCCATTCTCATTGGGTCAGAGTGCTGTCAATCTGGCTCAGATTGAAGAGGAAAAGACGGTGCGTTCATTCTGGTTTGCCCGTCTGGTCAGCCTTGCTTGACGAGGAGTTTTGTGATATCCTTCTCCCCCAAAAATAATGTTAAACTAGGTGCGAGGCCTAATTACACAGGACGAACTGTGGTTGAAAATGGTTTCCGTTCAGACGGGGGAAACCCCCGGCTTTGATGGCATTCCAATAGAGATATAAAAACATTTTAGGAACTACTGAAAGATCCATTGCTACTATGTTTTAATTACTGGTAAACACGCACAAAAAAAGACACACAATAATAGGGACTGATCTATCTCCGACTGAAGCAGGAGCCAGGGGGCAATACAAAAGAAAAATTGGAGGCCCAAAACCCTTCCACACAAAAATATTGGCAGAATGTTTTTTCGTAGAATTAAAAAGGCACTACTTTGTTGTTTTTTAGACTATCAAATAACATTACTTGCATAATTTCTCATTTCCAATACCGGACAATCCTCAAAGGAAGATATATTGGAGAAAACATTAGACTACTAGAAATAATTGAAAACTATGAGAATGCAGGGAAACCAGGTCTAATCTTTATAGCAGATTTTGAGAAAGCCTTTGATACCGTATGTCTAGAATCAGTTTATAAGTGCCTGGATTTTTTAAATAACTATTAAATAATGTACAACAATTCTTTATATAAAATAATAAATAACGGTTACTTCTCTGAGAACTTTGAATTGTCAAGAGGCGTAAAAAGGTTTCTCTCTGTCACCATACTTATTTATTATGGCCTTTGAACTGTGAGCTCTAAAAATCGAATGATCTAATTAAGGGGCAAACAATGAAGGGATTAGAGACAAAAGTAATAATGTACGCTGATGATTAAAGGTTTCTTTTGAGTCCTCAATCTTCAAAGGCCTTATTGAGGACTCATTTCTCTGGAAAGGGGATACCTAGCCAGTTACACAACTGAATGCATTCAACCCCTCTGAATCAGAGAGGTGCTTTAATCGACATCCACATCATCAGCACCCAAGGAAAAGTTGTTATTGGGGGTTAACTGCATTGTTCAAGGATAGAGAATCAGATTTTTTTCAACTTCCAGGCTTGGGGATTCGAACCAGCAACCTTTAGGTTATTGGCCCTTAACCACTAGGCTACCTGCCACCCCTAAAACACAAATGTACTATATTACGAATTGGGTCTCTAAAAGATACAAACTTGAAATTGCCTTGTGGTCTCCTGATTAAATGTAAAGTTACACTGATTAATTCTCTAGTGATATCGCAGCTTACATATTTATTCATGGCTCTATCGACCCAAGGAGAATACTTGGGAAAGTCATGTGAGATTTAAAAAAATATGACATTCTATTTGGAATGGCAAACCAGATAAGGTTAAACAGGCATATTTACAGTGCCTTCTGAAAGTATTCACACCCCTTAACTTTTCCATTTAAGTAGTTCAGCAGACGCTCTCATCCAGAATGACTTAAAGGAGCAATTAGGGTTTAGTGCCTTGCTGAAGGGTACATCGACAGATTTTCCACCTCGTGGTTACTAGCCCAACGCTCTTAACCGCTAAGCGGTTAACCGGACAGCTTGAGATCCAATTTGAATATTGAAACAATGTTGCAAATGTCAGAGAGACAGACAGCAAGGTTTATACAAATCTCTGCTGTTGAAAACTACATTTTAGTCTAAAATAAATGTGAGATAATGTCTAAATTATTTTTATAGTTGAGATTAAGTTTACAAATTGCCTGGCTGGGCTAATAAGACAGTGGATTCCGCAGTCAGATGGAACAGAGTAAATAGGCAAAACATCATCAATTTAGCTGGTGGTAACTTGTGGAATAGACACTGGCTGGAATGCGGTTTTAATCTAGCGGCATTCAGGATTAGACCCACCCATTGTACAAAAAGCCACATTGTCGGTGTTCAGATGGGTTCTGAAAAAACATTATCAATCATTGGAAAATAAGATTATACTCTAAGGTAAAGTGTTTATTTTTAGGACAATCTCAGTAGAAATTCTAAAAATAGAGA
This sequence comes from Oncorhynchus masou masou, assembly GCF_036934945.1. Lineage (NCBI taxonomy): Eukaryota > Metazoa > Chordata > Actinopteri > Salmoniformes > Salmonidae > Oncorhynchus > Oncorhynchus masou. Next base: position 58,600,735 of record NC_088243.1, read on the forward strand.
GGTTCAAAATAGAAGGATGTATTGCAAAAGGAAATAGTAAAACAGTAGTGTACTGGGAAAGATGAGTTAGTCTGTCGACAAAATTTGAGTGTATTGTATATGTGCGCAAAAATAGCTGTAAGTAGCACTAGATGACGTATTGTTTATCCATTTCTTTACTCCAATCAGAGGAGTGGTGGTATGATTGAAAAGATATATATAACAATATGGGGATTAGAAATTCTGCAAACAATTAGTTTGATAGAACCTAAGTGTGTTTTCAGCGTGTATTCTAAGGCAGAAAGACCACTAACTCATAGGCTTTTAGATTCTCAGGAAGTCAGTGACGCCAATGAAGCTGATTTAAGAGGGATGGAGGAGGATTAAGTAAGAGTCATGCCTGCGGCGAGAGGCAGAGAGGGGTCGCGATCAATTGCACAGTGACACCATTGACCAACATGCCTCTGAGATTTACAGATATCTCCCCTGATGATTACAACGTACCATAGTACCCTCCGAGCTCATCATTAAGCTGGAGGCCCAGGGTCTCGACCCCGCCCTGTGCAACAGGGTCCTGGACTTTCTGATGGGCCGCCCCCAAGTGGTGAAGGTAGGAAACAACATCTCCACTTTGCTGACCCTCAACACTGGGGCCCCACAAGGGTGTGTACTCTCCTGTACTCCCTGTTTACCCACGACTGTGTAGCCATGCACGCCTCCAACTCAATCATCAAGTTTGCAGACGACACAATAGTAGTGGGACTGAGCACCAACAACGACGAGACAGCCTACAGGGAGGAGGGGAGGGCACTCGGAGTGTGGTGTCAGGAAAACAACCTCTCACTCAACGTCAACATAACAAAGGAGATGATCGTGGACTTCAGGAAACAGCAGAGGGAGCACCCCCCTATCCACATTGAAGGGACAGCAGTGGAGAAGGTGGAAATTTTAAGTTCCTGGCCGTACACATCACAGACAAACTGAAATGGTCCATCCACACAGACAGTGTGGTGAAGAAGGCGCAACAGGAGGCTGAAGAAATGTGTCTTGTCACAAACTTTTTCAGATGCACAATTGAGAGCATCCTGTCGGACTGTATCACAGCCTGGTACGACAACTGCACCACCCTCAGCCGCAAGGCTCTCCAGAGGGTGGTGCGGTCTGCACAACGCATCACCGGGGGGTAAACTACCTGCTCTCCATGACGCCTACAGCACACGATGTCACAGGAAGGCCAAAAAGATCATCAAGGACAATAACCACTCGAGCCACTACCTGTACACACCGCAATCATCCAGATGGCGAGGTCAGTACAGGTACATCAAAGCTGGGACCGAAAGAACAGCTTCTATCTCAAGGCCATCAGACTGCTAAACAGCAATCACTAACTCAGATAGGCTGTTGCCTACATTGAGACCCATCACTGGACTCTTTAATTAATGGATCACTAGTCACTTTAAACAATGCCACTTTAAATAATGCCACTTTAAATAATGGCACTTTAAATAATGTTTACATATCTTACATTTTATACCATCTACTGCACCTTGCCTATACTGCTCGGCCATCGCTCATCCATATACTTACATATTCTCATTCACCCCTTTAGACTTGTGTGTATTAGGAGTTGTTGGGGAATTGTTAGATTACCTGTTGGATATTACTGCACTGTCAGAACTAGAAGCACAAGCGTTACTCTACACTCGCATTAACATCTGCGAACCATGTGTATGTGACCAATTACATTTTATTTTATTCGATAAGGCCTTAAGGTACCGGCAGGTACTGTATATGGGGTGGTCGTTAAATAAAACACATTGAGGATGGGTTGCGTTGCAGGAGGTAGTGTCTGATGGATGGACTTGGCTGGGATGAGTGTAACCTTTTCTCTGCTGCTGACACACTTACAGTACCTGCAATTCTCTATAGGAATTTTACATGGGTGCATTGTTGCCATGTTTCTGCTGCTTGAACAGCTGGAATGGCAACGTCATCTATCAAGAATTTAATGAATGCCACTGCCAGTGGAATAATGTTTTCTGAGAACGGAAGTGAAAATAAATGTTTAGGTTGCAGGGAGGTTCTGAGAATGTTTTATTCTAGTTCCTTGAAAGTTTTCCTGGGAGGTTTAAATAATGCTCTGAGAACGGAAATTATAGGTTATTTGGCGGTTTATGAATAACTTCCTTAAAGCGTGAAACATATTCACACACAGAAGCGGATCAATTACAGTACTAGATCATTTTTGGGTTAACTCCAAGCACAGATAGGACACATGGAAATTAATGTCCTTATGCGTTGATCATGCAAACACATTTTTTTTTTATTGTGACACAGTATAAGTGAGATTCAAACCTATAAACCTCTCTATGGATGGAATAAGTCCACTGAACCACCAGGATGGAGCCTGTTTTTTTAGCTGTTCAACTTCGTCTATTTAAATGGACCTCATTTCAAAGAAAACAAGCACTCATTAAGATCAGGTGTGGCCAAGTAGTGGGTGCAGCCAACACACCTGAACACACTTAACAAGATAGAGGATAGAGTTTTGTTGATGTCGAGAACAGATTTTATGCGGTATGTTTTTAAATACGGAGTGGCTGCAGTTCTGGATTTTCTTGAACCCGACTTGCAGTGGCTATTGATAAAGAGATTTCTGTGCCTCATTTAATTTTTTTTGTAGCTGCTGCCCGCTCTGCTGCCTACCTAGCTTCACTCAGTACTCCCACTACTCCGCTGCCCCCCCTGTTGTGACTTTTTGGCTGTTGTAACTAGTGACGACCCCTTGACATGGAGGGGGAAACTTCATGTTGTACACTAAATATATGGTTGACATGTTCTAAATATTCATTCCATTCCTAAAGTGCGATGTCATGTTATTTTTTCAGGAGGTGTGTTAGGCTACATGGAGCTATCACGTTGTATACAAAAGACCTTGATCGACGTGTTCGTGCAAACTTTATGTTTCATGTTATTAGCTGATGAGTTACATGCAGCTATTTAGGTAAGCATATCAAACACATGCAAAACACAGACAGGCAGTAAAAATATAGATCATTTTCATTACAAAAATTGGCTAGTTCTTTTTTCAGCATCTCTTGCTACAATATGTCAGCATTATTATGAACACACAAAACAAACCGGTCAGAATACAGATGCTCGGCTGCCTAGAACATTCGGCTGCCCAGAGGTGGAACTGCTAGCAAGACACAGACATGCAGTGTCATTAGCGATTTAATGTTATTTTTTCCATCATAATTCCAAACATTGGCTAAGCAGTGGGCAGACAGGCAGTCAAGGTAGTAATGTGCTATTTTTCAGGAGCTCTAGCTAGTGGCTACGATATCTCAGCAACTATAAAGATTAGCCAACCTACATCATCACACAAAACGCTGATTGTTTTTGCTCCAATGCAATGTGTATTGCATCAGAAGAGGAGTGTGAACTTCAAGCCAATCATGATGGGGAAACATATTTTATAAAGTTCCAAGTGGTGAAAACCTTGCAAAAGTCTATCCCTTCAGCAGAAACGTGTGAAACGCTTCAGTTGCTACAGCTTAACCACCAACATGTTGTTCATCATGTCAGCACTAAAGGAAAACAAAAGATCCCATCAGACTTGAACACTTCAGAGGCAATACTGAAACAGTTTGAGGATGTTTTTGAAGGGATGGGGGCTCGGGCCAGGTGAGCTTCACCTGGTGGAGGATGAGTCTGTTAGACCAGTTCAACAGATTTCCCACCGAATCCCAGTTCCACTGAAGGAAAAGACACTAAAGGCTGTTGATTCAATGGAGGAACAGGGTGACATTACGAAGGTCAGCAAACCTACTAAGTGGATAAGCCACATGGTTGTAGTGAAATAGCCTGGCATAATAAGAGTCTGCCTCGATCCAAGTGCCCTGGACAAAGCCTTACGTAGGGCAAATGACCAAATACCTACCATTGAAGAAGTACTGCCAAGCCTGGCAAAAGCGAAAATATTTTTGGTTATGGATGCAAAAAATGGGTACTGGCAGGAAAGGTTGGATAAAGAGAGTAGTTACCTCACCACATTCTGGACCCACAAAGGTAGATATCGGTGGACAAGGTTACCTTTTGGAGTGAAACCAGCTGCAGAGGAATGACAGCGAAGGCAACATGATGCACTTCAGGGACTGCAAGGAATAAGCGTCATAGCTGATGACATCCTGGTATAAGTCTGTGGTGCTACAATGGAAGAAGCAGTGCAGGACCATGGCCACAACCTGACTCAGCTCTTACAAAGAGCAAGGGAGATGGATCTAAAGCTGAATCAAGACAAAGTTAAGCTCAGGCTCACAAGTATTCCATACATGGGACATATTTTGACAGCTGAAGGCCTGAAGCCAGACCCCAAGAAGGTGGAGGCAGTACAGCAAATGCCGCCACCTACAGACGCAAAAGCAGTGCAGCGACTGCTTGGTTTTGTAAATGACTTAGCCAAACTTTTACCTCCTCTGTCTGACGTATGTGAGCCATTGCGTTGGCTGACCAATAAAAATGTGCTGTGGGCATGGCTTCCTCAACATGATGCTGCATTGGAACAAATCAAGAAATTGATAAGCAACCAACCAATACTGGGGAAGTGACCCGACAATGTGATGCAAGTGACAAAGGCCCAGGGGCAGTGCTCCTGCAGAAGGGGCAGCCCATTGCATTTGCTTCAAGGACATTGACACCCACAGAGCAAGTGTCCGTTTGCCTGTGACCGTTTTGATCAATACCTTCATGGTAGGGACTTTATCACGGTGCACACTGATCACAAGTCGCTTGAGGTTATCTTAAAAAAAATAAAAAATTGTCTGCCCCGAAGCGACTTCAAAGGATGATGCTAAAGCTTCAGCGTTATCAACTACAGGTAGTATACAAGAAGGAGTAGAGCTTCACATTGCAGATTTATTGTTTAGGGCAGCACTACCAACAACTAGTCACCCTCAATATCGGACAAATGAGACTGTATATGCTCTTCAGGCTGAGGTTGAAGATGTTACAGGTCAAAACTACAGGTCAAAACATCTGCCTGCAGACACGGGACACTATCAAAGCTCATTCAGCAGAGGACAAGACTTCTCGAATGCTTCCGTCTTTTATCCTAAGAGGCTGGCCGGACTCAAAGAGTACACCCATCCTGTTGAGGGACTACTGGACATACAGAGACAAACTCACTACGCCCGATGATTCTCTCTCATATTGATGCAGGGCACTCAGGGGTCGAAGCAAGTCTCAGGAAAGCCAGAGACTCAGTATTCTAGCCTAACATGACCGAATAAATGTTATGGCTGTGTGCAGCATATGTAATGCTAACTACCGAAGCAACAAAAGAAAAGTTGCACCCACATGATGTACCAGCACATCCTTGGTCTGAAGTGGGAATGGATCTGTTCACAGTCAAGAACGTTCCTTGTCTGATTATAGAGGACCACTATTCCGATTTTTGGGAAGTGGAGAAAGTGATTGACACAACAGCCGCTTGCATTATCGACTGTTTTAAGCAGCAGTTTAGCAGATATGGCATACCTCAGTGGTGTAGTTGCGGACAATGGGTCCCAGTTCACCAACCAAGGCTTTGCTTTGTTTGCATTAGCCTGGGAGTTCCATCATGTGACCTCCCCACCCTACCACAGCCAGAGTACTGGTAACGCAGAGTCAGCAGTGAAAATAGCAAAGATTCATCACAAAGGCTATACAGAAAGGCACAGATGTGTGGCAAGCCATTTTGGTGTCGAGAACAACTCCCACAGAGGGCTTCGACTACAGTTCTGTACAGCGCTTATTGTCTAGACGCACTCGCTCTCTGTTGCCAACAACTCCCAAGATCCTCGCACTAAAGGTCATTAGGGATGTTCAGGCACACAAGCGTGCACGTCAGGATAAGTCAAAACATTACATTGACCAGTATGCAAAAAATCAACCTGTAATAAAACAAGACCAAGCTGTCAGAGTGCTCCTGTAACCTCACACCAGGGATGCCACATACATCTTGGCACATACATAGGGCACATTAGCGCAAGGTCATATGAAGTGGAAGTAAAGTAACGAAGGAACCGGAAGGACATACCCCCAGTTCAGGAGAGCATATGGCACAGGAGGGACACATGGGATGACTGTGAATATCCTCTGGATTGTGTGGGCATTACACATAAAGAGGAGGCTGGGAAGACCCCACCAGGGCAGTTATCTCTGCCGACTGTACCTCCACAATTTCAGGAGGCTGTGGAAGAGGAAGGAGAGGCCCTGAGGCTCCCAGATGTGCCCAACGTCCCAGAGGTCCTAGTGGTATCAGTGTGACACACTAGGATAAGGGCTCAAATAAGACCACCCATGCGGTACGGGAGACAATGTCCCTTAAGAGATGGACAATGAATTGTTTAATATTATAATATATTTTTTAAAGGTGTTGATAATGTAAATAGGTATTTTCACTGTGGTATTGAAATGGTATGAAGTGCTCGAGCTAATTATATATGAAAAGGAAGAAGTTAAGATGGTGGGCATAATGCCAACCCATAGATGGCGCTAGTCGGGCACCTATCTAGGATATATAAATGTCTGAGTGGGATGTCATGACCTGTAATGTGTAATACCTGAGTAAAGGATTATGCTTGCATTTTTACAAAACTCTCCGACGTGAGTTATTCACATACACATAATACAGGGTTTCTGTACCTCTTGTGTAACTGCAATATGCTTTACAACAGACAGAGAAGGTTAGCTTTCAATATATATATTTGTTTGTTCAAATCGATGCAGGGTTTTTTATTCAGAAATATGAAGCAGACATAGGCTACATCATCATGGTTCAGTAGAGGGTGAGTAAAGAGATAAACATTAAAGGAGGGGGAGCATGAGCAGTAGCTAAGTTGTGTGCGTAAAATAACACACCGCAGAACGTGATCCATATCCGTAGCTTTGAGAAATAGGTTTCCGGAGGGGGCGGGGCAGGGACAAAATCTCTGTATTCACAACCGCGGGCCTTTTAAATAACATTCTTAGAAAGTTAATTTAAAAATAAAATAAAATTCTGAGAAAGGAATGTGTTTTTAAATAAACATTTTAGAATCTATTCTAAATGTTACTAAACTTTTCATGTGTTTTTTATGGAAAGTCTTCTTAACATTCTCAGAACAATTTGAGAATATTAATTTTAATAGAACCATGCTGAAGTACTGACATTCCCACAAAATAAAGTTGTTTCTTAACATTCTCTGAACCATTTGAGGACATTCCCAATGTCAAACCATTTGGAGAACGTTCCTAGAACATTACCAAGATATAAATTAAATGTAACCATGTTTTAACTTGTAGGAAATGTTCTGTTAAAGAAATGATATGCCAAGAAATATCGTTTTTTTGTTAAGATTCTTAAATGTGCTGAGAATGTTACAAAGCCAAGTAATGATCCTGCACCATTCCCGGGAAGTTGTTGGAAAGTTGTATGCAAATTAACCATAGGACAACCACCAAACTCTAAGAAACATATTGTAACGACCCTGGGTTTATAAGTGCGGATATCGACTGACGTTCGAGCATGCTTTTGGGGCAGATAGCGCGCAAGACTTCGGGCTAGCTCCTTGCTTGTTTCATACCATTATGGTTGTCAGAACGTTATGTGCTAGCTGGGTTGTAACGTGATAGAATAAATGGGGGTTCTGTATGTCTTTCTTTGTCATCGAGACTGTTGTGAGCATGTGTTCTGCACTGTGAACGAGTTTGAATGAGTGAGAGAGCGTTCACTCCTCTTTTTGTAAGTCACCCCCGCGTGCGCCGAGGGTGCCGATGGTTGTCCACATAAGAGCTCAGAATTTCAGCAGCACCGAAAGCTCTGCTTCCAGCCTAAGCACCAATGTCAGTGTTCGTGACACCTTGGTTCCCCAGGACACCCTTCGCCCTGAGCAGGCAAGGCCACACGGTGGTGGCAGTATGCCTTGGGCTCATTTTGGTCCTGGTATTCTTCAACAACCTTTTTGTCCTGCTTATCTTCGCAAAGTTTCGCGGCAAGTCTACAGGGGACACCATGTATTGGACACCATGTTTGCAAGTGGTACGGCTTCGCCAATTCGCTTTTCGGTGAGTTTCTCAAATATTTCAACAGGCAGCGAAAGCCATGTAGCCTACACTTTAGGCTAACCTCCATGTGACAATAACAAATATTTAGCATATAGTAGTTTCTTAGCCTAAGCAACTTTACTGGCAAAAGGGCATGCAAATCCATCAGATCATTACTGCTCGATCAATTCTTAAATAACTCCTCCAGGCTCATTATGAAAAGTCTCAGAGCACAATTCATCATCAATTTATGCCTGTATATCCAATCAAATTAATAAATTAATGGTATTTTATTCCTCCCTGTGCTTGTAAAATTTACATTTCCCTACATTTGAATACGAAAACAGTCGAACATTAATGAAAAACGGTTGCATAAAGCTTTAGCAAGAGACATTTGCATTCAACCTTTATACCAAAATTGATTCGTTTCGGTGTGTGAATAAGTTTCAATGTGCACTTGACTGGGAAGCTTGACATAGTAAAAGTAGTGACTTTGCATAGGACCTTGAAAATGTAAAGCATGTAGACTATTCAACACAGAGTACAACAGCCTACAGCACCCTTTTAGATCAGCCACTCATACAAATTGTAGCTGATCTTATGCATGTACAATTCTCACCTGTCATCTCTCCTTGCATGTCTCTGGATCCAAAAGTGGATAACCAAAATGGATTGAATTATAATCTGTGAGTGTTTGACAAATGCAGTTCATTATGTTAAATAAAGGTTAAATAAAAACATGTTGGTGTCATTCATGTTTCTGATTAAAGTGTACAAAAAAATGGCTATTCTTTTTAATGAGCTTGGCAAATACATAAATTGTCAAAGCAGTTTATAGGTCCAATGCTGTGACATTTGGCTGTTGGATATCTTTAAAGCTCAGTGATTATCCCGATGGGAGCGATACGTCTTCCCTGTTCCCCTCCCTTTGAAACCACACAGGAGGGCAGTGACACACTCGCATGCATATGCCCCCCACCACATAAGTGCACACACATGCAAACCCCGGCTCCACAGAAAGCTCAACCAAACCTGTAAACACTTCTGGAGGGGAGGAGTGGGCTCATCACACCGGCCCTGGACAATTTCTGTAATGGATGCCATATTTTACTCTGTCTGCTTCCTGAAGGCTCTATATGCTGTCATTCTTCATAACAGCCAGCAACCACTAATCAAGGATGGCATCCATTCACAACTAACAAAGTCTCAAAGTACTCTGAGCACTTAGGAAGACTAAATTAAGTAGGGCAAACTTTTTCTTTCGTTGCCTTTCAGTTGTTGCACTGGAGGAAAACTTTTAGCAAGTTCTCACCTCCTGAGAGGACACACTGTCAATTCAGTTACAAGTCACACTTCCTAGAATGTCAGGCTAGTACTCTGAGACAGACTAGCATGATAAAGACATAAACCTATTTTTCCCTCAGCTTTAGACAAACACACACACGTCCCAATCGCACACTTACAGACAGGCAGAAAGACAGGCAGACATGCGCGTGCACACACACACACAGTATAGAGTTGTATAGCACGTCAGCACTTAAAGCCAACTTGCAGTGGTCTGACTTCATGTAGGAATATAATACTGCACCATACATTTTCTTACTGTCCTGTGTGGCATGGCATGCCAGCTCTCTCTTGGGTTTACTAAATATTACTTTTAACACTTAGCTAAATGTTACCAAAATAGGGCAAAACAGAGCTAATGATTGTTATGTAACCTCCCATTCTTCTTAGCATCTGAATTCTGAAACTGGTGAAGAAAAACGGTGATAACTGGCATCTATTATAACAACACCAGACGCCCCATGACACCCTGATAACCTCCCCCTCATCTTTCTCTCGCTCTTTTTCTCTCTTTCTCTCGCACTTTTCCTCTCTCTCTCTCTCTCTCTCTCTCTTTTTTCCTCGGGATCGTGTCTCTGTCCATTCTGTCCTATGAGCGCTACGCCACGGTGCAGTGCTCCACCCAGGCTGACGTGTCTGACTTCAGAAAGGCCTGGCTGTGTGTGTGGGGCTCCTGGCTCTATTCCCTGCTATGGACCCTGCCCTCCTTCATGGGCTGGAGCAGCTATGGCCCGGAGGGGGACGGGACCTCCTGCTCTGTCCAGTGGACCCAGCGCTCTCCGGCCAGTGTCTCCTACGTGGTCTGCCTGTTCATCTTCTGCCTGCTGTTGCCCCTCATAATCATGGTCTACTCCTACGGCGGGATACTGGTTTCCATCAGGGGAGTGAGTGGTAGAGGTCGACCGTTTTAATCGGCATGGCCGATTTTAATTAGGGCCGATTTCAAGATTTCATAACAATCGGTAATCGGCATTTTTGGACGCCGATTATGGCCGATTACATTGCAATCCACGAGGAGACTGCGTGGCAGGCTGACCACCTGTTATGCGAGTGCAGCAAGGAGCCAAGGTAAATTACTAGCTAGCATTAAACGTATCTTATAAAAAAATTATCTTAACATAATCACTAGCTAACTACACATGGTTGATGATATTACTAGTTTAACTAGCTTGTCCTGCGTTGCATATAATCGATGCGGTGCCTGTTCATTTATCATCGAATCACAGGCTACTTCAACTTTGCCAAACGGGTGATGGTTTAACAAAAGCGCGTTCGCAAAAAAAGCACAATCGTTGCACCAATGTACCTAACCATAAACATCAATGCCTTTCTTAAAATCAATACACAAGTATATATATATTTTTAAACCTGCATATTTAGTTAAAAGAAATTCATGTTAGCAGGTAATATTAATTAGGGAAATTGTCACTTCTCTTGTTTTCAGTGCAAGCAGAGTCAGGGTATATGCAGCAGTTTGGCATGTTGCCAACTGTGTGAAGACCATTTTTCCTAACAACGATCATAATTCATTTGCCAGATTTTTACATAGTTATGACATAACATTGAAGGTTGTGCAATGTAACAGCAATATTTAGACTTAGGGTTGCCACCCGTTCAATAAAATACAGAACGGTTCCGTATTTCACTGACAGAATAAACGTTTTGTTTTCGGAATTATAGTTCCCAAATTTTACCATATAAATGAACGAAGGTTCATATTTCTGTGTGTTTATTATATTATAATTAAGTCTGATTTTGATATTTGATAGAGCAGTCTAACTGAGCGGTGGTAGGCAGCAGAATGCTCGTAAGCATGAATTGAAACCGCACTTTCCTGTGTTTGCCAGCAGCTCTTTGCAATGCTTGAAGAACAGCGCTGTTTATGACTTTATGAATCTCAACTCCCGAGATTAGGCTGGCAATACTATAGTGCCTATAAGAACATCCAATAGTTAAAGGTATATGAAATACAAATGGTATAGAGAGAAATAGTCCTATAATAACTACAACCAAAAACTTATTAACTGGGAATATTGAAGACTCATGTTAAAAGGTACCCCCAGCTTTCATATGCTCTCATGTTCTGAGCAAGGAACTTAAATGTTAGCTTTTTTTACATGACACATATTGCACTTTTACTTTCTTCTCCAACACTGTGTTTTTGCATTATTTAAACCAAATTGAACATGTTTCATTATTTATTTGAGACTAAATTGATTTTATTTATGTATTATATTAAGTAAAATAAGTGTTTATTCAGTACTGCTGTAATCGGTCAATTTTTATATATACAGTGGGGAGAACAAGTATTTGATACACTGCCGATTTTGCAGGTTTTCCTACTTACAAAGCATGTAAAGGTCTGTAATTTTTTTATCATAGGTACATTTAAACTGTGTGAGACGGAATCTAAAACAAAAATCCAGAAAATCACATTTTTAAGTAATTAATTTGCATTTTATTGCATGACATAAGTATTTGATCACCTACCAACCAGTAAGAATTCTGGCTCTCACAGACCTGTAAGTTTTTCTTTAAGAAGGCCTCCTGTTCTCCACTCATTACCTCATTACCTGGTCCTCCAATAATTGGCGTTGAAAAATCATAATCGGTCGACCTCTAGTGAGTGGGACGAGGGAAGGTCCATTTTGAAAGCAGTCAATACCGGACGTGAATTGAAGTGTATGAATTGAAAATGTTTCCATTCATTCATGAACTGAATTTCAAATTCTCATGTTTTTCTTCCTGAATGGACTCCAACCCTAGAGTGGTGCTGTCACTCATTGGTGGTTGGCTACATGGTGTCTGGTGCCTTATTGAGACTCATGATGAAGATCATGATATTATGATGAAGTGTGCACTCTGGTGCCAATGAAGTGTGCACTCTGGTGCCAATGAAGTGTGCACTCTGGTGCCAATGAAGTGTGCACTCTGGTGCCAATGAAGTGTGCACTCTGGTGCCAATGAAGTGTGCACTCTGCAGCTGGTTACATAGTAACTCTACCTGTTAGATCTGTGCTTTACATGACATGAAAGATTTTGACATGCCGAGACAGTCTGAATTGAAATATACACTAAATATACAAAAGTATGTGGACACCCCTTCAAATGAGTGGATTTGGCTATTTCAACCACATCGGTTGCTGACGGATGTATAAAATTGAGCACAGAGCCATGCAATTTCTATAGACAAACATTGGCAATATAATGGCCATACTGAAGTGCTCAATGACCTTCAACGCGGCACCGTCATAGGATGCTACCTTTCCAACAAGTCAGTTTGTCAAATTTCTGCCCTGCTAGAGCTATCCTGGTCAACTGTAAGTGATGCTATAGTGAAGTGGAAACGTCTAGGAGCAGAAACGGCTCAGCCGCAAAGTGGTAGGCCACACAAGCTCACAAAACGGGGCCGCCGGGTGCTGAAGCGTACGGTGAGGAAATATTGTCTGTCCTCGGTTGCAACACTCACTACCGAGTTCAAACGTCCTCTGGAAGCAACATCATGGGTTTCCATGGCCGAGCAGCCGCACACAAGCCTAAGATCACCATGCTCAATGCCAAGCGTTGGCTGGAGTGGTGTAAAGCTCGCCGCCATTGGACTATTTTTCATGGATCGGGCTAGGCCCCTTAGCGCCAATGAAGGGAAATCTTAACGCTACAGCATACAATGACATTCTAGACAATTTTGTGCTACCAACATTGTGGCAACAGTTTGCCCCCGTGCACAAAGCGAGGTCCATACTGATGGTTTGTCGAGATCTGTGTGGAAGAACTTGACTGGCCTGCACAGAGCCCTGACCTCAATCCCAACGACAATCCTTGGGATGAATTGGAACGCTGACTGCGAGCCAGGCCTAATCGCCCAACATCAGTGCCCAACCTTACTATTGATCTTGTGGCTGAATAGAAGCAAGTCCTCTCAGCAATGTTCCAACATCTATTGGAAAGCCTTCCCAGAAGAGTGGAGGCTGTTGTAGTAGCAAAGGGTGGACCAACTCCATATTAATGGCCATGATTTTGGAATGAGATGTTCGACAAGCAGGTCATGTAGTGTATCCTGGTCAAAATCAAGCTACTGTTGGGTAACTGAAAAGCATTTTATACCAATGATATTGGTAGTTCATACGGGTAATTGTAGAATGCCCGTATGACAGACCGTACTGTGACAGACCGTACTGTGACAGACCGTACTGTGGCTGCCCGCATAATGGTTCAAGCCAGACCATGATTCACCATTATACACAGTTATGGACCCTACTCAGCCTTTGTGTTTCTGGACCCATTATCCCTTTGACAAACAGTGTAATTGGAATAGAAAGGCTGTCTGGATATATCTGTCTGGCTGGATGATTGGGAGATATTATTACATGTATAAGGAAGTATTTCCTTCATTTAATGACTGGAGGCCAAAACTAGATAGCACTACACAGTACAAACAAGATGTTTCAAAAACACAATCTAGATCATTTCCTCAATTTATTTTTTACCACTGCTGTGACCATGCTATAAAGATCTATGGTAACACATAGCATGGAGGAAAATAGTTAATGTCTATTAGGAGAAGCAGCTAGATATTGGCTCATGGGCAGTGTCCAATTAACATGTAGCCCAGTGTTTTCATGGCTATTTAAGTGATGGAGGCAGGCTCTCTGGGGAGTCATGGAGGCAGGCTCTCTGGGGAGTATTGGAGGCAGGCTCTCGGGGAATCTGGACCTGGTTGTGTTCAACCCTCCTTAGGTTTTTGTTAATCATTCTTGCCTTTGGGAGGCTTTTATAAACCCTGGGCATCTGGCTCACACAACCAATTTGTAATTAATGGGTTCCAATTGGTGGCTGCCTGCCCTGCTCAGAATGCCCTCACCTTATGCTACCCGCCAGGGCTACTCCATGAATGAATCAACTAGGAGCCATTTTTGGGCTGTGGAATAGGCCCGTTACTATTGGTGACAATCCAGTTATGTAGGTATCTCATTTTCCCTGTGTTTGTTGAAGCCTGTTCAGCTGAGGGGACCAGCGCGTCAGACCTGATTACTTGTGAATTTCCGCTTCGCTGATCCACCAGTCACCTTCCTTCTGAAGCCCCCCCCCCCCAGGCTTTTCTTAGAAACCAAGCGCCAGCTTGTGGAGTAGTACTGTCATCTGAGAGGTGAATTACAATTCACCATGCAGTGACACATCACACAGAGAAATTACATTCATATGAAGATAATCAGTATGGATCCAGGGTGGTATATTTTATGGTTGGGCCTCACTGCACATCTTAATTCCAGGCACACTTTTGGTCATAAAAGCCTCTCCCATGGTCTCACATTACTGTGAGATTTATCATGCCATAACTGTGCCTCAGAATAAATGTCGATACGACGGCATCCTAATGTGTTACTCCAATGCATGGCCAAATCTCCAGGTGTCACAAATGTACCTTTTTATCAATTTCCTGAAAAGAACAGTCTGAGCCTCCAAGATAGAAGTGCCTGCTTCCTTTGTGGGTCTGGAATAGAGAAATCCAGGCAATACACCGGAAATATCCTTTGTGATATCTTGGCAACAGTAGAATTCCTATTACATGTTCAAGAAGATTGCATATGTAACAGAGGTTATGGCCTACTCGTCTGGCAACAGGGCTGTGTCTAATTGATCATCAGTGGTGGTAGTTGCCGTTTAAGATGAGGGAGGATGATTACTTTTTTTATGAACATGGCCTTATTTCTATTACAGCATATTGGATGACTGTCATTCATATTCCATTCATCCAGCTCAATGTAATATTGATAGGTTTAGGCTACTACATGATACTCACATTTTCCCTGTGCCCATCATGAGGTTGCTACAACCTAGCCTATGAACGAAGGTTTACAAGGTAGGTGCACAGGTTGAGAGTTTTCAGTAATCAAGGTAACAGACAGTGACACCTTCAATACCACCTTGCACACTCTTGCCTGCATCTAGCTGATTTATGGTGTAATCATTAGTCCAACAGTTGCAAACAAGTTTCTATTGGACAAATTCAGGTATCCCCGTTTCATTCCATTTGCTTCCGTTTAAGAAAAGGTTTTCAACAGAATCTGTGCAATGAATATCCCAATGATCACACGCAAACAGTTCACTTTCATAGCAGCCCCATTCAAACAGCTCATTGTACATATAATTCCTTCTCGCCTCTATCTACCTTTCCAAGCTAAACCTTCATATCATGACCGCTACACACAGCCTACATTGTTGTCATGTCATAGTCAACATAGCTACTAGAACTAACACGTTAGTAAAGCCGCTACAATCACTCAGTACAGTGTAGTCAGCAGCAATCAGTTTAGCAGGTACACCGGAGGGCCTCGGTGGCAATAAATTAATAAAACCAAAAGCTTACCTTAGAGTTCCAGTGTTAGATAGCCAGCTAGCTAACATAGCATACCTGTCTGTTTGAGTAGGCTAAACTACATTTGACACTAGCTAAGTTAAAGTGAAAGAAAATATACAATGAAATATTGCTCTCTCGCTTCACTTTCGTTTTTGAAGAAATTAATTTGTTCAAAACTGTTCAACTATTGTCTTTCTCTCTTTGAGTAAACTACTCTACACATTTTATGCACTGCAGTGATAGCTAGTTGTACCTTATGCCTCCAGTCCTAGATTCATTCTCTGATCCTTTGATTGGGTGGACAACATGTCAGTTCATGCTCTGCACAAACCCTAGCCTCCATAATGAATCAGCGATATACAAATTGGCTTAATTAATTATTTACTAACTAACTAATCAAATCACAGAAATACATAAACAAACAATATAGTTATTGGTTACTAACACAATGCATTGAATAGTCCCTAGTGGGCTAAACCAGTATGACGGCTTGGTAGACAATGGAAAGAGGTGGGTCAAATAATTAAGCCAATGTGTATATCGCTGATTCATTGTGGAGGCTAGGTTTTGTGCAGATACCCAAGGGTTTGCGACGTTGAGTAATGAGAACTGATGGGGTACAATTTATTAATAAGCGACTGTTTTGATAAGATATGAAAATATCTGAAGAGTCGATTCAGGAAATAACTAACTAATGACAGTAAATATTTTCCCGTGGTGCCCCGACTTCCAAGTTGATTAAAGTTTAGATGATTTAGTTTATCAAATCAATTCTGTGTAATTAAAATAAGTCTCTACATTTAATGATAGTCACGTTACGACATATAGTGCGCCGTGTGAGGAATCTAAGATAGAATGAAGCATTTATTTTGATTAAGCCTGTATAAATTTCAAAAGCAGATTGCATTATACACCCAGATTATGCTATACAGCAGGGGAGTTGTAGACAGGAATTATTGGTTGTGTGTGTTTACCCATATAAGTTGTCCTGGTGTCGCGTATCTGATGACATCAGGGTGTCTTATGAGTTGGTAAAGTTAGTGATAAAATTTCTAGTATTTGGATAACAATCCAGCTAATTATAGAAATTATAGAAATTGACGCGTTGGGCCAAATGTGCTATTTCTGTCTCCCGCGTTTCAGAACCGGGTAGACTCGGTCATTATTAATTTCTCGAGCGAGGACACAGAGGCAGCCGAGGAGGAGGAGGTATTAGCTTGACAAAGCGATAATTCTCTGTCCCTCACGGTCTCAGTAGCGTGAGGAGACTCTGTGTATTTCTTTGTTTACCACGTGTTCCAGTTAAACCATTCCCATCTTTAAAGGGATTCTATGTTATGCTTGAAAGTGTACAAAGTAGGATTAGCTTGCACGAGATGCTACAGCTAACAAAGGCAAAGTAGCCATTTCGTTTTTCCTGTGTCACGTTGAAATTCCTCCGTCTTAAGCAACTTAAGTCCCGCCCTTTGTACTTCCATTTGATTTCAGCTTTCTGCGTTCAGTGACCCCTGGGGGTGAAGAATCGGCAGGATTTTTTATTTTATTTTAAATCATCATTTGTGACACCCAGTGTGTATCACGTTTATATCAAGTGGTTACTAATGTTATCCAGCCAATCTCAACGGATGGGGTATAGTTGTCTCTTTCAATTTAACTAATGAGTAAAATTGCCAGACTTACCTTTTTCAAATTGACATTTTAAATAATTTCCAAATTGATTGGTTTCTGCAAATGAGACAATTTTCCACATGAACCTTGATACAGCAACGCTGTCAGGTTAGTTAAAGTTGAATTCCCAAATAGCCTATACAGGTTTGATTTATCATTAACATTGATTAATCAGTCAAATTTGTTTTTGCAAAGCTCATTCAGTACTTCCCAGTACTGAAGGAAGTCCCGCCTTCGCGGGAATCCCATGTGGCTTCGGCCTTAGGGATAAGTGACCATAGTGGTGAATGTACCTTAACATTTGAACTACTGGTTACAGTTATGATGATCCAGACAATCTTAATTGATTGGATATAATCGTCTCATTCAATTTAATAAGTTAAATTGTCAAACGTACACTACTTCAAAAGTTTGGGGTCACTTAGAATTGTCTTTGTTTTTAAAAGAAAATCACATTTAAAATAACATCAAATGAATCAGAAATACATAGACATTATTAATTTTGTAAATGACTATTGTAGCTGAAAACGGCAGATTTCTTTTATAGAATATCTAAATAGGCATCCAGAGGCCCATTATCAGAAACCACCACTCCTGTGTTCCAATGGCACGTTGTGTTAGCTAATCCAAGTTTATCATTTTAAAAGGCTCATTGATCATTAGAAAACACTTTGGCAATTATGTTAGCAGAGCTGAAAATTGTTGTCCTGATTTAAAGAAGCAATAAAACTGGCCTTCTTTAGACGAGTTGAGTAACTGGAGCATCAGCATTACAGAGTTAAAATGGCCAGAAACAAAGTTTCTTCTGAAATTCGTCAGTCTATTCTTGTTCTGAGAAATGAAGGCTATTCCATGCGAGAAATTGCCAAGAAACTGAAGATCTCATACAACGCTGTGCGCTACTCCGTTCACTCAGATTGCAACACTTGTAAGGGAATCTCTAGAACACTCTTCTGATGCTCAACACACACGCCACTAATAAATAGAACCCTTCATTCAGGAGGAAAGTTATTAGAAGTCATGAACCATAATCACACTGCGTATGACTGGTTCAGTGCTTTCTTCCGTCTTGAGGGTAACTCCTCTGTGGATGACATACAGTTGAAGTCGGAAGTTTACATACACTTATGAGTCACTCAAACTCGTTTTTCAACCACTCCTCAATTTTTTGTTAACAAACTATAGTTTTGGCAAGTCGGTTAGGACATCTACTTTGTGCATGACACAAGTCATTTTTCCAACAATTGTATACAGACAGATTATTTCACTTGTATCACAATTCCAGTGGGTCAGAAGTTTACATGCATGTACACTAAGTGGACTGTGCCTTTAAACAGCTTGGGAATTTCCAGAATATTATGTCTTGGCTTTAGAAGCTAATTGACCTCATTTGAGTCAATTGGAGGTGTACCTGTGGATGTATTTCAAGGCCTACCTTCAAACTCAGTGCCTCTTTGTTTGACATCGTGAGAAAATCAAAAGAAATCAGCCAAGACCTCAGAAGAAATTGTAGACCTCCACAAGTCTGGGTCATCCTTGGGAGCATTTTCCAAATGCCTGAAGGTACCACGTTCATCTGTACAAATAATAGTATGCCAGTATAAACACCATGGGGCCAGGCAGCCGTCATACCGCTCAGGAAGGAGACGCATTCTGTCTCCTAGAGATAAACGTACTTTGGTGCGAAAAGTGCAAATCAATTCCAGAACAACAGCAAGGACCTTGTGAAGATGCTGGAGGAAACAGGTACAAAAGTATCTATATCCACAGTAAAACGAGTCCTATATCGACATAACCTGAAAGGCCACTCGGCAAGGAAGAAGCAACTGCTCCAAAACCGCCATAAAAAAGCCAGACTATGGTTTGCAACTGCACATGGGGACAAAGATTGTACTTTTTGGAGAAATGTGCTCTGGTCTGATGAAGCAAAAATATAACTGTTTGGCCATGATGACCATCGTTATGTTTGGAGGAAAAAGGGGGAGGCCTGCAAGCCGAAGAACACCATCTCAACTGTGAAGCACGGGGGTGGCAGCATTATGTTTTGGGGGTGCTTTGCTGCAGGAGGGACTGGTGCACTTCACAAAATAGATGGCATCATGAGGTAGGAAATTGATGTGGTTATATTGTAGAAACATCTCAAGACATCAGTCAGGAAGTTAAAGCTTGGTCGCAAATGGGTCTTCCAAATGGACAATGACCCCAAGCTTAAGGACATCAAAGTCAAGGTATTGGAGTGGCCATCACAATACACTGACCACATCCTAATAGAACATTTCTGGACAGAACTGAAAAAGCGTGTGTGAGCAAGGAGGCCTACAAACCTGACTCATCATCTCTGTCTTGAGGAATGGGCCAAAATTCACCCAACTTATTGTGGGAAGCTTGTGGAAGGCTACCCGGAACATTTGACCCAAGTTAAACAATTTAAAGCCAATGCTACCGAATACTAATTGAGTGTATGTAAACTTCTGACCCACTGGGAATGTGATGAAAGAAATAAAAGCTGAATAAATCATTCTCTCTACTATTATGCTTACATTTCACATTCTTAAAATAAAGTGGTGATCCTAACTGACCTAAGACAGGGAATTCTTACGAGGATTAAATGTCAAGAATGATAAACTGAGTTTAAATGTATTTGACTAAGGTGTATGTAAACTTCCGACTTCAACTGTAGCTATGAAATAGACTCCTTCATACCTATCACCACTACAATGGTGTAAGACACATTGACGTGTCGTAAAACTACTACAGGTTCCCTTAACATAGGTCTTGAGGTCGACATCAATTCTTACTGACCTCCAGGCATTGACCTGGAAATTATCTGATGACATCAGACATATTCTTGTCATGCCCTGACCTTAGAGACGTTTTATTTCTCTATTTGGTTAGGTCAGGGTGGGATGTGGGATGTGGGGTGGGCATTCTATGTTTAGTTTTCTATGTTTTTGCCGGGTTTGGTTCTGTATGCCTCCTGTATGTCTTCCCAGCCTGGTGAGTCCTGTGCCTGCTCCCAGAGCCAGGACTCCTGTGTGTCTCTCCAGCCCAGTGAGGAGTCATGGCAAGAAGCCTCCAGCCATGGCCTCCAGTCCGGAGCCACCAGCGACAGCCTCCAGTCTGGGGCCCCCAACGAGGGTGCCCAGTCCGGGCCCTGCGACGAGGGTGCCCAGTCTGGGTCCCCTGCGAAGAAGGTGCCTAGTCCGGGTCCCCACACCAGAGGTGCCACCAAAGGGGGGTGAGCCAGAGGTGGAGCGGGGTCTACGTCCCGCACCAGAGCCGCCACCGCAGATAGATGCCCACCCAGACCCTCCCCTATAGGTTCAGGTTTTGCGATCGGAGTCCGCACCTTTGGGGGAGGGGGGGATACTGTCATGCCCTGACCTTAGAGAGCCGTTTTAGTTCTCTATTTGGTTAGGTCAGGGCGTGATGTGGGGTGGGCATTCTATGTTTTGTTTTCTATGTTTCTATGTTTTGGCCAGGTATGGTTCTCAATCAGGGACAGCTGTCTATCGTTGTCTCTGATTGGGAATCATACTTAGGTAGCCCTTTCCCTCCTTTCAGTGTGGGTAGTTAACTTTGAAGCTTCACAGCCTACCCGGATACTTGGTATGTGCGCTTGTGTAAGCACAAACACACACGTACAACGGCACATGTAATAAGGATTTATACTTGGATCACTTAAGCGTCCGAGCAAAATACCAGGCTTAGTAAAGTTGAAAATTTACTTTGAGGCCTTTATCTCTACAGCTGCAGTACTCACCAGTTTCTCCAGAGGTCCATAGGTCATCCCTGTAGACTGCCTGAATCTGGTGCCTTGCAGCTGTAGACTTATCATGTAGTTATCAACTTAGGATAGCGCCCTAAGCAACACCACAAATTAGGAACGCCCTAGATATGACATTAGACAATGCCATGATGCGTTCATGGTCGGCAAAATGAACCTACGTAGAATACAGTCCAATTAGATGGTTTGATAATTAGATTTTGTATATCATTTGTTTATGCTTTCATTCCTTTTCCTTTCAAGTCCTTTGACACTTAGGAAGTGATAGAGCCTTAAACAAAGTCCCCATACAACCATCAGTTAGTGCCACAATGCCGCTCAATGGGAAGAAATGTAATTATATATTTTGAGTGTGTGTGTGTGCGTTGTTAACATCTGCCTAAGTTACTGCCCAGATCTTCCTGTCTGGATGACCAGACGATGGGTACGGAATGGCGATCCCAATCCGGACATCTGCTGCCAATCCTTGTGGCGGCCCGTTCCATTTGCAAAAATCCTACCCAGGTCGACCACCAAAGATGGACCACAACGGCAATCACCAACTGGACATCATCTGCCCATCCTTGTGGTGGACTGCTCCGCTTTCAGAGAGCCTACCAAGGTCAACCACCAGAGGGGGACTGCAACGATGATCCACAACCAGGACCTCACGTGGTCGTAAATTTTTTATGTTGGTTTACAACATGCAGGATAATCACAAGATTGAACCCACCAGAGGGGGACTGTCACGACGTGGCCTTTTTTGGGTGTATATCGTGGCTCCCCCCTCTCTCTTTCTCTCTCTCTCCCACATCAGGTTTTACAACGGTCATAAATACTTGGAAGAAACTGCCATGCAGTGTTGCGGGAGAGAGTCTATGGAGACAGAGCTTCTCTTGCCAAAACTCCTAATCCCTAAAATGGGAGAATAAAACAGTATTTCTATTTTTGTGAATGTGGAAATGGTCCGTGGACACTTAAGGGACAGTCATGTCGAGTGTGTTTCATTTGGTGATCTCATGAAGGACAGGAAACACTCATTACTGTATCTTTGGTTGTGTACACTTCTTCATTATGGGGTTTACATCTAAATATTGTGAAACGTATGTGATTAAACTATTTGTGAAAAGATTTAATGTGATGTTAAGCTTCAAAATGAGAAAATATGGGTTTTCATATAAAGTTAACCAAATCAGTGGCCACTCCCATGTGAGCATATTTGGCGTCATGGACCCCCCCTTTTCTCAGACGTGTATAGAACCCACTCCTGACTAAATGTACATTAGACCAGAAAATATGGAGCTAACGCTACATGTTGAAATGGTTAAGAACTATAACTCTATAGGCCAAGGAGACCAGACAGCATGTAGTGTTGGCTACACGGATGGAAATGGTTCAACTCTGAGACTATCGATCACTACAGAATAAAAGCAAGTCCAAGACGTAGAATTACTAGTCTGCAGCTGGAAATGATGTAAGTCTAGTACGAGAATACCAACAACCGCGGAAACATCTATTCCATGTAACGACCATCTGTACACCTGACGTATCCATTACAACAGAAACTATCCAGAGCCGCTGAGAAAGCAACAACTACGAAAGACATTGTAACATCTGGGGAAGTTAACCAGAGACTTTCTGATGAACTGACTCTCCGACAGACGGACCGGCGATTCCAAAAGAGAAGACAACAACGACATACGGGGGTAAATATATACATTGCAATTATTTTCGAATGAGCAGCTATTCATGTGCAATGGATTATATTTTCAATTAATATAATTATCAACTGTTTGTAGTGAATCCATTTGGTCTTTTCCGCTTTTTATCTGTCCCCACCCCTTTCCATTGTCTACCAAGCCGTCATACCGGTTTAGTCCACTAGGGACTTATCAATGCTTTGTGTTAGTAACCAATAACTATGTAATAATTACAAATAGAATTGATTTGATAAAATAAGAGTCTTCACATTTAACGATATTCACATTACGACACAGTCAAAAGTTTGGACACACCGACTTATTCAAGGGTTTTTCTTTATTTTTACTATTTTCTACATTGTGGAATAATAGTGAAGATGTCAACTATGAAATAACACATATTGCATCATGTAGTAACAAAAGTGTTAAACAAATCAAAATCTATTTTATATATTTGAGATTCTTCAAAGTAGCTACGCCTTGATGACAGCTTTGCACACTCTTGGCATTCTCTCAACCAGCTTCATGGGGTTGTCTCCTGGAATGCTGATATGACAGTCCATCATTACTTTAAGACATGACGGTCAGTCAATGTGGAAAATTTCAAGAACTTTGAATGTTTCTTCAAGTGCAGTCACAAAAACCATTAAGCACTATGATGTAACTGGCTCTCATGAGGACCGCCACAGAAAAGGAAGACCCAGAGTTACCTTAGCTGCAGAGTTACCAACCTCAGAAATTGCAGCCCAAATAAATGGTTCACAAAGTTCAAGTAACAGACACATCTCAACATCAACTGTTCAGAGGAGAATGAGTGAATCAGGCATACATAGTCAAGTTTCTGCAACAATAAAAAATGTCTAAAAGACAGCAATAAGAAGAGGAGACTTGCTTGGGCCAAGAAACACGAGCAACGGACACTAGACCCGTGGAAACCTGTCCTTTGGTCTGATGAGTTCAAATTAGAGTTTTTTTTAAATTCCAACCGCCGTGTCTTTGTGAGATGCAGAGTAGGTGAACGGATGATCTCTGCATGTGTGGTTCCCACCGTGATGCATGGAGGAGGAGGTTGTGATGGTTTGGGGGTGCTTTGCTGGTGACACTGTCAGTGATTTCAAATACAAGGCACACCTTAATACCAGCATGGCTACCACAGCATTCTGCAGTGATACGCCATCCGATCTGGTTTACGCTTAGTGGGACTATCATCTGGTTTTCAACAGGACAATGACCCAAAACACACCTCCAGGCTGTGTAAGGGCTATTTGACCAAGAAGGAGAGTGACCTCAACCCAAATGAGATGGTTTGGGATGAGTTGGAAGGAAAAGCAGACAAGTGATCATCATATGGGAACTCCTTCAAGATTGTTGGAAAAGCATTCCAGGTGAAGCTGGTTGAGAGAATGCCAAGGGCATGCAAAGCTGTCATGAAGGCAAAGGGTGGCTACTTTGAAGAATCTAAAATATATTTTCATTTGTTTAACACTTTTTGTTTGGTTACTACATGATTCAATATGTGTTATTTCATAGTTTTGATGTAGAAAATAGTCAAATAAAGAAAAACCCTTGAATGAGTAGGTGTGTCCAAACTTTTGACTGTTACTGTATGTGTATTGGATAACAGCACAGTCATTTGGGATTTTTAGGGCTCATTAAAGGTATTTAATTTATTTAACCTTTATTTAACTAGGCAAGTCAGTTAAGAACAAATTCTTGTTTACAATGACAGCCTACCCCTTTCGGATACTTTCCCAACCCTCTAACCACTAGGCTTCCTGCCGCTCCATTGATGTATGACTCATCAGGCTCAGGTAGCATCAGGTGTCAATTTTCGATCAAAGCTCTAATCAAATCCAGACATAGGCCTATTTATATGCTTTATACTGCTTTTGAATGACAAGTCCGGTTTTCGTGTGAAATACCGGGTTACCTGGGAGAAAAGTTATTTATTCTTAGGAGGGAACACATAGAATACTGGTAAAATAGTCAACCCTACTGTAGACCTTCATTGCAACACAGTGTGTTTTAATAAATTATTTGGTGACGTGAATATATTTAGTGTAGTTTTTTTCACTATTTACATTTTTAAAATCATGAAATTTACTGACGGAAATGGTCCTTCCCTTCCTCCTCCGGGGAGTCTCCGCTGTTGAGCATAAGAGGTTTGTGGCGCTGACATCCTGTTATTCCTTCTGATTGGCTGATATCCTCAGTCGGCCATGCTCATTGGTCGGGGTGCTGCGACAGGCGTCAGTGGACATTACTGAACGACGCACTTGAAGGAGCATGAAATCAACTCTGGGGAGGTGGAAAACATGCAGCACCACAGTACACCACAGTGCTTACGCAAAGATACTGTTGGTTCTCATGCCAGAACCAAGCTATTTTGACACAAAGACATGACACAGAAAAAACTTATTTTCATATAAGTAAAAAATGGACTGCAACACAGCTGATCATTTGGCTCTGTCATACATTACATAAAATCCACTGTTTTTGAACCCTTAACATACATGACCAGCACTACAACATTACAAGTAGGATGCTACACATTGGTAATAGCAAAGATAATACAACAGTATAATCAATGCCAAGCTTTGCCAGACAATTTTCTTCTCCCCTCCTGTTCCAAGGTGGCTAAAATCAACCTGCTGTCGGCCCAGAGACGAGAGCAGCACATCCTGCTCATGGTGCTGTCCATGGTGTCCTGCTACCTGCTGTGCTGGATGCCCTACGGCGTCATGGCCCTGGCGGCCACCTTCGGCCGGTCAGGCCTGGTCACCCCTGTGGCCAGCGTGGTGCCCGCCGTCCTGGCCAAGAGCAGCACCGTAATCAAACCTGTCATGTCATCTATGTGCTGTTCAACAACCAGGTGAGAGGGGGCGCTAAAGGACAGACCAAAGGGACAATGGTGTTGTTCACCTGTCGTGTAGCCTTTACAGCGGTGGGGAGAAACGTATATGCAGCTTAGACAGCCTTATGACAGCCGGGCATGTGAGTAATACAGAGGCGAAAGAAACGCACACCTCTTTTGGCGAGGTGCTGGCTAGCGGAGTAGAACACTTGACAAATTAAAGGAGAGCCGCACACTCAGATGCAATAATTTAATAACCAACGTTTTGACAGACAAGCTGTCTTCATCAGGGTATAATGACAAACACTGCGGGGTGACTCGTTTATAAAGTGTCAAAGAACGCACACAGGTGTCTGTAATCATGGCCAGGTGTGGCCTGATATCATTGGTTGATTGTCAGATGTAAAAATAACATACCAAAAACATGAATGGATAGTATACGATCATAGATACAATTTGGCTACATAAGCCTACAAACATTTACAACAGCAAAATCACAAGAATGGCTTCAGATCAAAGTCTACGTTAAGACCGAGGGAGCAAGGGTCTTTAAATTAAAGATCCAGGCAGCCTCTCATTTTATCAATAAATTGTCCAGGTCACCCCTCTCCTAGGGAGTGTGACTGGGTAAATTGAGTTCTGTCATGCTCTGAGATTTGTACTTTTAATGTTTGCTTTGTTTTACCCACATCATTTTTACCACAAGGACAAGTTATAAGATAAATAACTGCCTTAGTGGAGCACGTGATAACACCTTTTGATTGGGATCTGTTTCCCTGTTTGGGGGTGTTTGAAGGATCTACATTTATAATTGCCATTGCATGTAGCACAGCCATTACACTTGTAGTTTCCATCCAGTAGGGGCGCAAATAGACGTTGCGCAGGGATATCTTGGGGTGGTAAATCAGAGTTTTGTTTGTTTTTGTTTAGAATTTTCTCAATAGCAATTTTAACCATTTTTGTACCCCCTCACATTGCATTTTCTTTGCTTCTCAGCCATATTTCTGTCTAAATCTGATTTAGTTTTTTTGCAAAGTCTTTTGATTCGACAGAATTGGCTGTAGGGCAAACTGTTTTTCAAGGGATGCGGGTGACAACTTTCAGCCCTCAGTAGGTTTCCTGTAAAGATCAGTGTATAGAACATTATCCTCACACAAGATCAGGAAACTGATTTGACGTGTCAGACTGCATAGTAAATCTCAGATGCTCAGAACAAGAGTTAAGAAAAGCATGAAATGCCTGGAGCTGTTTTGCATCACCCCTCCATAGAACAAAAATATAATCAATGTACCGTTTCCAATTAATGATGTGAGGCAAGAAAACATTTTTGAGAGGATGGAAAATGGACTGTTTCTCCATGTAACCCACATACAAATTAGCATACTTAGGAGCCATGGGAGATCCCATAGCAGTACCTTTCGTATGAATAAAGAAATTATTTATTATCATGAAGTAGTTGTGTGTGTGTGTGAGAATACTATTTCAGACAACGTTATAATGCCTGCACTGGAAGTTAGTTCATTTGGGTCACGTTGCAGAAGAAAATGTAACAGCTTCAATACCGCCCTCATGTGGAATATTTGTGTATAACGACTCGACATCAAAAGTAACTAACAAAGTATTATCAGGGAGAGATCAAGAGATTCAGTAATAGAGATCACACTGCTGGTGTCCTTCACAAAGGAGGGGAGCTGTTCTGCGAGTGGTCTAGTAAAAAAAGTCAACAAAAGTCGATAGAGGGGCCGTTACTGCATCAAGGGCCGCTACAATGGGGCGCCCAGGAGGTTTTGTAACTTTCTTGTGTAATTTCGTCAAAGAATAAAAGTAGCAATTTTAGGGTGTTGAATAACCAAAAAAGAACATGACTTTAGCTATCTGACCAGAACTTAAATACCCATGTAGGACAGTAAAGATATTGTTCTGAAATTGGGCAGTGGGGTCACTTCTGAGGTTCTTGTAAAAGGTGTTGTCAAGCAGTTGTCTATGACCCTCATTTACATAAACTGTCCTATCCATGAGTACAACCAACCACCCTTATCAGCAGGACGGGTAAGGACTGATGCATCGGATTGTAAATCAAGCAAAGCTTGTTTTTCATTCCTTAGGTAAATGATGGAAAGATATGTACTCCTGTTTGTTCTTAAGGAGATGAACAACATATTATTCAACGAGTCTGCAATACGTCTCAATAGAGTGATTGCGATTGGATGGAGGTAAAAAATAACACCTACTTCTAAAAGGAGTCGGAGTACGTGCAGGTGAGAAACCTACATGTTCAGTAGAAATGTCACTATTAGGGGAGAAAAAGTATTCCCTTAAATGGATGTTATATCGGCATCGAACATGAACACCCTCCCTATGAGAGGGGGTGACCTGGACAATTTATTGATAAAATGAGAGGCTGCCTGGATCTTTAATTTAAAGACCCTTGCTCTCTTGTTCTTCACGTAGACTTTGATCTGAAGCCATTCTTGTGATTTTGCTGTTGTAAATGTTTTTAGGCTTATGCAGCCAAATTGTATCTATGATCGTATGCTATCCATTTATGCTTTTGGTATGTCATTTTTTATATCTGACAATCAACCAATGATATCAGGCCACACCCGGCCATGATTACAGACACCTGTGTGTGTCCTTTGACACTATATAAACTAGTCATCCCGCAGTGTTTGTCATTATACCCTGATGAGGACAGCTTGTCTGTGGAAACATTGGTAATTAGGTTATTAAATTATTGCACCTGAGCTCCTAGAGTGTGCGGCTCTCCTTTAATTTTTCAAGCCTGGCATGTGAGGACAGAAAGACAGTCACACTCAGCCCCCAGAGTCCATACTAAGAATATCAGTGAGGTTTTCATTTCAGAGGTATATCCTAACATGTTGACATGATGTTTTTGCTAAATACTCTATTTCACGTTCATGGACATGATTACTTTAGCTTGACAGGCTAATCATGTATTTTGTTATGAGAGCTCAGTTGATAAAATTAATAAATGGGGGTTCAAGTGCTTGTGACAGCCCACCTGTCAGTGAGGAGCAGAGAGGGACTGGGTGAAGGGACACTGCTAACATCCCCACAAGGACTACTGACAGTGACACCCTAACTCCTGTCATTGTGGGGACACAGTATTGTGAGGACACAGACTCCCAGTAATTACTTTGCACCTCTCATCGCCCTCTGCCTCATAGATACTACCTATGACACTTAGAGTAAGAACAGGCCGGCTGACATACTTAGTTACATCCCATCTGTCCTCTCTCGGGGCACTTGAACCAAGAAGAGGTGTCAAGTATCAACACACCACAGGAGGTTGGTGGCACCTTAATTGGGGAGGACAAACTTGTGATAGTGGTTGGACCAGAGTTAGTGGAATGGTATCTAATACATCAAACGTGTTTAATGCCATTCCATTTGCTCCGTTCCGGCCGTTATTATGAGCCGTCCTCCCCTCAGCAGCCTCCACTACTACAAAGACTTATTTTGAACATTTTAATAGAGAACACATACTAACAAACTAGGTCACTCTATGCTCTCTTTATGCAGCCTGGTCTCATAGACTAGACATAACATGTCAATCTGGAACACTCAAATTAGTATGATGCTATGTTTGGTATGGTGACATAAGACAGAAGGTTACTGTTTGAATCTCATCACAGAAAACTTGATCATTTTAGCTAATTAGCTACTTTAACTACTTACTATGTTTTAGCTACTTTGCAAGTACTTAGCATGTTAGCTAACTCTAACCTTAACCTAACTCCTAACCTTAACCCAAACCCCTAGTCTAGCTAACATTAGCCACCTAGCTAATGTTATCCACAACAAATTGGAATTCATAATGTTTTTTTAAATTCGTAACATATTGCACATTTAGCAAATTCTTAACATATAATACGAATTGTAATTCATAACATACGAAATGTATGATGGACATCCACAAATGAACACACGAAACCTATCATACTAAATGGAGTGTCTCTGATTTACATACAGAATAATATGAAATGCTCTGAGACCAGGTAGCTTTCTTTGGATGAGTTTGATCAAATCAAATTTTATTGGCCAAATACACCTATTTAGCAGTTGTTATTGCGGGTGTAGGAACACAAGCATTTCGCTATCTCCAACAGCGCAGTAGTATCTAACAGTGCAGTAGTATCTACAAATAATTCGCAACAATACACACATCTAAAAGTAAAAGTATGGAATTAAGAAATGTATAAATACTAGATTGAGCAATGTTGGAGTGGCATTGACTGCAATAGAATAGAATACAGTATATATACATATGAGATGAGTAAAATCAGTATGTAAATATTATTTAAACATTAGTGACTAGTGTTCCATTATTAAAGTGGCCAGTGATTCCAAGTCTATGTATATAGGGCAGCAGCCTCTAAGGTGCAGGCTTGCGTAACTGGGTGGAAGCTGGCTAGTGATAGCTATTTAATGACCTTAAGATAGAAGCTGTTTTTCAGTCTCTCTGTCCCAGCTTTGATGCAACTGTACTGACTTCACCTTCTGGATGATAACGGTGTGAACAGGCCATGGCTTGGGTGGTTGATGTCCTTGATGATATTTTTGGCCTTCCTGTGACATTGGGTACTGTAGGTGTCTTGGAGGGCAGGTAGTTTGCCCCCGGGGATGCGTTTGGTAGATTGGACCACCTTGCAGTTGCGAGCAGTGCAATTGCCCTAACAGGCGGTGATACTGCCCGACAGGATGCTCTCAATTGCACATCTGTAAAAGTTTGAGGGTTTTTGGGGGCCAAGCTGTTGTGCCTTCTTCACCACACTGTGTGTGAGTGGACCATTTCAGATGGTCAGTGATGCGTATGCCAAGGAACTTGAAGCTTTCCACCTTCTCCACTGCAGTTCTTTCGATGTGGATAGGGGCGTGCTCCCTCTGCTATTTCCCTGAAGTCCACGATCAGCTCCTTTGTTTTGTTGACATTGAATGAGAGGTTATTTTCCTGGCACCACTCTCCCAGGGCCCTCACCTCCTCCCTGTAAGCTATCTTGTAATTGTTGATAATCAGGCCTACCACTGTTGTGTCGTCAGCAAACTTGATGATTGGCCACGCTGTCATGGGAGAACAGGGAGCATAGGAGGGGGCTGAGCACACACCCTTATGGGGCCCCTGTGTCGAGGATCAGCAAAGTGGAGGTGTTGTTTCCTAACTTCACCACCCAGGGGGGCGGCCCATCTGGATGTCCAGGACCCAGTTGCACAGGGCAGGGTTGCCTAGTGGTTAGAGCATTGGACTAGTAACCTAAAGGTTGCAAGTTCAAATCCCCGAGCTGACAAGGTACAAAATCTGTCGTTCTGCCCCTGAACAGGAAGTTAACCCACTGTTCCTAGGCCGTCATTGAAAATAAGAATTTGTTCTTAATTGACTTACCTAGTAAAATAAAAAAGGGTTCAGACCCAGGACCCCGAGCTTAATTATGAGCTTGGAGAGCTCTATGATTTTGAATGCTGAGCTATAGTCAATGAACAGCATTCTTACATAGTTATTCCTCTTGTCCAGATGGGATAGGACGGTGTGTAGTGCAATGGCGATTGCATCGTCTGTGGACCTATTGGGCAATAAGCAAATTGAAGTGGGTCTAGGGTGTCAGGTAAGGTAGAGGTGATATAAACCTTAACTAGCCTCTCAAAGCACTTCATGATGACAGAAGTGAGTGCCGCGGGCGATAGTCATTTAGTTCAGTTAACTTTGTTCCTGTACCCAAGAAAGCAATGGTGGACATCTTGAAGCAAGTGGGGACAGCAGACTGGGATAGGGAGAGATTGAACATGTCCGTAAACACTCCAGCCAGCTGGTCTGCTCATGCTCTGAGGACGCGTCTAGGGATGACGTATTGGCCGGCAGCCTTCCGAGGGTTAACACGCTTAAATGTCTTACTCACTTCAGCCACGGAGAAGGAGAACCCACAGTCCTTGGGAGACGGCCACGTCGGTGGCCCTGTGTTATCCTCAAAGTGGGCGACGGTGTTTCGCTTGTCCGGAAGCAAGACGTCGGTGTCGGCAATGTGGCAGGTGTACCCTTTGTAGTCCGTGATTGTCTGTAGACCCTGCCACATACGTCTTGTGTCTGAGCTGTTGAATTGCGACTCCACTGTCTCTATACTGATGTTTTGCCTGTTTGATTGCCTTACTGAGGGAATAACTACACTGTTTGTATTCAGCCATATTCCCAGTCACCTTGCCATGATGAAATGCGACGGTTTGCGCTTTCAGTTTTGAACATATCCCAGCCCGCGTGATCAAAACAGTCTTGAAGCACGGATTACGATTGGTGGAACCAGCGTTAAATAGACCTTAGCATGGTTACTTCCAGTTTGAGTGTCTGCCTATTGGATGGGAGGAGCAAAATGGAGTCGTGATCAGATTTGCAGAAGGGAGGGTTAATCATGAAACATACACCCCTGCCTTTCTTCTTCCCGGGAGAGTTCTTTAAATTTTTTATTCCCGTCTGATGCGATGTACTAAGAACCCAGATGACTGAATGGAAGGGGACAGTATATCCCGAGAGAGCCATGTTTCTGTGAATCAGCGTATGTTACAATCCCCGATGTCTCTCTGGAAGGAGATCCTCAACCTGAGCTTGTCTACTTTTATTATCCAGAGACTGAATATTAGTAATATACTCTGAAGAGGTGGATGGTGTGCACGCCTCTGGAGTCTGACTGGAAGTCCACTCCGAATCCCTCTTCTCCACTGGCGGTGTTTTGGAGCAGCCTCTGGAATAAGTTAAATTGCCTTGGGGAGTACAAACAAAGGATCCAATTTGGGAAAGTCGTATTCCTGGTCGTAATGCTGGTGAGTTACCGCCGCTCTGATATACAAAAGTTATTTCTGGCTGTATGTAAAAACACCCAACAAAAATTCTAGGGTAATAATGTAAGAACTAACACAGTTGCTTAGGAGCTAGAAGCAGAGCTGCCATATCTGTCCGATGCCATCTTACTCAATGTGTCAAATGCTATCGCCTCAGTGTGTGAGAGTGAGATTTATACTCAAAGTGACTCGTGTGTGTGTGTGTGTGTGTCAGTTTTACAGATGCTTCGTGGCTTTTGTGAGATGCAGAGGGGAGCCCCAGTCTGTGTACGGCTTTAACACCCAGCAGAGAGGAACGCTACCCCCGGTAAACCCCTTTCATGCCCCTCTCTGGCCCAAAAACAGCCCTCTCTTTGCTCCCCACACACCGAGAGCTACAGGAGCCCCAGCAATGCCCCCTGTGTGGCCTGCGGAGTGAACGGCGCACCATGTCTCCGGTGGTCCACTACACCCCTTGAGAACCTCCCTTACTGGGCTGGGGGAACCACACTCTTGAGGTGAGAGAGGCTCAGAGAAAAGATAGCCACCTGCATTCTCCTGTGAAACCTTTGAATTCCTTTGTGAGCAAAGTCAACCCAGTCTTAAGCCCTTAACCAAGAGCAACTGGTCGCGACCCTTCAGTTGTGTCCCCAGCCATCTAGGGAACTCTGCCTTGGATTCTACAAGGCAGAGGCAAGCCGAAGTTCGGAGTCGAAGTCTATGCCACATCGTCGGTGATTGGTCAACAGAAGGGATTCTTCAATAAAGTCTTTGTCATTCAACGATAGACGACTCGTTTTCATGCAGATGTTTTCATTGAGCAATACTGCACCAAGCATCTTAGTTAGATGAATTGTGCAACTAAGATCTCCTCGGCAAAAACATACAAATTTTAGATTAATTCAGACTATTTTGAGGAAGCGTATACTAATTGCTGCTTTTTCCTGTTATTTCAAGCAAAGGTCTTTTTAAAGGAGAATATGAGCACACTCGTTCAGCTAGACGCCTTAGGCTACCTGAATGTTCTGTCAAAAAGGCTCACAGCCGTAATCGCTACCAAAGGTGATTCAAACATGTATTGACTCAGGGGTTTGAATTACTTCTCCTAATCAAGATAGTGTTTTTTGCTCTCTTTTTTTCTCCAAATGTTGAAGTGTTCTTTCACTTTGACATTAGAGTATTTTGTGTAGATGGTTGACAAAAAATGACAAATCCATTTTAATCCCACGTTTTAACACAACAAAATGTGTACAAAGTCAAGGGGTGTGAATACTGTACAGTATACAGGCTCATGTTCACTTGAACTGAGGGCACCACTGGGACTGTTCTACCCAGAATCCCGTTGGAATTACATGACACTCTGGGTAAATTGAACTGTGAGGCTTTGCCAGTGGTGGCTTTGCCAGCTCTAGCTCTTACCTTAATGTCAACCTAACTTGAACTTGAACCATAAATGTAGCTCTAGCCTTGTATCTTCATCCTCAACCTAGCCTTATGTCAGACTCATCTTTTGCTTTTAATGCCAGCACATGGATTTCAATTTAGAATGAGGCCGTCACATAAGAGTGGCATGCCACCAGAGAGATTAGTACTTACACCACTAGAGGAAGCCCTACGTCATATTACTGAGATGTTAAGTGTTTTTTTGTTTTTGTTATAACTCTCAAAATCAAATAAAATCCAAATGTATTTGTCACATTCACCGAATACAACAGGTGTAGCCCATACCGTGAAATGCTTACTTTACAAGCCCTTAACTTTATTTCTTGAACTGTATTGTTAAGAAAAGATTTACAAAATAAAAAATGTAATAAAGTAACAATAAAATAACAATAATGAGGCTATATAAAGGTGGTACCGTGTCAATGTGTGGGGTTACAGGTTAGTTGACGTAATTTGTACATGTAGGAAGGGGTAAAGTGACTATGCGTAGATAATAAACAGCGAGTAGCAGCAGTGTAAAAACAACAGGGGGGGGGGGGATCAATGTAAATAGTCCCGGTGGCCATTTGAAACCACCTAGTATAGAGGTCCTGGATGGCAGGAAGCTTGGCCCCAGTGATGTACTGGACCGTACACACTGCCCTCTGAAGTAACTTACGGTCGGATGCCTATACTGTAGAATGTATTGCTTGGGCAGTTGTGTATAGCAGGACAGCTTGCCAGTCTGCGTGTAAATATGCTTCAATATTAGTCTCAGTATTGTTGAAGTACATGACATTGTTCAGATATTATTTTAATTAAAGTTTTCACATAAACAAGCTCACGCCATGACAGTTTTTTTTGTAGTTTTAAAACTGTAGCCAATGCTGCGTTCAGTAATGGGACACTCCAAATTGTGTGTCATTTCTCTGCTCAGCAATGTGCATTATGAAAATACAAGTTTTTATTTCTAGTTTGTCTAAAGTCCTCTGTTACTGCTAGTGCAGAGTGAATGTCAACCCAAGACATCCTCTATGTCTGCTTTTCAAATGTCACCCTATTCTTTTCATAGTGCTCTACTTTTGACAAAGGCACTAGTCAATATGAGTGCACAATCAAGGGAATAGGTTGCCATTTAGGACGCATCCTAACACTCCAAATGAGCCGGCAGATGACACGTGTTGACATTCTATGGAAACGGCTTGACTCAATAGAATTAGTAAATGGAAAGATTATTGTCTGAGAAACTCCCAACTTGACCATAGTCTTCCCCTTCTCTAAGTTCCACATCGTGATTCCTGTACCCTGTATGAGTGTGCACGTGTGTGTATGTGTGTCTAAGTGAGAAAGGGTGTGAGAGAGAAATAGTCATATATGCCAGCCTGGGGTGGCAGGTAGTCTAGTGGTTAGAGTGTTGGGCCAATAACTGAAAGGTTGCTAGATCAAATCCCCTAGCTGACAAGGTAAAAATCTGTCGTTCTGCCTCTGAACAAGGCAGTTAACCCGGTAGGCCGTCATTGTAAGTAAGAATTTGTTCTTAATTGACTTGCCTAGTTAAAATAAAGGTTACATCTTTTTTTTTTTTTTATGTATGAGTCATGATACCTGCCCTGTCCTGCCCTCTCACGCTGATGGAGAGAAGTGTCATTTGCACCCAGGGTTACAATTTCTGGGAGAACCAAGTAGAAAATGTTAATTTTTTTCTCTATAACCTTGGTTCCATGGGGGAAGTCAGATTCTGATCCAGGTGTTAGCGTCCTACTTGTATTGGCTTTTAGAGAAGGAAATTAAGACTTAAGTGTGTTTCAAGTAGCCTCTCTAAGGTGCCTGTAGTACAAGCACAGTCATTTTCTCTCCTGATGTAACTACTGCAGCTGGGCCAAACAAATGGCTGCTAAATGTTTAGCAAAAGGCAGCCAAATGTTTTCCCCCAAATTGAATGACATAATTAAGGTTTGAATTAGCGCAAATGTCAAAAGATGCTCATTCCAAGCGCTGGTGTAAAAATACATTTGAACAGAGATTCATTAAATGAGTCTCTAATTGGCTTATCCTGCCAATGATAACACAGGTGCTGCATAGACATACAGTACAAGATTCATAAAGTAAAAAATTAGAGAGAGAGAGCGTCTGTGTTTGTGTTTTTACCACAAGAATAGTAAAACAAGGACAATACATTTTGCCTATCCCCACAAGGAAAACGTTTATTTTAGGTTCAGGTGTTAGGGTTAGAATTAGGGTTAGGGGTTTGGTTTAGGGTCTAAGGTTAGGGTGTGGGTGTGTGTGCACAAGTGTGTGTGTGCGCGAGAGAATAGAGATAAGAGAGAAAGAAAGTGTCTTTGTATTTGCATAATTTAAATATGTTTATCCATATGGGTGAGGAACAAACATCTGTCATGTAAAAAAAAAACACAAAAAACAAACCTTCACAACAACTGCAGGCCATCAATCCATCAGGTTGTCGTCACCTCTTTGAGGTCTGTTTCAAGGCAGGCCACAGGGGATGACTTTGTGCCCACAGCCCCTCTTTGAAATCTTGCATGGTAATGTAGAACACTGTTGCATTTTCAGTGACACCCGTAAAACCCTATGTATATTAACATGTTGTCTTCAAGCTAGCGGTCCTTCCATTCTCGCTAGTCCTACGGTCCAAATAAATACTTAACTGTGAAAGAGAGGCTGGGGGTGGATCTTAAAGCAACATACATCATTCTAAAGTAAACCAACCTTCCAGCTTTTTTTTGGGGGGGGGGGGGGGTGCCAACATTGGTCACACAAGCATTGGTATGGTTGATACTTACTAATTCTGCAACCTCAGTGGAAATCTCATGGACAGATAGAGCTATGGTAGAAAGAAAGCCATGCATCAAATAAGTAGACTATTAAATGAGTGTACATTGACGTGTCAAATGTGAAACCTCTTTCTGTAACCAGGGCAAACAGTGTGGGTTTTGGAGCACCTGTAGGTGAAAGAAGGGCTGATTTCCACTTAACACCAATTTGATGACACAGTTAAAATGCGCATAGACACTGCTTTTGTCTCTTGTTTTGGATTGCATCCAATCAACTAATTCAGTTGTGTAAAGTTTCAGCTTGTTATGTTGTCCACTGTGAATCATGATGGGGCGGCAGAGTAGCCTAGTGGTTAGAGCGTTGTACTAGCAACCGAAAGGTTGCAAGTTCAAATCCCCGAGCTGACAAGGTACAAATCTGTCGTTCTGCCCCTGAACAGGCAGTTAACCCACTGTTCCTAGGCCGTCATTGAAAATAAGAATTTGTTCTTAACTGATTTGCCTAGTAAAATAAAAATAAATAAATAAAATGATGGTCGCCTAAAGTCTTTCAGGACGTTGTTTCATGGTCCCCTGGAGGTTTTGTCTAGTTCCCAGTTTGTCCCGAGGATGTTTTTAGGACGTTACCGAATTTCCTCAGGGCATCCCGTTTGCTGGGTAGATGTGTCTAGGTGCTTTTACACTGGTTGCATTTTTCTTCGGTTACATGGACACATTTCGGCCACAATACCTTCCTCAGCAAATTCATTGATTGCGTAACATCCAAACAATTCTTCAGGAGTTTTTCATGGGCATTTCTGATATGCTGTTATCATATCAGACACCAACCACTTCAAGAAGGGAACTGTTTGGAATTAATCCTTGGGGAAACATGGACTTGTGAAACCAACAGGTGAAAGGTCAAGGAATGAACACTAAATGTAAAACGGGGTTGTTTTTCTCTCTCTGCTTTGTTGGTAAGTAAGCATTTCACTGTCTACACCTGTTGTGTAAGAAGCATGTGAAGAATAAAAGTTGTAAAAAATTTGGGAGGGGTTGATGCCTTCAAGTCATACACACTGTACAGACACACATGCATTCAGAGACACACACACACACACACCTCTTAAAGTTGAGAGATTCCAGGAAGTGAACTCAGAAAAATACACTAGCTAGTGACAACTGACAGTAGCTGTTCAGATGTGTATGGTGTGTGAAGGCAGTCAGATCTCTCCTCTCTGTATCTAGATCTCTCTGCACCACCATGATCAACACTTACCAGACCAGCATGCCTCCGCCACCTATTCCCCCACGGCTAGGCTCTGTCACGTCGGGACCAGGCCACAGCAAACCTCTCCTCAGGTTTCTCATTGGCATGATAGTGCTTCAAATGGTTCTGCTACTGGGGGGATTTGCCTACCTGTACCACACGGACAACAAGGTACGAACTCACCTTTCTTTAAATATATAGACACGGTTATTTAAATGTCTAAGAGTGGGTCTAACGTTCAGGTTCATTGGTGTTGGGCAAAGTTTCTTAGT
The DNA here is from genome assembly GCF_036934945.1 of Oncorhynchus masou masou. Classification (NCBI taxonomy): domain Eukaryota; kingdom Metazoa; phylum Chordata; class Actinopteri; order Salmoniformes; family Salmonidae; genus Oncorhynchus; species Oncorhynchus masou. The sequence goes on from NC_088243.1 coordinate 58,639,028, forward strand.
GCCAAGTTCAGAACTATCATAGATCTTGGATACAAGTCTACTTTTGTTATGCAGCCTATTTGAGAGTAACATGTTTCACTGTACTTACTTAAAAAAAAATATATATATATATTATGAAGACAGTAGGCCTATTTTCCTAAAGTTTAATTTTAAAATATTCTCAAGAATGTGCATGTGAGTGGGAATGATATAAATGTATTCATTTAGTTATGTATAATAACTATGTTATATAGCGGACATCTATCCTGGGGTGTCTTAGAGAGCGGGATATTGTTTGACGTGAGAAAGACCTCTTGGATCTCTTCACTCTTCAAAGAGCGATGGGGTTTAATGCAGAGCATCTTTTCAACATAAAAATATTTCAGTGAAAACCTAGGCCTATTTATTCTTCAAGCACAGGGGGTCTCAGGATCCGAATAAAAACTTCAACAGATACATTCGGAAACAGCTCGTACACAACAACCACTTAGTCCTAACGTTTCATGAGTTTGTCCTGGTGTGAGCTTACCCTACATTACTCATCTCATATGTATATACTGTACTCCATACCATCTACTGCATCTTGCCTATGCCGTTCTGTACCATCACTCATTCATATATCTTTATGTACATATTCTTTATCCCTTTACACTTGTGTGTGTATAAGGTAGTAGTTGTGGAATTGTTAGGTTAGATTACTCGTTGGTTATTACTGCATTGTCGGAACTAGAAGCACAAGCATTTCGCTACACTCTAACATCTGCCAACCATGTGTATGTGACAAATAAGATTTGATTTGAAAGACTGACATATGATCATTCTTAAGCAGTGCTGATATTAAGATACATTTAGCTAGAATAGAGTTAACGTTTATTCCTGCTTTGTTGGGGCTCAGTATCACAAGGACCTTGACAGCAAGTACCTGGATGATATGATTATCCTGAAGAGACTTGAAGAGTGTGAGAAAGACATCCAGTCAGTGCTGGACTGTAAGAAGCTTGTGGAGAAATACAAAAGCATCCTGGCAAAGGTAGGCCGAGGTTGCCGAGACTGGAATGACGATATCGGAGGTTTCATGAGTACATTTTGTTGAAGTAAAAACATGCAGTATTAACATATGATTAAGCAATGCTGTGCTCTCCTGTCTCTCCGCTCAAGGTCTCACAAGAGGAAGGAAGAGGTATGTTCAAATCTTTTATAGCATCTATGTATAATTTGCTTGACTTGCTACTCTACCAAGCTCACCTTCTGTCAGCAGAGAACCTTCTCTTCTGAGAGGGTGAAGACCTAACTGTTTGTCTGTTCTGTTTCAGCTGCTAAACTCACTGGGGATGGGCCCTCGTATGGAGCCATGGCACGCATGATAGTAAAGCAACCCGTTTCTGGTACGCCCCCAAGTAAGAGATGTTACTTACCACTATAATTCTAGGTTTGTTTTGTAGGAACATAGTGGCCTATGTTCCTACAAGATATAAGAGTTTCAGTATAAGGTTTTAAAATGCACATCAACATGTAAATTGTCTGCTTGAACAGCAAAGTATCTGGAGTGGAACATAGGCCACTCAGTGCGGAAGAACGTCCAGTACTACATGTCCAGCTGGCTGAAGGTGCTGCAGCCTGGAGACTACAACATCTACTCCCAGGTGGCTTTCTCCAAATGGCACCCCAAAACCCCTCTGGCCAGCCGGGTGAAGCTGAGGAAGGGGGAGACGGGAGAGGAGAAAGACCTGATGACAGCCTACTGCAGCCTGGGGGACCAGGATCATACAGATGTATGTACAGCTTTCCAGGGAGGAGTGTTCAGTCTGGAGCCAAACGATCAGCTTAGTGTGTGGGTGACGGACCCCAGCCTAGTCAACTATGAGGAGGGGACTACCACCTTTGGATTGTACAAGCTGTAGGCTGGTCATCACAAGGGACTTTGCCTACAGTATGGAGATGATGGACTACGTTACTTTGGATTGGGCCTGTTTTTGGAGCGATGAATGGAATCAAGGCCATGTGAATGGTTGGAGTGGGACAGGACTGAATACAAATCTGCTAAATGGATCTAAACATGGACTAGACCAGTGGTTGCCTAACTTTTTATAGTCCCATACCGCTTCAAACATTCAACCTCCAGCTGCGTACCCCCTCTAGCACCAGGGTCAGCGCACTCTCAAACATTTTTGGGTTGCCATCATTCTAAGCCTGCCACACACACACTATACGATACATTTATTAAACATAGGAATTAGTGTGAGTTTGTCACAACCCAGCTCATGGGAAGTAAACACAAAGCTCTTATAGGACCAGAGCATAAATAATAATAATCAATCATTTTGCTCTTTATTTAACCATCTTACATATAAAACGTTATTTGTTCATCGGAAATTGTGCTTGAAAGGATGCACATAACTATGCAATGTTGGGTTATATTGGAGATAATCTGTCTTAAATCATTTCCCACACACAGTATGTGCCTGTATTTAGTTTTCATGCTAGTGAGGGCCGAGAATCCACTCTCACATAGGTACGTGGTTGCAAAGGGCATCAGTGTCTTAACAGCGCGACTTGCCAAGGCAGGATACTCTAAGCGCAGCCCAATCCAAAAATCTGGCAGTGGCTTCTGATTAAATTACATTTTCACAGAACCGCTTGCTGCAATTTCGATGAGGCTCTCTTGTTCAGATATCGGTAAGTGGACTGGAGGCAGGGCAAGGGATAACGAATCCAGTTGTCTGTGGCATCCGTTTCGGGAAAGTATCTGCGTAATTGCGCACTCACTCAGCTATAATCACATTTGACATTGTCTGTAAGCTTGAGTTTATTTGCACACAAAAAAATCATACAATGGTGGAAAGACCTGTGTGTTGTCCGTGTTAATGCAGACCGAGAAGAGCTCCAACTTCTTAATCATAGCCTCAATTTTGTCCCGCACATTGAGTATAGTTGCGGAGAGTCCCTGTAATCCTAGATTCAGATCATTCAGGCGAGAATAAACATCACCAGATAGGCCAGTCGTGTTAGAAACTCATCATCATGCAAGCGGTCAGTCAGGTGAAAATTATGGGCGTAAATAAAACTTTAAGCTCGTCTCTCAATTTAAAAAAACGTGTCAATACTTTGCCCCTTGATAACCAGCGCACTTCTGTATGTTGTAAAAGCGTTACATGGTCACTGCCCATATCATTGCACAATGCAGAAAATACACGAGAGTTCAGGGGCCTTGCTTTAACAAAGTTAACCATTTTCACTGTAGTGTCCAAAACTTCTTTCAAGCTGTCAGGCATTCCCTTGGCAGTAAAAGCCTCTCGGTGGATGTTGCAGTGTACCCAAGTGGCATCGGGAACAACTGCTTGCACGTGCCTAACCACTCCACTATGTCTCCCCGGTACAGATACCAACATGAGCAGCAGCTACTTTGGCTACATACGGACCGTTAGTGGAATTCCCGCAAGAGAGTAACGGTTAATGCGATTGGATGTTAATTATTTGACTAGACTAGCTGTATTTGACATTGTGTTGTTATTTTGCTGAACACTAGATGGT